>NC_092048.1:133818618-134418618 GCF_003086295.3 Arachis hypogaea
TGCTGTCTCTTGTTTTTTCCATCCTTTCTTCCACTGGGCATGCTTTTCCTATAACATGATTGGCCGAGCGTCAAGAGAGGACCCTGTGCATAGTTGTCTCTCCTCTATCTTCAGTCAGATCAGGAAGTCTGTGCAGCTGCTGGGAGTTGCAATTTTCTAGACTTCAAAGCCACTGCTGAATGTGTACTTCCTTGCCTTCTATCATAGCACTGATCACAAACTCGAAAGGCCTTGCTCTTACTTGGGGCTAGAGAAGCATTTATAACCTTTTTACTACTACAAGCGCGGCAGAAATGAAGGCCACAATCATAAACAGTTTATGCTTCTTCCTTGTGAATCCAAACGGCAGCCTACACCCACTACAAGCTGACTGGTCACTGATAGAAATCGGGTCTGTGCAAACAGATTGCAGCCGTGAAACTTGATCCACAGTTATTGTTTCTACTTGCCTGTCTCTTAGAGCCTCAACAAAAGAAGGCGTGTATCTGTCTTCGCTATCACCTAGTCCAAGTTGACCATTTTCACCTTTGCCCCATGTATAGACACTCCCGGCCGAAGTCAAAACAGCAACATGATATGAACCAGCCGAAATCACTTTAACAAACTCTTGTTTAAGCTGTCCTTCAACCATTACTGCTCTATCTCTGGCGTGAGGATTTCCGGCTGTCCATATCTCGCGCTTCCATTGCAAATACCTTGCCATATTAGTAAGTGCTACAGTCAACATTCTTCCACAACTTACTTGAACAAAATCATAGTCAACGAGTTGTGAAACACAAGTCGGCACAAGCTTGTTTCCATTATCTGCATGACCAAGCCTCCCTTCATCTGCATCTCCCCAAGTAAACAGCTTGCCCGTAGGAGTATTATACGAAAGTGATCAAACCATGACTTCCACAATTGCAGCTGTATGCCATGAACCACAAGCAACAGACCTCACCTTTAGACCACTAAGAGACTCAACATGTTTCGGTCGAGAACAGCTCTGAAGATTGCCATGGCCAAGAACTCCGAAGGTACCATCTCCATATGTAAATAATTTTCCACAGCTAGAGACAATGGCAGTGTGCCATTCTCCACAAGCAATGCTTGAAATGCTAATACCATCTAGAGGACCTGAAAGTTTATGTGGTATCCATTGATTTTTATCCGGCCTTCATTAACCAATCCGAACAACAAACATCATTCCCCATGCATATACTTCACCAGAATCTGTCAAAGCACATGTATGATACTCACCACAGGTTACCTGTTTTATATGAACACCATTAGAGAATCGACTATTTTCGGGGAGCTAGTGTCTATATCATTTTTTGCCCCACCTTCCCCACTTCCCTTGACCCCAACAAAACACTTCCCCTTCTTTTGTTACCAAGGCAGCATGTTTTCCTCCTAAAGCTATATTTTGTACATCTAACATCATAGTGGATTCTAGCAACTTTGGAACTAAAGAATATATTCCATGTTGGTTCACAAACCTTTCATTTACAATCCCTACAAGACCTCCAATCCCTCCACCCCAAACCATTACATCCTTCAATGCATTGTTGTTTCTTATGAGTGGTGTGGCGGGGTTCAACATAGACCTGCAGGACAAATTCTTGTGCTCCTTGTTGAGACGTGTGTTTCGATCTTAATAGGAGTATCTGGATCAATATATGGAGAACTTGGGACAGAATTATCAATCATGTCATTTGCACTGGAAAGGAAAGGTGTTGATGGATAAAACTTATCAGATGTATATGATAAGCCATCAGAAAAACACCTTTCTGAGAGTGACAAAGTGGGACTTGCGCATACACTATGTACCTTCAAAATGAAATCAAAAGTGAAAGTCACATTCAGTCTTCTATGAAAATTATACATTTTGTAATGAGCATAATTGGACTTAGAAATAGAATAAGATATTAGACATTGATAGAAATAGTTTAAATAGGAGTTAGGTATTATAACATTCATTATGGAATTTGTAAATGCCTTAGAACTCTCTTCTTCCTAATTATATTCTTCTCTTTTATCTGATTCATTTCTTCTATATTCTACTCTGTCTGAAATATACCATTCAATTCCACAATGATACTCCTAATTTTCTATCTAAACTATAATCCAATCACTCCAAAAATAATTCTGTTTCACATTCATTTATTTTCAAGATATTGAAGAAGCACCAAATGTGAAAGGAACCGAGAGTATAACAGGCTACCAAACCATTCAACAAGGTGAAAGGAAAATTTCCACCATGTCAGTACATGAAAGACTAATAATTTGTTGCATGTCAAACATAACTGCAAAAAGCAACATGTCTTAGTTTTATTATATAAGAATAAAAACTAGGATTATAATTTTCTGTATATGGAACTCAGAATTATCAACCAGCAATTGAGATTGATTTCTCAAATCTTTATAAATAGCTAAGGTAGATACATGGAATATGTCTATAACCTGAGCAAATTGGGAGGTATCATCCAGGAGGCCAAGATTTTTCTTTCTTCGTAATATTCCGGCCGGACTACTGACACAACTCTGAACCCCTTTGCAGCTTCTTAAACTACTGAAAGGTCGAGGATGCTGGCACCGAGAAATCACAGCTCTCAATCCAACAAACCAAGTAGTAGCCTGTGCTTTGTCCTTGCATATCTACATTTAACATAAATAAATAAATGATATATGGATATAAGAAACAAATACAGTTATATTATATGCAATGTGCTAATCACAAATATTACCAGATCAAGAGAGTGTTCACTGTCAGCATAGATTAGCGAAATGAATGGCACTCCTTTTCAGCTTCATTTTGCCTTTGGCACCTTATCTGAAAAAGGATTAGTGTTGTATTATTAGACCAAAACTTCAGGTTCATCTGGAAAATTCATCAAGCAAGAAGGTAGCATGGCCATGGATGTTTGTTACATACATTTCCCTGCCCTTGAATAATCTTCGAAACCGAACTCAATCGCAAATGCTTTTCCTGCTGCCCTGAGTACCAAATCAAATTCCTCTCATCCTATAATCAGGGGAGAAGACATGTTAACATCTTCATCATAATTAAAGAAACTTCATAGATAGTAGTATTTAGCATTGCAAGCAACTATAGTTTCCAGATCAAAGTAGACTTTAATTTGAAGATAGCATTATGGATTTAGTAGTTAACAGTAAAAATAAAAAACAATAAAAAACAACAAATACAAGTTTCAATCACTAGTGAGACCATTGAGAATCTAACAGGGGGAAGATTTCGAAACCTCTAAATTTAATGTTTATATAACAAATTTGAAGAACAGAATATAATGAAAATCATAGGCCACATATCATTAAGAAATTATCAGAAGAAGCAAAGAAATTATTGAAATAATGTGTCATCACAAATATGCCTATTACCGGGGAAAGTCTGAAAGGGCAGAGCTTTGGTTTTCCTCTGCGACCACACTTTAGTAAATATGCACCTTTCTTTATAGATACAATTGCCTGAACAGAAATAATTAATAAATTAAGAAAAAGGGGGAAAAAAACAATTTTGAAGTTTGTCAGAAAGGAAGGTAAACAAACAGTAGAAACTATTGCACAAAGGAAATACCGAAAAAACAAAAATAAATATCATTTCACATTGGCAATTCCAAAGAACAAACACTAAAGTCTACCTTTCATGATGATCCACACTGACATGGAATGTGTGCATATATATATATACACTAAAATGAGAGAGAGAGAGAAAGAGAGAGAAGAAAGAATTCTGGTTTTGAAAGAACATTAACATGCCTCAATGGATTCTTATGTTGTAAGAAAATTGATGTAAACAGAAAAGATGATTAATTCCCAATCCTATATAGTATTCAAAATTGAAACTAAAACTGGAATAATCAGAAGTGATATCATAAACTCAGCCAATGGCATTGCCAGAAAGGAAAATGAGGAATTCAAAATTGAAAGAAAAAAAAATCAGAGCTAAGAAGGAAAAATTCTAAACTTTGAAGTGTAGAGAGAAAATGTAAAGAGGAAATTGAACCTGTTCAACAGCTCTGTCAAATGGAAGTGCAGCTAAGGAGTCTTCTTCCATTGTCATGGTTGTTGTTGTTGCAGTTAGTTTCATTAAAGAAGAAGAATGAATGGAAGAAGACAACGGAAACAGAAGTGAAGAAACTGAAACCTTATCATAGTTGCACAAATACTCTAGAATGCAAGAACAGAATATAATATCTCTCTCTTTCTCTTTGTTTTTTTTTTTTTTGAGTGAAGTGTCTGAACAAAGTCAGAAGAGAATAGAAGAGAGCATAGACAGAGTTGGAAGAAGAAGAAGAGAAGAGAAGAAGAGAGGTTTCTTTTCTCTTAGCTTTATTAACTTAAACAGTTGAATCTGTTTGGTTCATCCATTGATTCACTGTGTGTTCACTTGGAAATTCGTGCCATTTTTGAGAGAGAAAAAGAAGAGAGGGGCCTATGAAACTGAGAACTTAAAACCATATGCACGTGTACACCATTTTCTTGTATAAAAAAGAAGAAAAGAGGTGGAAGCAGTAACACTAACACACACTATTATTCTTACCACATCTCATTTATTGTCCTTATATATCTTGCCTTTTTCTTACTTGTTTTTATTTCATTTATTTATTTTCCCATTTATCATCATAAATACTAATATTACACCCTACAATCATGCATTATGCATAGCATAGCAGTAACAAGATGCCATTTTCTTCTTTTGGGCAAAGCTCACTCTTTCTTGTCTTTCTCACAAAAGGTTAAGGGAAGGGGGGTCAAACCGTAATTACAGGACCTATAAACTTTTGTGGTACTGCTCGTACATTACAATTTACAAATGTGATGTTTTTGAATTTTGAATTTTTAAATGTCACAAATATTTATTTTTTATGGTGGGAACTGGGGAGGGTTAAAACTTATATACAGTGAGTGACATTTAATATAATACATACAATAGTCTAATACTAATAATCATGTGATGCAGAAACAGTCCAATTTTCCTTAATGTACATGCATTCCATTTTTTGGCATTGGCCACTTTTTTTTTTCACCATGGCAGAAGGACGGGGAGGAGGGAGGGGGGACCTACTTTAATTTGTTCCAAAGGTGGATTCCAATTAGCAAGAGTTCATAAAAAGGAGAAATTATTATCTTTTCTTATCAATTTGACCAATCAGCAGTGAATTTAGATAATAATGGTCTTTCTAGGGACAAGAGAATCCGGCACTTGTTTGTGTAATTAAGAGGGCTATTTTTTCCTCAAATCATAAATTAAAATAAAAAAATATTTTATATAAATAATTAATTATTTTAATATGATATAAATATATAAATATTTTTATATAAAATTAAGTACAATCCCACTAGAGAACTATCAGGTCTAACAGTAACAAATTAACAAATATTTTTAAATTGTATTTTATATTAATTAATTATTAATTAGTGATTATTTAAAATTTTTTTTAAAAGATACAAAACTAATAATTATTAATTATTTCTTATTACTTTGATTCACATTTTAATATTTATTACACAAATTCTAATTCCTCTTTCCAAAAAAAACTTTGAAACTCCAAAAAACAAAAACACCAAAATATAAGATAAAGAATCATCAAAATCTTAAGGAAATAAAAAAACATGCAAAATATATAAAAAAGAAAAGAATCATCCAAAACTAATAAAAAAATCCTCCGAAATTTAGGAAAAAGAAACATAAAAAACTAGTTAAAAAGAATCGTTCAAAACCAAATAGGAGGAGGAGGAGAAGAGCCGCATGGTAGCCGGCGATAGCGTTGCATGGACGGTGGGGGACTCGCGGTGGTGCGTTGCGAGGAGGAAGCCACAAAGGCCAGGCATTGTGAGTGAAAGAGGCCTGGTGGTGACTGCATCACGACGGATGGAGAGCCGTAGGGTGCAAGTGGGGAGCAATGGGGAGTCGCAAGCGACGAGGATGCGTCGGGCAACGAAGTGGGTGCGAGTGCTGCAGGGACGATTCACGATGGAACGCAAAGTGGGTGAAGTAGAAGCGCGATGGTGGCTGTCCTGCGCAAACGGCAGATGAAGTGACGGAAAAGAATACAAGGACGACTGACGATGGCATGCGAGGACGGTGCAGCGGCAGCGCTACAGTGGCACGATGAAACCGCGGCAGCGTGGGATATTGAAAAGAGAAATTATGATTTGTAGTTTTGTGTGATGAATGATGAGTGAAAGTGAAAATAAATTAGAATAAGTTTTAATTCAAAAATATCATTAATATCAATTAATTAAATTTTAAATTTAAAAAATAATTTAAATTAATAATTATTAATTGAGTTGTTCAGTTCTTGTTTTTCTATACTTTTCTAATTACAATTAATGTCATAAAAAAATATTTTACACAACATGATATTTAAAAAAAAATTAAAAAGTATAATTATTTTTATTATATATTTACTTGTTGGTATAAAATCAAATAGTTACATAAATTTTTAATAGAATATACTAATTGTGTTAGGATTTTTTAAACTTTTAAATAGATATTTTTAAGAAAAAATATATGAAAATAAATTGATAATTTAATATTTTTGCAGTTTTTTTCCTTCTTCAATTGATTTTTCTTTTAGTTTTAGCATAAGCAAGTTTCTATTTTTTCAAAAAAAAAAAAAAACTGACTTCTAAACAATAAAATGAGTACTTATTTAAAAAAAAAATATTTTATTTATCTTGAAAACGCAAACAAACGAGCCTGCAATATAAGATTTGCCTACTGTAAATTTCATTAGCATGGCAAAATTAGTGTCCAAATGGTGGGCTATGTCACCTTTTAATTGACTATTATGCTAATTGCTAAGTTTATAAAAGGGCCTCAAGAAAAAATGTGACTTAGGATTCTTGTTCCAATTATTGCTTCCGATTAACAAGTAAAATACCTACTCAATGGTCCTTGTATTGTAGTATAGTACTGTTTTAGTAAAATATATATATATTATAGCATGATCCAATTGAGAAATGAGAGAGAAAATGATAGTTTACAAATAAAAAGCACAGGAAAATGGTAGAATTGTAGCTAGGTAGTTGAAACTTGAGAATGAAATACAGATCTATCATCTATGCAAGAGAGATTAGATTGACTTTTTTTTTTATTATTATCATTTGCTTCCAAAGTTAGGTTCACTAAAGTCATATTAACTCTGCCAGTTTTGTCTACCATGTAGGTCCCATGGACAGTTCATCTTGACCTTTGCTGAGATTTTGGTCCTTTTTTTCTTTGTTTTACTTTTATATATATATTATTATTTTTTATCTATAAAATTTATAATGCTTATAAATTTATTTATAAATAAAATTAATTATTAAATACTTTGGTTACACCAAAATTAAATAAAAATTATAGTTTTCTGGCTCTTGTTCTTCTCTTTTTCCACATCTTTTGTGTTTTTTTTTTTCACATTTGAAATTTGAAAAATGAATGAATAAATGAGTATGTGTATCTTTTAGTCCTTTCAAAAATCTCACATCCACAAAACAGTAAAAAAAAAAAAAGGAAAGGGAGGGGGGCTGCTTTTATTTTTTTGCTAAATTCCTTTCTATATATAACATCAACCTGGTCACATTGCAGATTCTCTTTACTTGTTTACATGTTTCCTATCCTTCTTTTTCACAGTGAATTGTAATTCATTGTCATGTCCTTCATGCAAAGGACATTACTCCTTTACCTTTAAAAAAAAATGACTCTAAATAAAATAAAATAAATTAAATTATCAGCAAATATCTATATGTGGAATTAATTATTTATTCACAGAATCACAGGGTCAACCTGTCCCTTTTGGAAACAGAATGATATAGGTGATTGTCCTCAGTCAATGCCATACTGTAGGTACTCTATAGAAATGGTTAAATACTAATATATTCCAAGGGAAAAAAAAGGCAACAACAAAATATATTGAAGGTAAATGCTATATATGTGATATGATATTATTCATTATTATTGACTATTTACCTAGTTATTATCTGGATTCTGGATACTTGCCTATTTATTTTTTTGACAACTCACGCTAATAATAATTCACCCGATAAATCTGCAAATTATTTAATAGGGTAATAATAATTAGCTATACCTGGCATATTTATGATAAATTTTGTATCAAATAAATATATTGCCTCATATATATATATAATAGTATGATTAAATTCCACAAGCATCCTTTAATTTATTGAAGGAGTAAAAGTTACTAATGAGGAAAAAAAAAAAAAAAAACGTAATTGTCGGACTCTGTTTTTGCTTGGAGACATTCAATCAAATTGAACTTGCCTTAAGCAATAAGTAATACAAATAACTTCAGTATGATCCAAAGAAGGAACGAACATTCTTTGGCACAAGCAATAGTAAATTAAATTTAAAAGAAAACTTTAAGAGACATTTGGTGTGTACGTTAACCCTAAATATTAATTTCTATATTGCCCACATTTTTCAACTTATTTATAGTTTGCAGGTGCAAACTGCAACCCCCCAACCTAGCTAGCTAGCTACTACAATAATAAAATTAACCTACATACACTACATCATTGAGAAAATAAACATGCACGCCTTTATTTGCTAAAAGATAAACATATAACAGAATTACTTAAAACTGAAAAACTCAAGAAATCAATAATTTTAGCGATGCCCAAAAAAACGCTTTTTAATTTTAATATGGAGGTAAATATTGGGTTGGACGCAGTTATGGAGAAAAGAGGTATTTGACCTGTGTGTGGTGTCAGAATACCACAAATTGGACCATATGAGTTTTTCATAGTTTGTCGGACGGTCCGAGTTGTAGTTAAGAATACGAATTCATACAAAAATTCATATATATATACAAAACACACAGTCCGATTTACATGCTGTGAAATTCAAATTTCAGCGCTTGTCAAATCGGACCTTCCGATTTATTAAGCAATTTTTGCCAACATAGAACTCGCAGGGTCCGAGTTCTAACTCCTGCCGCTCACATAAAGCTGTCCCACAATTTGGTCTAACACGCCCTATTTTCATATCCAGGCACATCACATTTATGGGTTTCATAACAAAAAAATTGAGCCTCCAAAAAAATAATCTTGACAAGATAAGAAAGAATGAAAACGAATACAGTGAAAATGTGAAACGAAAACATAAAAAATGATAAACATAACAACTACAAACCGATTAAAAAAAATTAAACAACAGAATAATTATTTGATTTAACTAAAGAGATCAAAATCTTTAATAATGTCCAAAAAAATAACCTTAGCAACAGAAGAAAGAATGAGAATAAAGAGAGTTAAAAATGTGAAATAAAATTTTGAAAAATTAAATGCTTTTTTCACTATATTTTATATTTAAAAGAACTCAATGTAAAGTTCGTCGGAATATATTAAAGATATGGCGAACCTTATTAATATAATGAGGTTCATCGGAAATACAATGAATTTAACTCAAATATTAAAAAAAAAATCGTATCTCAAAAATTAAAATTTGAATAATTTTTTTAGAAAAATAATTTTTTGTATGGTAAAAGAAATCCAAAAAGTAGAATATCCATATAATAATTAAGGGGTAAGTTGCTTGAATTGATGTCTATACACTATATAGAGGTTAGGAAAAAGTTAATATGTCGCTCCTAAGCAATTAACTGAAAGTGAAAACCCTTCCTTATGGTTAATTAAATTGCATTTCTATGTATAATCATATCATTTTCAAATTTGAACCCTTCCTTTCAAAGAAAGCGGCGGAACTAGTTTGACTTTAGTTCTAGTTTCTTGATAGTTGAAACTGTTAAAGCTAAGTATTCACTTCTCCTTAGTTACCAATAAAATAAGTTTATTAAAGATATATTATTTTTCATTTCTAACCATAGGATAACCCTAATTAAACATTCACTAAGCTAGTTTTAATTCTAATAATATAGTAGATTTTATATGTTTAAGTATGTTAAATATATAACTATTCATATTATTTCTTTCTATTAATTTAAATTGTTAGAATAAATGATTTTATGACATCGTATTAAAGTTCTATGTTCAAAAAGTCTAGAATTCGATACTTGGTAAACCTCAAAAGTTAAAAAATAGCATAAGACAAATAAAGAAAAAAAGAAGGCAGGTGCAAAAATCAAGCAAATCCAAAACTTTCATACAAAGAATAAACTATCATTTGTACCTATGAACTTTGAGAACACTCACAAAGTACCCATCAAACAAGAAAACTAACATTGAAAGATGGGTTTCGTGTGACAAAAGTACCTAAACCTTAAATTTTTATTTAGTTTTTAATAAAATTCCTAAATTACCCCTACCTTTTATCTTCCTAAAATTTTCGCAATTCTCACTATCACCAGCATCTTTCAGGTGCGCGAAATGGGAGCATATAAAGCTCTGTAGACCTTTGACAGTCTGTTGAATGCAGAAGAGACTTACACATTCAAAATGAATAGCCTACTACAGTTGTTTCATAGTGTATGGAGGTGGGACGAGTCGGAGAAAAGCGAAACTCGAAGAGTGTGGCTAGAATGCTTTGGGGTTCCGTTACATGCATGGCTTGCGAATACTTTCAGCATAATAGGGAGCCAATGAGGGGAGGTGGTTGGGTGTGATAACGTGACGAAATCATGCATTTTCTTTAGTGACGGCTGTGTAGAAATCGATACCTGTGTGATGGACGTGATCAATGAATGGGTCCATATCACAATAGGCACTAGCGGATTTGACGTTTTGGTGAAAGAGATGGGACGCGAAACACATGGAGTGAATTGTAAGTTGGATATTGTGGGAGATGATGAGGGAAGATGTGATCACCATAAGATCATATCTACAAGGGTTTGTGATGATGTAGCTATATCGTCGCAAAGATCAACAAATTCGATAGAAAGTGCAGATCAGGCAGCGAAAGTGGTAATCGAGGTGTTGCGGGAGGAGGTTGAAGAAGAGGGTAGATTGGTAAATTTAGAAATAATTTTGAACGAGTGGAGTTATGAATATTTAAGACTCAATCAAATGAAATTGGTAATGTATCATCCTAATAATGGTGGTATTGAAGGCATGATAGATTTAGTGGGATATGAGGTGAGTAATGAAGTGAATTATGAGCAAACTATTCCCTAGGATTATAGTTGTAGATCTAATGGGCTGGGTATAGAGGTTGCAAATATTAATTGGGTTGAACCTAAAATAAGGCCCACCAATCGAAAAGGAGGCAGCAATAACATGTTGGGCCATGAAGGCCCAAGCTCCAAAGCACTTAATCAAGTTGCTGTTGCGGAAGGGTGTACTGGGCTGGGATTGAGGCAACCGGATCACGCCTGTCCTGGGCGGGTCGTCAAGCAAGCGGGTCAATCGAGAATGATCCATCATGGGAGTGCCGCAACGAACAATGATGCCTCCATGCCTAGGGATCTTCGTGAATTGGGGGATGCGATCTCAAGGCTGGGAGAAGCATGAACATACCCTGGAGAAGAACATCTTGCGGCGGTTGGTATAGTGGCGTCGCGGTGGCCATTACACAAGTTGGGGGCGCTGGCTCGGCGAACGGTGGTGGAGCGAACCGGGGAGATGGAGGCTAAATTAACCACGATGGTGAGGGAAGGTTGACATTGCAGTTGATCCAAGAAGAATATGAATCTCAATCCTTTGTCGGTGCATCGGAATTGGCACATGATGGGGGGGTTAAGGAGGCTGGGAGAGGGAGAGGGAGACGAGCGGTGGAGGCGGAGGGTTGCAGAGGATTAAAATGTGATGGAGGGGCTATTGGGCTACAAGGGGAGGAGGGTGCGGAAGAGGGATCTAATAACAGACACGGTGATGATGATGACTCTGAGCACAGTGGTAGCATTAGTCAAGGAATTGGCAATACAGGGCTGCTAATGGAAGCGATTAGTGACAAAAAATATACTGGTACTAAATGACGAAGATGGCTACAATGATAATGACACTCTGAGGGGGCACAGCACATGTCAACGAGGATGAAGCCAGTGACAATGAGTGTTTAACATTGGATGAGCAATTGTTAGAAAATAAAAGGACTTGGGATTTAGCAAGAAAGTAAGGAGTAGAGCAATATAACGAAGAAGATGACATTATGGCTATTCTCCAACAATAGAATGAAGAAATTTCTCAAAAAAGAAGGTTGGCAAAACAAAAGGTAAAAGTTAGATGGAGTAGACCCGAAACTCACAAAAAGGTGTGTAATAATTTATTAAAATGATTTATAGTTCTTGGAATGTTAGGGGGTTGAGGGGTGACGGAAAGTTGAGGATGGTAAAGGACCCGAAGAGAAAATATAGATTAAACATGTTAGGTTTGGTGGAGACTAAAAGACAGTTAGTGACTAAATTTGATATACCAAAAATTTGGGAGAATAGTTATGCAGGGTGGGACTATGTTGAGTGTGATGGTGCATCTGGTGGGTTGTTGTTAATATGGGATGATGAATTTTTTAAAATAAAAAATAGTTATAAAGGGGAGAGATGGTTGTGTGTCGAAGGAGAGTTGTTGAAGAATAATTTTAATTGTGCTTTTATTTTGGTTTATGGTGTACATGTTAGAGATGAGAAGCTTGTTGTGTGGGAGGAGTTGAGTTACATAACTAGGTTATGCCAGGTTCCCTGTTGCTTCATGGGAGACTTTAATGAGATTGTACAGGTGGAAGAAAGATGAGGCACTGATAGTTTATCCTTGTCAGTCGAAGACTTCAAGAATTAGATGCATGACATGAGTGTGGTGGACTTTTCGATTATTGACCACAAGTTTACATGGTTCAGAGGTCGATCCTGTAGCTGTATTGATAGGGTACTGGTTAGCCTGGACTGGCTTGAGAAGTTTTCAGAGACTTGGTTACAAGGTGGTCCAAGGGATTTGTCTGATCACTGTCCTATTATAGTGGAAGATAAGAGGCAAAGAGATGGGTCGAGGCCGTTCCGAAGTCTTCACTTGTAGTTTACACACGAAGGTTTCCTGAGGATGGTCAGGGAAGAATGGAGAGGACTAGGTGAGGCGCAATTCATGGATAAATTGAAGGCCTTGATAGTTCATCTGGAAAGATGGTATAAAGATAATTTTGGTGACATGGACAAAAAAATCATGAAGTTTGAGGAAGAGATTAAGAAGATTGATGACATGGTGGGTGATGATGTTTATGATGGAATAGTGGAGGCAAGAAGAAGGGCGCTTGTGGTTTGCTGTGAGAAATGGTATGTAAGGAAGGAACTACATTGGAAGCAGATGTCGCTCTCTAGACATGCAATGGACATTGATAAGAACACAAGATACTTCCACAACTTAGCTTCTGCGAGAAGGAGAAACAATAGGATTGATGCGCTACTCATTAATGGAAGATCGATAAGAAATCAAGCTAGAATTAAAATTGCGACTTGGGACTTTTATAAGAACTTGTATCGTCAGGAGGAGTCTCCTTTGGTGGGGTTCAGGGACGGTCTAGTGGAAATGATTGGTGAAGAGGATGCTTCGGCTTTGGAGGTGCAACCAACTCTTGAAGAGGTTAGAGAAGCAGTGTAGGATTGTGAATCATCCAAGGCTTTCAGGAAGTGATGGATACGACATGAACTTCATAACAAGGTGTTGGGCTAAAATTAGCTCTGAATTCATGGCAGTGATGTCTGGTTTTTTCCTGACTTTCAAGTTACTGGCGGATGTTAATCTCACTTGGGTGGCGCTGGCCCTTAAATTTACTGGTGCAAAGGAAATAAAAGATCTAAGGCCGATCAACATGGTAAATTGTGTGTATAAAGTCGTTTCGAAAATGCTGGTTAGGAGGATGCAAGCAATAATGCCATCGCTAGTAGGTGAGACACAGAGTGCTTTTGTCAAGGGGCGAAAGATTCATGACGGGGCTCTTATCGCATGCGAAACTATTCAATGGATTAAATTGAGGAAGAAGGAAGCGGTGATAATAAAGCTAGCTTCCAGAAAGCATATAACAGAGTCAAGTGGAGCATTGTGCACCTTGTGTTGCAAAAGATGGGTTTTGGACGAAGATGGAGGAGTTGGGTTATGTAGTGTGTAAGTACGTGTTCTATGTCAGTACTGATAAACGGATCGTCATCTAAGCCATTTAATATGGAAAGGGGTCTGCGACAGGGTGATCCATTGTCTCCATTTTTGTTTGTACTTGTCGTTGATGTTCTACATAAGATGTTTGGGGAGGCGGTAAGAAACGAGCGCATATCACCATTACTGGTGGGTAGAGATCATGTTGAGTTGTTGCATCTTCAGTTTGCGGATGATATTGTTCTGTTCTGCCCCTCAGAGGAAGAGACCATTAAGAATTACAGAAGGATCCTTCATTGTTTTGAGCTAATGTTGGGGTTGAGTGTTAATTTTGAAAAAGCTAGCTTGATTCCAATTAACTGTGATGATCAGTGGGTACAACGTATGTATCGCGTGCTGGGCTGTAAGGTAGCCTCTCTTCCAGTGAAATACTTGAGAATCCCGTTAGGAGCGAATCCGAGGTTGGTGAAGACTTTGAAGCCCATTATAGAAAAAGTAGAGGAGATTAGCACATGGAAAGCCAAGGTTCTCAATAAAGTCGGTAAGTTGGTGCTTATTAAATCTGTATTGAACAGCCTCCCTGTCTATTATTTGAGTTTATATAAAATGCCAAAGGCTGTTGTAGAGAAACTGATTTTCTTACAGAGAAGATTTCTATGGAATAAGGAGGATGGTAGGAATGGTATGCAATGGTGAGGTGGGAGGTGGTGTAAGCTCCCAAAAAGTTTGGTGGGTTGGGTGTCGAGGATGCCATGGTGTGTAACACAGCCCTTCTATTTAAGTGGTGGTAGCGTTTTTCGAAGGATGATTGTTCCTTATAGAAGAATGTGATTTGCTCTTGTAACAACCTGAACCCAAATGTGATGTTGTCATCCCAGGTGTTACCTGTTTGGGGGAGGGGGAACGTGGAAGGATATCTACCATATATAGTTGAAGGATCAACAAGTAAGATAGAAGATGATACCATATATACATACATTGCTCTATTAGTGTTCTTTGCGTTGGTTGCTTGTTTTATCTGTTCTTGATTGTTTCTATTTGTTGTCTTCTTATGCTCCACTTGTTGTGTTGAACTTTTTTCTTTCAAAAAAAAAGAGTTGTGAAAGTTTGAAATTTGAGAAAGAAGATAAAGGGTGGGGGTAATCGGAGAATTTTATTAAAAAAGTCAACAAAAAATTAGAATTTTGGTACTTTTGTTATACGGAACCTATCTTCCATGAGTACAATATTAATTTTTTTTGTTTGATGGATATTTTTGACAGCGTTCATAAAATTTATGAATATAAATGGTAGTTTATTCTTCACATAAATTAATAATATTAAAGAAATAATAATCTAAAATTATTTTATTTAATCTAATATCTAACCTTATATATTTACTTTGATGGTAACTAATGAATATAAAATAAGATAATTTTTTATTAATTTAGACTGATTTTTAATATCTTTTAAATATTTTTTTCACAAATTGTCTTAATTAATGCTCTATAACAAACCGTGGATATGTGCTTTATCATATAGTCATATACAGAAGGGAGAAGGAAAAAATTCATTCTCAATATAGGGTATGAAAGAACGGTTCCATCATGTTAATTGTTAAGCATTGATATATAGCTGGTCTTGAGTAGTGTATCAATGATTCAATGTTCAACTTCTAAATTTCACCAAAATTAGGGTTTAGTAAGCTATAATTGAAGAAATAATTTTGTCAAATAAATTATTGTGTACCTTAGTTTCTTCCAATTATCTCCTTTCCTATTTAATATTACATCGCCATAATTAAATTCCAAATAAAGCAATGTTTGTATGGTACCAGTTAATTAACAACTAGTAAATACCGTATATTAATAATACAAATCTTGATAGAGATACTTTTTAATCATATATGTGTAATTTAATTTTCTCTTTTAAAAAAAATGGACGTGAATAATATATACATAGGGTTCATATGCTGATATACATAATTATATTAGGCATACATAACTACATAAGTAATGTAAAGAAAATGCAATGACATTTTATATATATTAATTAAGGATATAAAAGTGACGAAGATACACAATAACAATGTTATCAAATTCTCCTACAATAATGATTATCTATTCTTTATCAAATAACAAAAGGTAAATAATTAAACCAGTTTTTTATTCATCAATCATCAACTCAAATTCATAGCATTTCTTATTCAAGAGATCCTTTATCTTTTAATGATTGAAACCATTAGCTTTTGACTATTGATGAATGTAATAATATAACCCCCACAAGGATTCTTTTTGTGATGGAAAAAATCGAACCGTGGTAGAGTTAGTAAATTGTAGCTGGGGCACGCAAAAGACAAAAAAAAATAAATATAAGGTACAATTTAACAACAAAAAATTATAAAATTTATTATTTTTTAACTATAATTAGTCAATAATATTTAAATATGTGAATTGAAAATATATTATTAAATTATTAAACAAAAAAATTAGACTAATAACTAACAGTATTTACCAAAAATAATACATTCTGTTAACTTTTGAATTTTTCTCAATTAAAAGATTTGAAACACCAAACTGAAATATATTTAATTTAATTTGTATGAAAATGTGAAAAGTTGTGTCATCACTTTCTTTAATTGTCTGAGGCTTCATCCCTGCATGTCCCGGTAATTAGCTTCCAAAATTATTATTATTATTATTAAAACATGTCAAATTAACATTATTTAGTAATAAACAATCCCTGAAATGCGAAAACAATATAAGTATGTAGTACGGACACCTACCTCTGACTCCAACCAATGCTAAACTAACCAAAAGAGATTAGTAACATATCTTAACTAAAAAAGATTATTTATCCAAAAGCAACTTTAATTTGTCTCTCTAAAAGACTAGGTAGCTCAATAGCTCTTATTATATAGGAATCTTTGAAGATTGTACCAATGCTTAAAATCCAAAATTAAAAGGCAAACAAGTAAATTAAAGGTGTTTAATTATCTTTTCCTTCTATTTTATATGAATTGAATAATAATATTTCATCTTGATATTGCTCCGTGTTCCATGGTTTTTATTGCTCCGTGGTATATATTTCTAAAAAAAATATTATTTATACACTAAAATCAGTCATTAATATATTTATATATTTATGTATAAATATATATAGTTTAATTTATTTTTAATATATATTTATATTCTAACATGTATCTTATACTAATAACTAATTTTAATAGTTGATTTTAATATACATGTAGCAATACTCATATATCAAATATCTATACACACAAAAGATAAGTTCTATGTTTTTTAAGTGAGTCAAATCATATTTTTCAACTTAAATTATCTTGTCATCTTATTTTTAAAAATTTATATGAATCTCTTTCGATTATTTAAATCTAAAACCTGAAATTTGAATCTTTATAAATTTTCTAACAATCTTTTTTATTTTCAGTTTACATAGAAGACAACTAATAGTTATACAAATCTCTTGATTTTCTAAATCAATCGGATTACATATGAAATTATTCAAAATAATCTTTATAAACGAGAATAAAACATCAATTAAAATTTTAACTTTAAATTATATATTCTCATTAGTTTTTATGAATTGTTTATATTTCGTAATAACATACATTATATTACAATAATATTATGCATGAATTAAAGTCCTATATATATACTTTAAATACTTTTATTTAATAAAAAAATAACATTCTCAACATATTTTTGAATGTTTAATTTTATCCTAAACATCCTCCGACCCTAGCTATATACTACAACAAACGTGACAGATGGCGGCGGTTGGAACCTCGGATGGCGGCGGTTTTCTGACCGCCGCGAGACATTTTGCAACGGTTGGTTGACCGCTGGCAGTATGGGCGTCGGTAAACTTTTAGCGGCGATTTTTTACGACCGCCGGAATAACCGCTGCCAAACTGTGTTTAGCGTTGAAAGTATTTTGCGGCGGTTAGCAACCGCTGCTATCTTCCAGAACTGATTTTAGACCCATTTCGCGGCGGGTAGATAACCGCCGCTATTTAATTTTGTTAACAGTCAGGATTTTGCGTCGTCCCATAGTAACCGCCGCTAAAAGTTCAATTTTATTTTTATTTAAATTGATTATTTGAATTTTGTTTTCATATCACAATCAATATTTAAAAAATCTTTTAATTTTAAAATATTACGTATTAATTTAACTGATTATGTTTGCTATTACAGTAAAAAAAATACTTGACTTAAAACACAATGATGTGGTATTCTAACTGATATATATAGATCACAAACGAAAATAGTTAATAACAAATACTTCTCAAAGTATACTGTTCACAAAGGAAAAAAAATTGTGTTTAAGATCCCTATTTTGCTCCACTCCCCAAAGACTTCAGCTGTGCATCAATTTCAGGTGGCAAAGTATGTCCTTGCTGTTAGATGATGTATTTCACCAAGTTCTCCATTATCTGTATCTTTGCCTTGTCCTCTGCTGCCTCTGCCTTATGTTCTGTTGCTGCTGCCTTATGTTCTGCTGCTGCTGCCTTCAATTCTGTAATCTCTGCCTTTTGTTCTGCTGCCACTTCCTTCAATTCTGTAATTTTTCTCTGATACTCCTCAATTTGCACTCTAGGGTTCGATTGTGGAGTATTACGAATAATTTCGCTTGGACATGGTCCAAAACCTAACCCCCGAACTCGCCCTGAATGCTCCTTTCCAAGGACTTGCGCAAGCGAATCAGTAACAGAAATCTCCTTCGAGGTTCCACCTTGGCTCTCGATACTCGCAATTGCTTCCTACAGACATTCCAGAGTTAAGTTTATGTGTTTTTGAAGTTAGCAACACGAATAGAGTAACAGATGTAAATCATTCTTAACCACTACTTACTCCAACAACACGCGCATCATCATTCATATATGAGCTATCCCTTTTTCTATGAGTCATAATAAACATCTCTCCTCTACTGATGCGCCTTTGCTGTTTTTTCTCCTACAACCACATAAAATATTTACCCAATCATACATGTTATAAAAGAATATAACAAACCAAAAAGTTATGTATCAAACATAATACACATATAATTACCTCTTCATCCCTTAGCCTTGCTGTTGTCTTAGAGCCCCAGTATGTGTATATCGTTGCTTCGACCGATTTAGAGAATTTTGTCTGCACATTTCCTATAAATAAAAAAACAAATACAGT
This sequence comes from Arachis hypogaea, assembly GCF_003086295.3. Taxonomy (NCBI): domain Eukaryota; kingdom Viridiplantae; phylum Streptophyta; class Magnoliopsida; order Fabales; family Fabaceae; genus Arachis; species Arachis hypogaea. The sequence goes on from NC_092048.1 coordinate 133,837,761, forward strand.
TTATCATGTAATGAATTGTATACAGTAATGATGCCTTCACAGTGTCACGGATTTTATTTTTTAAGGTTTGAAACTAATTTGACTGATGTTTGGCTTTTTAATTATATCACTTTCTATCAATTATTTTATTCACGTATTAAAAATGTTAAAAACTGCAACATTAAATGGAGTACCAATTTAATATTAATTACCTTCGTAGATTCCTTCAAACGATAGTAAAGGAACCATCTCCACTGCTGTGCATCTATTCCTGATGGGTTACGTTTGGCATTTACTTCGTAACTCTCTTCCTCGTCGTAAACCTTGTGAAACAAGTGGTTTCTTTCTTCCTTCCAGATTTTTCCTAGCCTTTGGATCATTACCCGCTTTATTGTTCCCTTGTCATCCTCCTCATACCGAAAGGTACACTAAAATTTTGAGACACAATGCGATGCACGTCCACAAATGAAAAAGTAAGAATTTGATATGATTTTACTTAACATAATAAACTCTAAATTTTAATATCATACCTTAATTGTCTCATATGCATGTTCCTTTAAAGCTTTGTCCATTGTCTTCCAACTGTCTTCATTGATGGGAAAATGTTGAAAGTCAGCACCCAGATTCCCTAAAAACCCACTCAATAATCCAGCCGCCTGACCGATCGGTTGCAACTCTTTATTAAACTCCAAAATGATTTTTCTGCTAGAAGGAAGTACTATGGCCTCCTTGACGCTCAAACTCATCGTTCTTGTGATGCCATCATCTAAGAAACAAATTAGAAGGATTAATTGCATTAATGTTACCTTAAAATTAAAAATAATACCAAAGTCATCCAATTATGATTAAATAATGCAGACCAAAGATAGAAATTTTACCGCTTACGATAACATTCCAATAATCCGTATCCTTGCGACCGTTGGACTTGTTCCGGGGTACAGCTTCTTCTTCAGCATATAAGTCATCAACGTAATCATCTCATGAGTCAACCTCATCAACCTCGGGATCATAATCTTCATCATCCGAAGAACTTTGGGCAGGCTCAGCAACATGTTCAGTCCCAGTGTTGATATGCTGATTTTTGTCAGTGCCAGCGTTGGAGATACAGATGTACCGCGGTTTCTTAGGCATATTTCCAAACCTTCAAGCAAACTACTAACACTTATTAGAGAGTAAAAACCTACCAAAAGCCAATGATAAAAATGTAATAAATTTAAAATTTCAGTGTAACTACACAGATTACATGCCTTAAATAAAAATCACATCTATTATTGAAAGTTTGCAAATTAAAATGTCACCATAGATTTGACAACACGACAACCGTACAATGGAGCACATAAGATGAGCTTTCTAACAAGAGTTTAAATTGGATGAGAAGTGCTTGAGAAAAAAATATATTCAAAGATTGCAATCCAAGTTAGTTAAGGAAGGGTTGTGATTTGGAGCACACCATTTATGATATGTTATTCACAGTTTTCTGAAGATGTGTGTGTTCAAACATAAAAAAATTTCTTAGTAAATGAGTCTCACCATATTTAAACAAGCTTCCAGTAATACAGCAAACTCTATAACTATCCTCTCTTCCTCGCTTTCTGAAAACTATATATTCAAGTGAATTTTGATGTCACAGGAAAAGAAGAAGTTCGGTAATTGATTTTTCATTCAAACCAGGTGATTCCTATGGTGCCTAAAATGTGATGTCTAGTTTGCAAAAAAGGTTTAAAAATATTTAATTTAAAAAATTTAAAACTAAATCATTTTTAAATAGTTAAAATTTACTCTAAAAAATAAATTTGGTAAAATTTAGACACTATAGAATTCACCTTGAAACTAATATTCTGTCAAAGGACTACACTAATTCAATTAAAAAAAAATTCAACTACTAATTTTTGAAAAGTCTTCTTATCCAGAAACAGAGTATATAAACTTAGAAAGAGCAATTCTACACAGTCAGCAAAATACTATCAGAATTACTAAGAATAAAGTAGTCTAATCCACTATTCTGTCTATCCATTCAGGAGTAAAGCAACATGCAACACAATTCTAACAACCATATCCTCATAAAATTTCTTGCACTAAACATTTTTCCAATTTTGTACCACTTATGGGATGTTACAATGGAAGTTTACAGATTATAGAAACTAAACTAAGTGCATGTTTGGGCGCCATTATTTTGTTAAAAAAAGATCTTTTTTCAATGAAAAAAGATCTTTTTTTTTATTTTTTAACGTGTTTTGTAAATTTCTAGTAGTAAAAGTAAAAGTACTAGTAAAATAAAAAAAAAATATCTTTTTTGAGAAGCTGTAATTTACATCTTTTTTTAAAAGATCTTTTTTCCTTAAAAAAAGATGTTTTTCATGTAATAAATAAACAAAAAAATACTTTTATATTGTTATACCCAAACATAATTTATTGATAAAAAGACATTTTTACATGAGATATCCAAACATAAAATTACTTTTACTTCTCTATAAGATCTTTTAAAAAAATATCTTTTTTTAAAAGCTCACCCAAACAAGCCCTAAAAGCAGATCACTTTTCTATCATCACATTTGGTGTCTTTGACATTATCACAAACAGTTGGTGGAATAAGACTTAAGATGCATCAAAATCCAAACTTTTTTACATAATAGTGTTATTAACCAAATGGGTTTGTCTTCAAGAGGAAAATGAACCTGAGAGTAGTATTGCTTTCAGCTATTTCATTACCTACCATACACTTTTTCTATTTTAATATGTAATTTTTATCACATTTAAAGGTCTTCGGTCAATTAAAACAAATATTAAATAATTTATTGAAAATAAAGTAAATATATTTAATATTAATCAAACTTTAAATTTTTTTTTTTCGTTTTTTCTGTTTTATTCTAAGTGAAGGAAACCTTTAACAAAGCTCAATAGTTGACTGAACCTAATTAAGTAAACATAAAAAATGAATTCAATCAAAGGAAACATAAAATAGCTACAAGCTTTCAGCAATTTGAATGGGTTAACAAAATGTTGTGACTATTTAATACCCCATAAATCTAACATCAGGTGTACTTTAAATTTTCATAGACTTAGTAAATATACAGCAAATTTTTTAAGCACTTAAATTTTGTTAAATAAAACAATAATGATAGAAGTTTTGTTGGATACATTGGCAAATTAAGAATAATAGAATAACTCACCACAAAATCAACAAAGGAGTGAGCTCAACAAGGACCAGACCAACCGAAGAAAACAGAAGACCTTATACAAGTACAACCAAGAGGAATGAGGAACACAATGAGCGTATTAATCTGGTCAACAAAACAGGATTTCAAGCTGTGGAGGAGCAACAATACTAGAAGCACGCAGCGCAGATTATATAGCAGATTCTGGCACAATGGCTGCGAGATAAAATACTGCTTGCGGCCCCAAAATAGGCGTATGAATGTGAAGAGGAGGTGTTGAAGATTAAGTTAGGTTTTTGGGCGGATACGACTACTAGTAGGGGCTTAAAACAAGATCACTTGGGTCTGACTAGTGTTAACTTCTCTCGTTCGATACACACCGGTAATCAAGAGGACCATGAGCCGTACATATTGGCATCAGAGGCTCATCTTGTATACTATGTGGATGATGAAGTAGATAAAGCATGGAGTATAGTGGTTCATGTCAAGCCACGAGACTTGTATGACATGGGAGAAGAGAATGAAGTAGCTGAAGTTGATTTTTCTCCACAACCAGGGTTGAACTTCTCAGCGGAAGGTGACATTAGAGACTTGCAGTTGACCAGGGATGATGATGTAGAAGACCCCGCAGACAATGCAGATGAGAATATTGACGAGGTTGCATAACAGAACTACGGTTAAAGTCAACGATTGTTAACAACAGTATTTTTATGTGTGGCTTAATGTTCATGGCGTATGTAGCTTCATAGTTATATCACGAGTGGTATTTTCAAAATTCAATTAAATCTTGACTGAATAGTGGGTTTTAATAAATAAAAGTTGTGATCCAATTCTTTTTATGGTTTTGTTGGAAATTTTTAGCTTACAATGAAGATATAAGTTCGTTATTATCGTATTTTGCAAACTATTAGATATAATCAATGCTAAAGTTGTTATCACTACTAAATATTACAGCACATAAAATGATAGCATAACAGGGCAAATGAAAATGAAGGACTTTTTATCATGCTGTGCAAGCACAACATTCGCTAAAGAGATGGCTATGGCCTCGCCATTCTCCTCATTAGGACATGCAATTTCTGTTGCTAGAGAGATATGGTTTCGCAAAATGAATGTGTGGTGTTGGTTGGAGGCTATTTCAGGACGCTCTTGTTGTAACAACCACCCCTTCTAGAAACAAAATTTAAATTTCAAAGTTTGAAAATCGGTTAGGAGATAAGATTAGAATTTTGAAATTTTGGATAGGAACCTAGTAACCGCCCTCAGTTTGAAATTTAAAATATCCCAACCACCTCATCCCCAGACGTATATAAATAGGGGAGCACCCATAGGTAGAAAATCACTCCTCTCAATATCAATCCTCTCCCTTCTCTCTCTCTACAAAGAAATAGTATTCTGTGTGCAAACACAAGAGGCAGGCTCGAAGAAGCGTTAAGAAAAAGAGTAGGGAATTATGCCTTTCTTACTTATGTTGGCATGTAGTATGTTTTATTTTGTTTTCTTCCATCCATGCATGGCTATCACCTTTCATGTATTTTATGGCATGAATTATTCTTTGCATCTACATTGAGCATGATTATCTATTTTGTCAATTATACCCTCTTGAAATCCATTAATATGTATCCCATATCTTTTCTATGTGCATTTACATGACCCTTTAATCACTATTCCTTTTATGTTAAGAGTACATGTCCCTTTATAACATTTTATTAAATTATTTAACAATCCCTAATTTTACTATGTGCCCTTACATGACCTTTGATACCGTTACCTTATTATTATTCCTTTTATGTTAAGAGTACATGTCCCTTTATAACATTTTATTAAATTATTTAACATTTCCTAATTTTACTATGTGTCCTTACATGACCTTTGCTACCGTTACCTTATTATTATTCCTTTAATATTGAGAGTACATGCTCCTTTTTATATCTTGTTCAAGGAACCCTATTTTATTATATGCAACTAAATGACCCCTTATATCATTATTGCTCCTTTATTTTAAAGATCAAGGGTACATACTTTTTATAATATCTAATCCAAGTATTTCAAATACTCACTTTCTTACTATATGCACTTAGATTATACTTTTTACATTATATCATTAATATCTTCTTAGGGTCAAGAGTATATGTTTTCTTATAGTTGTTTTATTCAGCTAATTAATATCCTATTTTCTATAATGTATTGTTTGTGAAGAAAAAGGACGGCAGCATGAATAGGACGGCAGCATGCGTCTCTGCGTGGACTATAGGCAACCCTGGGGAGCTCCGGTATTGTTTGTGAAGAAAAAGGACGGCAGCATGCGTCTCTGCGTGGACTATAGGCAACTCAACAAAATCACGGTGAAGAACAAGTATCCCCTCCCAAGAATAGATGACTTAATGGACCAACTACAAGGTGCAACAGTATTCTCAAAAATTGATCTGAGATCAGGGTATCATCAAATAAGGGTAAGAGAGAAAGACATTCCAAAGACAGCATTTCGAACGAGATACGGGCACTACGAGTTCACAGTAATGTCTTTTGGGTTGACCAATGCCCCCGCCCTCTTTATGGACTACATGAATAGGATTTTTCGACCTTACCTCGACAGTTTCGTGGTAGTATTCATAGATGATATCTTGATTTTCTCCAAGACAGAAGAAGAACACAGGGAGCACTTGCGTGTAATACTGGGAACCCTTCGAGAGAAGAAGTTGTACGCAAAACTATCCAAGTGTGAGTTTTGGATGAAAGAGGTACAATTCCTTGGACACATGGTTTCCGGCAACGGAATATCAGTGGATCCCAGTAAAATAGACTCGGTACTAAACTGGGAAAGGCCGACGTCAGTCACAGAAATAAGGAGTTTTTTAGGATTGGCGGGCTACTATAGAAGGTTCATAAGAGGGTTTTCTCAACTAGCCCTGCCGTTAACCCGTTTAACCAGGAAGGATACCCCGTTCACTTGGACGCCAGACTGCGAAAGAAGCTTCCAAGAGTTAAAGTGTCGTTTGACATCTGCCCCAGTACTAGCCTTACCTAACCCCGACATGGCCTTCGAAGTTTACTGTGACGCCTCAGGACAAGGATTGGGTTGCGTACTAATGCAATGCAAAAAGGTAGTGGCGTATGCGTCAAGACAACTGAAGGCCCACGAAGCCAACTATCCAACTCACGACCTTGAACTAGCTGCGATAGTATTTGCGCTGAAGACATGGAGGCATCATTTGTACGGAGTTGGATTTCAAGTATTCTCCGATCATAAGAGCTTAAAGTACCTGTTCGACCAGAAGGAACTCAACATGCGACAAAGGAGGTGGATGGAGTTTCTTAAAGATTATGACTTTGTTCTAAATTACCACCCAGGAAAGGCTAACTTGGTGGCTGATGCTCTGAGTCGGAAGGTACTCAAGGCATCATGGCTGATGATAAAAGAGGCAGAGTTGATAAAGAATTTCAGAGACATGAACCTACAAGTCACCCTCGCTCCAAAAAGCATACGTCTGAACCACCTAACAGTGGCAAGTCAATTCAAAGAACAAATAACCAAGGCGCAAAGTTCCGATCCCGATTTTCAGGAAACCCTGCGCCTTGTCAAAGAAGGAAAATTGAAAGGCTTCACCGAAGGAGAGGACAAGGTGTGGAGATACCAAGGTCGAATCTGTGTCCCAAAGGAAGGCGATCTTCAAAGCAAGATTGCGGAAGAAGCCCACAAAGGAGATTTTACCATTCATCCTGGCATGACAAAGATGTACCATGATTTGAAAAAGATGTTCTGGTGGCCAAGGATGAAAAAGGATTTAGCTACGGTCGTGAATAAATGTCTGGTTTGTCAGAAGGTAAAAATTGAACATCAGAAACCATCAGGGGTATTGCAACCCCTTGGCATCCCAGAGTGGAAATGGGAGGACATATCGATGGATTTCGTCATGGGACTACCTCGTACTCAAACAGGGCGTGACGCTATATGGGTCATCGTGGACCGACTTACAAAGACTGCCCACTTTCTACCAGTCAAGGCGACCGACTCATTGGAAAGACTAGCCACGCTATATATCAAAGAGATCGTGAGGTTACATGGGGTACCAACAACCATAGTCTCGGACAGAGACCCAAGATTTACCTCGAGGTTTTGGAACGCACTGTAGAAGGCATTCGGGACAAAATTGTGCCTGAGCACATCATACCACCCGCAAACAGATGGACAAACGGAGAGAACCATCCAGACGTTGGAAGACATGTTACGAGCTTGTGTCCTGGACAGACCAGGAAAGTGGGAGAGTCACCTACCACTGATCGAGTTTGCTTATAACAATAGTTACCATGGTAGCATTGGGATGGCACCATATGAGGCACTGTACGGGTGAAGATGCCAATCTCCTTTATGTTGGTACGGACCAGAAGATAAAGGCTACTTAGGACCGGAGTTAGTAAGACAGACCACAGAAGATATCAAGAGGATAAGAGAAAGAATACGCACCGCCCAAAGTCGACAAAAGAGTTATGCAGATCAACGAAGAAAACCCCTCGAATTTCAGGAAGGCGATCACGTATTCCTAAAAATCACCCCCACCACCGGGGTAGGGAGGGCTCTCAAGGTACGAAAACTAAGCCCCCGGTACCTGGGTCCATTCCAAATCCTCCGGCGTATAGGAAAGTCGGCATACCAGCTTGCCCTACCACCAAATCTATCAAGACTACACAACGTGTTCCACGTGTCCCAACTCCGAAAATACCAGCACGATCCAAGCCATGTGTTGCAGCAAGAGGACGTAACACTCAAAGACGACCTGACTTTTGAACTACCAGCCATGGAGATTGTAGACAGAAGCATGAAGCAACTAAGGAGCAAGACGATACAACTGGTAAAAGTGGCATGGGGCAGCGGCAATTCCAGAGACTACACATGGGAAAAAGAGGCAGACATGAGACAGAAGTTCCCAAATTTGTTTACAGGTAACAATCATGGTGAGGATTTCCTTTTCTCCCCAACAATAGAAAATTTCAGTAAGGCCCCTAAGTTAATTAAGATGACCCGTATCGACCAAGTTCAGACATGGAATTTGGGGACAAATTCTTTTCTTACGGGGGTGATAATGTAACAACCACCCCTTCTAGAAACAAAATTTAAATTTCAAAGTTTGAAAATCGGTTAGGAGATAAGATTAGAATTTTGAAATTTTGGATAGGAACCTAGTAACCGCCCTCAGTTTGAAATTTAAAATATCCCAACCACCCCATCCCCAGACGTATATAAATAGGGGAGCACCCATAGGTAGAAAATCACTCCTCTCAATATCAATCCTCTCCCTTCTCTCTCTCTACAAAGAAATAGTATTCTGTGTGCAAACACAAGAGGCAGGCTCGAAGAAGCGTTAAGAAAAAGAGTAGGGAATTATGCCTTTCTTACTTATGTTGGCATGTAGTATGTTTTATTTTGTTTTCTTCCATCCATGCATGGCTATCACCTTTCATGTATTTTATGGCATGAATTATTCTTTGCATCTACATTGAGCATGATTATCTATTTTGTCAATTATACCCTCTTGAAATCCATTAATATGTATCCCATATCTTTTCTATGTGCATTTACATGACCCTTTAATCACTATTCCTTTTATGTTAAGAGTACATGTCCCTTTATAACATTTTATTAAATTATTTAACAATCCCTAATTTTACTATGTGCCCTTACATGACCTTTGATACCGTTACCTTATTATTATTCCTTTTATGTTAAGAGTACATGTCCCTTTATAACATTTTATTAAATTATTTAACATTTCCTAATTTTACTATGTGTCCTTACATGACCTTTGCTACCGTTACCTTATTATTATTCCTTTAATATTGAGAGTACATGCTCCTTTTTATATCTTGTTCAAGGAACCCTATTTTATTATATGCAACTAAATGACCCCTTATATCATTATTGCTCCTTTATTTTAAAGATCAAGGGTACATACTTTTTATAATATCTAATCCAAGTATTTCAAATACTCACTTTCTTACTATATGCACTTAGATTATACTTTTTACATTATATCATTAATATCTTCTTAGGGTCAAGAGTATATGTTTTCTTATAGTTGTTTTATTCAGCTAATTAATATCCTATTTTCTATAATGTACATTTATACCCCTCTAGGGACGAGAGTACCTACTTTCGTATAAAATCTTATTTAAACATGCTTATTTTATCATGATATATGTCTCTCCTCTCGCATGGTTCATTCTTGTATATGCCTAAAATAACCGTACTTGTTAAAGAACTGAGGGAATGATCCTTCGGTAAGGGAAGGTGACCCCCAAAGACAAGATATCGAGATGATCCCTCGGTAAGGGAGGGTGATCGATCGAGATGATCCTTCGGTAAGGGAAGGTGATCGCCAAAACGTTTGGGATAAGAACCTTCGGTAAGGGAAGGGGACTCCCACTTATACCGGTTTGAGCTCAATACCCTCCATATAAGTTATAAATTAAGAAAGAAAGAAGGCACGAATGAAAGCTTGAGTTCTATGTTTTCCTTAGATTTAATTATGATTATGTTGATGTTATCCTTCTATTTTCCTATATGTTTTCCCTTTTTTTTACACACATGTTTTACAAAAAAGAAGATGCATATTACATGCCATGTTATACGCTTGTTTTTAAAATCCCGCACGTGGGCTGGAGATGGATATGGAGGTGTTACATAGCACTCCTACTGAGACGTTAGGTTCTCACTCCCTTTCTTTTCCCATACTATCTCCAGAGAAACATGGCACAGCGGATAGAGACGACGCAGTGCCCCCGAGGGTAACTTCTGAGTATGACCCCCTCAAAGCACGCGTGGGTAGTTGCGACCACTACTACCGTGCTCCAGACTATCCACTTAGGTCGAGAACCCGTGGAAGAAGAACCCCAGCTGCCCGTCATAACCTTCCTAGATAGGAATGCTTCAACATCTAGAAAGCGGTCACCTAAGGTGGTACACCTCGAGTCCGACTCCGAGGCCGAGGAAGAGGAATCCGACGACCCTGGCCAGAAGGAAGACACCATGGAGGCGGATACAGAGAAGAAGTTGAACCCTTGCGGAAGTCCAAAGGTGGAATACGTACCCTATTCCCCCACTTCGGCACCCCGTCGAGTTTTGGTTCATCCCACACAACGGAACCGGGTCTTCACTGAGCGAAAAGGTGTTGGAGGGAGACCCCTGGTACCTCGATTCGTGAATAACTAAAGACTCCTGATCAAGGATAGGATAGGATGCAAGTAGGGGAGTCTCTTCGATGAGATTAGTTTAGGACGTAGTTAGCTTCTTTTCCTGTTTTAGTTTCCTATAAGTATTTTGAAACGTACTCATGGTTAAGATGTTTATTTCACTTTAATCCAAATCCCAACATTTTAGCGCTACTCGTTTTCCGCTCTACACGTATTTACTCCTTCCTTGCGTAACGATTTAGTCATTTCTTTGCTTAATCAAGTGTGGCACCTTATTTTAAAAACCTCCACGATAGTATAAGAACTTAGGGTGTTACATTATTGGTATCAGAGCAAATTCGATCCTAGGAGATATGACTAATGGAGCCTCTTCCTATGGTTATCCATAAAAAGGGAATGTCCAGCAGTTCCCCCACCCCCTGCCAATGCACCCCAACGTCAAGGACGAGTCTTTGCCCTCAGCAGCGAGGAAGCCCACCAGTCAGAAGATCGAATCGAGGGTAAGTGCACAATTAATGGAGCTCCTTTAACTATCCTATACGATACTGGTGCTTCTCATTCATTTATATCTCTCTCTGCTACTAGTAGAATCAGTTTATGCATGACCAAATTACCATATGTCCTACTAGTAACCACCCCAGCCGGTAAGAGTGTCGAAACTCAGCAGGTTTGCCAGAGGGTTCGCATCCTCATTTCAGATAGATCATACGTTGCTGACCTAGTATGCCTCCCTTTAGTAGGATTAGACATCATCCTAGGAATGGATTGGCTCAACAAAAACCGCGTCTTGTTAGATTGTTTTGAGAGAAAAGTCATCTTCCCTTCCCAACCCACACGAGACACACGTGATCTTCCAAGATCCTCCGAAGACACACGTACGAGGCAAGGATATGCCTTGCTAAATTCGGTAAAAGTAGATTCCCATCAGGAGTTCTGTGAGATACCAGTAGTACAAGACTTTTCAGATGTCTTTCCCGAAGATATACCCTCGTTTCCCCCAACACGAGAGGTTGAGTTCTCCATAGAACTGATGCCTGGGACAGGGCCAATCTCCGTAGCCCCTTACCGAATGGCTCCGTTGGAACTCACTAAACTGAAGAACCAACTAGAGGAGCTGCTGCAAAAAGGATTCATCCGACCAAGTGCCTCTCCCTGGGGAGCTCCGGTATTGTTTGTGAAGAAAAAGGACGGCAGCATGCGTCTCTGCGTGGACTATAGGCAACTCAACAAAATCACGGTGAAGAACAAGTATCCCCTCCCAAGAATAGATGACTTAATGGACCAACTACAAGGTGCAACAGTATTCTCAAAAATCGATCTGAGATCAGGGTATCATCAAATAAGGGTAAGAGAGAAAGACATTCCAAAGACAGCATTTCGAACGAGATACGGGCACTACGAGTTCACAGTAATGTCTTTTGGGTTGACCAATGCCCCCGCCCTCTTTATGGACTACATGAATAGGATTTTTCGACCTTACCTCGACAGTTTCGTGGTAGTATTCATAGATGATATCTTGATTTTCTCCAAGACAGAAGAAGAACACAGGGAGCACTTGCGTGTAATACTGGGAACCCTTCGAGAGAAGAAGTTGTACGCAAAACTATCCAAGTGTGAGTTTTGGATGAAGGAGGTACAATTCCTTGGACACATGGTTTCCGGCAACGGAATATCAGTGGATCCCAGTAAAATAGACTCGGTACTAAACTGGGAAAGGCCGACGTCAGTCACAGAAATAAGGAGTTTTTTAGGATTGGCGGGCTACTATAGAAGGTTCATAAGAGGGTTTTCTCAACTAGCCCTGCCGTTAACCCGTTTAACCAGGAAGGATACCCCGTTCACTTGGACGCCAGACTGCGAAAGAAGCTTCCAAGAGTTAAAGTGTCGTTTGACATCTGCCCCAGTACTAGCCTTACCTAACCCCGACATGGCCTTCGAAGTTTACTGTGACGCCTCAGGACAAGGATTGGGTTGCGTACTAATGCAATGCAAAAAGGTAGTGGCGTATGCGTCAAGACAACTGAAGGCCCACGAAGCCAACTATCCAACTCACGACCTTGAACTAGCTGCGATAGTATTTGCGCTGAAGACATGGAGGCATCATTTGTACGGAGTTGGATTTCAAGTATTCTCCGATCATAAGAGCTTAAAGTACCTGTTCGACCAGAAGGAACTCAACATGCGACAAAGGAGGTGGATGGAGTTTCTTAAAGATTATGACTTTGTTCTAAATTACCACCCAGGAAAGGCTAACTTGGTGGCTGATGCTCTGAGTCGGAAGGTACTCAAGGCATCATGGCTGATGATAAAAGAGGCAGAGTTGATAAAGAATTTCAGAGACATGAACCTACAAGTCACCCTCGCTCCAAAAAGCATACGTCTGAACCACCTAACAGTGGCAAGTCAATTCAAAGAACAAATAACCAAGGCGCAAAGTTCCGATCCCGATTTTCAGGAAACCCTGCGCCTTGTCAAAGAAGGAAAATTGAAAGGCTTCACCGAAGGAGAGGACAAGGTGTGGAGATACCAAGGTCGAATCTGTGTCCCAAAGGAAGGCGATCTTCAAAGCAAGATTGCGGAAGAAGCCCACAAAGGAGATTTTACCATTCATCCTGGCATGACAAAGATGTACCATGATTTGAAAAAGATGTTCTGGTGGCCAAGGATGAAAAAGGATTTAGCTACGGTCGTGAATAAATGTCTGGTTTGTCAGAAGGTAAAAATTGAACATCAGAAACCATCAGGGGTATTGCAACCCCTTGGCATCCCAGAGTGGAAATGGGAGGACATATCGATGGATTTCGTCATGGGACTACCTCGTACTCAAACAGGGCGTGACGCTATATGGGTCATCGTGGACCGACTTACAAAGACTGCCCACTTTCTACCAGTCAAGGCGACCGACTCATTGGAAAGACTAGCCACGCTATATATCAAAGAGATCGTGAGGTTACATGGGGTACCAACAACCATAGTCTCGGACAGAGACCCAAGATTTACCTCGAGGTTTTGGAACGCACTGTAGAAGGCATTCGGGACAAAATTGTGCCTGAGCACATCATACCACCCGCAAACAGATGGACAAACGGAGAGAACCATCCAGACGTTGGAAGACATGTTACGAGCTTGTGTCCTGGACAGACCAGGAAAGTGGGAGAGTCACCTACCACTGATCGAGTTTGCTTATAACAACAGTTACCATGGTAGCATTGGGATGGCACCATATGAGGCACTGTACGGGTGAAGATGCCAATCTCCTTTATGTTGGTACGGACCAGAAGATAAAGGCTACTTAGGACCGGAGTTAGTAAGACAGACCACAGAAGATATCAAGAGGATAAGAGAAAGAATACGCACCGCCCAAAGTCGACAAAAGAGTTATGCAGATCAACGAAGAAAACCCCTCGAATTTCAGGAAGGCGATCACGTATTCCTAAAAATCACCCCCACCACCGGGGTAGGGAGGGCTCTCAAGGTACGAAAACTAAGCCCCCGGTACCTGGGTCCATTCCAAATCCTCCGGCGTATAGGAAAGTCGGCATACCAGCTTGCCCTACCACCAAATCTATCAAGACTACACAACGTGTTCCACGTGTCCCAACTCCGAAAATACCAGCACGATCCAAGCCATGTGTTGCAGCAAGAGGACGTAACACTCAAAGACGACCTGACTTTTGAACTACCAGCCATGGAGATTGTAGACAGAAGCATGAAGCAACTAAGGAGCAAGACGATACAACTGGTAAAAGTGGCATGGGGCAGCGGCAATTCCAGAGACTACACATGGGAAAAAGAGGCAGACATGAGACAGAAGTTCCCAAATTTGTTTACAGGTAACAATCATGGTGAGGATTTCCTTTTCTCCCCAACAATAGAAAATTTCAGTAAGGCCCCTAAGTTAATTAAGATGACCCGTATCGACCAAGTTCAGACATGGAATTTGGGGACAAATTCTTTTCTTACGGGGGTGATAATGTAACAACCACCCCTTCTAGAAACAAAATTTAAATTTCAAAGTTTGAAAATCGGTTAGGAGATAAGATTAGAATTTTGAAATTTTGGATAGGAACCTAGTAACCGCCCTCAGTTTGAAATTTAAAATATCCCAACCACCCCATCCCCAGACGTATATAAATAGGGGAGCACCCATAGGTAGAAAATCACTCCTCTCAATATCAATCCTCTCCCTTCTCTCTCTCTACAAAGAAATAGTATTCTGTGTGCAAACACAAGAGGCAGGCTCGAAGAAGCGTTAAGAAAAAGAGTAGGGAATTATGCCTTTCTTACTTATGTTGGCATGTAGTATGTTTTATTTTGTTTTCTTCCATCCATGCATGGCTATCACCTTTCATGTATTTTATGGCATGAATTATTCTTTGCATCTACATTGAGCATGATTATCTATTTTGTCAATTATACCCTCTTGAAATCCATTAATATGTATCCCATATCTTTTCTATGTGCATTTACATGACCCTTTAATCACTATTCCTTTTATGTTAAGAGTACATGTCCCTTTATAACATTTTATTAAATTATTTAACAATCCCTAATTTTACTATGTGCCCTTACATGACCTTTGATACCATTACCTTATTATTATTCCTTTTATGTTAAGAGTACATGTCCCTTTATAACATTTTATTAAATTATTTAACATTTCCTAATTTTACTATGTGTCCTTACATGACCTTTGCTACCGTTACCTTATTATTATTCCTTTAATATTGAGAGTACATGCTCCTTTTTATATCTTGTTCAAGGAACCCTATTTTATTATATGCAACTAAATGACCCCTTATATCATTATTGCTCCTTTATTTTAAAGATCAAGGGTACATACTTTTTATAATATCTAATCCAAGTATTTCAAATACTCACTTTCTTACTATATGCACTTAGATTATACTTTTTACATTATATCATTAATATCTTCTTAGGGTCAAGAGTATATGTTTTCTTATAGTTGTTTTATTCAGCTAATTAATATCCTATTTTCTATAATGTACATTTATACCCCTCTAGGGACGAGAGTACCTACTTTCGTATAAAATCTTATTTAAACATGCTTATTTTATCATGATATATGTCTCTCCTCTCGCATGGTTCATTCTTGTATATGCCTAAAATAACCGTACTTGTTAAAGAACTGAGGGAATGATCCTTCGGTAAGGGAAGGTGACCCCCAAAGACAAGATATCGAGATGATCCCTCGGTAAGGGAGGGTGATCGATCGAGATGATCCTTCGGTAAGGGAAGGTGATCGCCAAAACGTTTGGGATAAGAACCTTCGGTAAGGGAAGGGGACTCCCACTTATACCGGTTTGAGCTCAATACCCTCCATATAAGTTATAAATTAAGAAAGAAAGAAGGCACGAATGAAAGCTTGAGTTCTATGTTTTCCTTAGATTTAATTATGATTATGTTGATGTTATCCTTCTATTTTCCTATATGTTTTCCCTTTTTTTTACACACATGTTTTACAAAAAAGAAGATGCATATTACATGCCATGTTATACGCTTGTTTTTAAAATCCCGCACGTGGGCTGGAGATGGATATGGAGGTGTTACATAGCACTCCTACTGAGACGTTAGGTTCTCACTCCCTTTCTTTTCCCATACTATCTCCAGAGAAACATGGCACAGCGGATAGAGACGACGCAGTGCCCCCGAGGGTAACTTCTGAGTATGACCCCCTCAAAGCACGCGTGGGTAGTTGCGACCACTACTACCGTGCTCCAGACTATCCACTTAGGTCGAGAACCCGTGGAAGAAGAACCCCAGCTGCCCGTCATAACCTTCCTAGATAGGAATGCTTCAACATCTAGAAAGCGGTCACCTAAGGTGGTACACCTCGAGTCCGACTCCGAGGCCGAGGAAGAGGAATCCGACAACCCTGGCCAGAAGGAAGACACCATGGAGGCGGATACAGAGAAGAAGTTGAACCCTTGCGGAAGTCCAAAGGTGGAATACGTACCCTATTCCCCACTTCGGCACCCCGTCGAGTTTTGGTTCATCCCACACAACGGAACCGGGTCTTCACTGAGCGAAAAGGTGTTGGAGGGAGACCCCTGGTACCTCGATTCGTGAATAACTAAAGACTCCTGATCAAGGATAGGATAGGATGCAAGTAGGGGAGTCTCTTCGATGAGATTAGTTTAGGACGTAGTTAGCTTCTTTTCCTGTTTTAGTTTCCTATAAGTATTTTGAAACGTACTCATGGTTAAGATGTTTATTTCACTTTAATCCAAATCCCAACATTTTAGCGCTACTCGTTTTCTGCTCTACACGTATTTACTCCTTCCTTGCGTAACGATTTAGTCATTTCTTTGCTTAATCAAGTGTGGCACCTTATTTTAAAAACCTCCACGATAGTATAAGAACTTAGGGTGTTACACTTGTTTCAATGAATACTTGGAAACGGCTAACGAATCTATCATGCAGGTTTGTTCATCAAGCATACCCTATTAAACTTGTTTTAAACTCTATTTGATCAATACATATGTTAAGTTGAAATATAATAACAAACTTGCTGCGTTAATATTTGCAATGTCAACATTCATATTTGTAGGAACTTTATGAATGGGGATCAATGTATGAGAAGAAATTTGGATATGTTTTTGTGACATGTACATCTGGAAAGGGCTCTGAAGACATACTTACTGAACTGAAGGTTAAAAAAATATATTATATACAAAGTTCTTAATACAGACACAGTGTTGACCGAAAAAGATAATGAACTATGAATTTTATTATATAGATGCGCTTTACAAACAAGCATGTAATTGAGTTGGATATTGCATCACAGGAGGAAATGAAATTTATAGAATTGCAAATTACACAGCTTTTTTCCAAAGAATCTTCCCAAACGGTCAACAACGGAGATGGTAATTGTTGTTTATTGTTGTTTAGTTTTGAATCCTATGTTAGAAAATTACACGTACCATTTTTTCCCTAAAGTACTATCTAATGACTTGGAAGTTATTGGCATCTTCTGATTATACTAATATTTTTGTATGCGGATTCATATTTTCAGTTCTAGCTGAATATTCAGGCGAAATAGTTAACGACACTCTAGATGGGGGCAGAGATTGATTCAGCAGACAATTTAGACGACATCTCATCCACTGGCATTAACATGTCCATGCAGTTTGACCTGAATAAGGTGTCGGAAGAAGACAACAAAACTTCAGATGACCAACAAGTAGAAGATGGCATACATGTTGCAAAACAGCGCTTCAATCTGAACAAAAAACCATGGTTTGGAGATGACCTATCATATCCTGTGTCACGTGAAGCCAGTAGATTTTTGACAGAATTTTTCTAGCCGGGTCAATATGATGTTGACGAGAAAAATTGATCTTTTAATAAAACAAACTACATTGTGTCCTTTAATTTAATGGTCGGATTGCAGTATTACCTATTTCACTACTTTTACAATTAATTGATTTATGATTAGTAAGGTCTAAGTTCGAAGAAGCCTATTATAAACACATGCTAAACTGAAATTAGCATTAATTTATACATATTTTACGTATTTCTTTTATAGTTATGCCTGAATACAAACATAGAAGTTATTATACTGAATGAAAAAATCTCATTTCCAAGATTGTTCACCTCATTAAATATATTATTAAAATAAATTTTTTGTAACATAAAACGAGTGATACGGTTGATATTCCCTTAACATCAAACGTATTTGTGAAAATAAACTTATTAGAATATATCAAAAATTTAAATACAGGCAAACTCAATTTAATTACTAACGGAAAACTCTAAATTTTATGAAAGACAACATTTTTGTATTACGAGGGTCAAGAAATTAGTGAAAAATTAAGTAGTCTGTACTCTGTTAGTCTGTAAAAAGTTATAACGTTCGAATATCGAAGTTTATAGAAATGTTAAAGATAGCGGCGGTTGGATTGAAACCGCCGCTAAACAGCAAACATTGAATTAGCATTTCTTCCACCGATGGTATTTAATTAGCGGCGGTTACAAAAAAACCGCCACTAAAAGACAAACGACTACCAACACCCCGTATAGCCGCCGCTAGTTTCAGATTTGCAACGGTTAAAGGTCAACCGCCACCGCCATCTACCGCGTTTGTTGTAGTGATATATATATATATATATATATATATGAAAAACTTTAAAATGATTATATTTTTAAGATTTCAAGATATTATTTATGATTACTTTCTTTATTTAGTGCTTACAAGAATTTTTAGGATAATAACTACTCTATCACATATTCACATTCTTTGTGTTGCTGGGTCTTTGGAATCTCCATCTAATTAACTTTCGATCATTTTGAAATGATTTAAACATTCAAATGTTATCATGAAGCCAGCAGACAAATTAATAAATGGGTGGATGCCAGTTGCTTTTTATATATATATATATATATATTAAAGAAAGAACAGTAAAACCTTCATAATCCCAAAATACTATTAGAGTATTATGTGTTAAACTGTTAATCCCTTGGCTCCAGACCAACCAAAAAGATTATTAACACTTTTAATTAATCAATTAAATAATGATCATAAAAGGCAACTTTCCCTTTTGATCAGTGGTCCATGCATGACATAAAGACAAGTTTGTCCAAATGTAGCCAGCAGAAGAGCAAGATGTAATAGAATTATACAGCATAGTGTTTGATGCAAAATGCTTAATTTATTTTATTATTTGTGATATCAATATCATTATAAATTCCATGCCAAGCAGTTCATCAATAGCTTTTGAAAGGTTGTTTGTATGTCAAGTTATTGTAGAGTATAATTGATGATATATTTGTAGGATTCTTTGCATATATTGAAAACGAAGAAGAGGGGAGGTTAATTTTTTTAGATATGGAAAAAAATTGAGTGTAATTCATACTAATGGATAATTAGTATTTTTTTTTTATATAAATTTTTTTTGGTTAATTTTAAATAATAAACTAAACCTTCAGATTTTGAGAAGTAGTAGAGAAATTTGAGAATCAGATTTTATACTACTGTATAAATTAGAGAGTTTGATTTGTGTTGAAAAAAATTTTTTTCTACCGTAAAATAAATTGGATGATTTGATTTGTACATTAAAATTTTTTTTTAACGATTTGTACATTTAAATTTTTTTTAATATTAAAATATAAATCTGAGAGCTAGATTTATATGTTTTAAAAAATTTAAAATAAAATTCTAAATTTAATCCTCATATTTATGTGTTTAAAAAAAATTAAAAGTAATAAATTTGACTTTTAGATTTATGCTTCACACATAAAAAAAAACACAAACTCTTCACATTGTTTAAAAAAAATATCATTGGAAATTCAATAACAAAAATAAAAAGCAACCATGAGACTGATTGGTCTCTTGGAATTAAATCAAATACATACTAAATAACGTAATTATCACCAGGACGCCAGGATTCATATGATTGTTCGCACATTTAGCACAAATTATTACGAGTTATATTTATTTAAGATGAGAGATCTTTTATACCCAAGGTTACACAGTTGAGTAATTTTTTGTACGCCATAGATTTCATTAATCCAACTGTTGAATCATGTCATATTATAATGATAATCAAATTTGCCAATATATATATATATATATATATCATTTTGCATTTATATAATTTAATAATTATTATATTTTCTTGTATTATTTTTTTTTTCTAAAATTAAGAATAAAACTTGAATTCGTAATCTTTAGGTGAATATATAGGAGACTATATGTCATTTGAGTTATAACTTATTGGCTTATATTTTTAAAATTTAATAACATATTCAAATCAATTTTATATTTTATAAATATCAAATTATTTTCACGAGTAAAGTTAACTATTAGTACTCCTTACTCCTACGAACATAAATAATATTTATTTAAAATTTTATTTAAATAAAATCTATATCTAAACATATTGTTGTCAAACTATAGGGAATTAAAGATATAATACTTACAAATGGGAATTTTATATCAATAATGGTGAGTATTATATATATAGTTGTTTAAAAATTCTCTGAAATATTCTTATGATTATACTAAATAAAATAAAAATTAAGGCAATTAATATATTGACATTTTTAATTAATAATAACAAAATAATTTATTTAGTAATTTAAAACATTTTTTAAAAAGTCTTGTCAAGAGAATAAATTATTTCTACTATGTTGACCATTAATAGAGAGAGATAAAAAGACAAAAGAAATGAATGATGATGTAAAACTAAAGTCATGTTGTCAATTAAACAAAAACCTATCAATAAGTAAGATTATTGTTATTCCATATTTCCATTGTACATGTTTGTTTGAATGTTTTTATATATGATTGATGTAACTCCGCGATCCATACTCACACTCTACTTGGGAAAATTAAATAAAAAGACAAATTTGATATGAATTTTTTTTTCTTTGTTTTGGTGGGGGGTGGGGGTTTAAAAGCATTTAATTCCTCAACTGTGTGAATCTGACTATTTTTATTTTTCTCGCTCTAAGTTTTTCCAATATTCCATACCACATATTTCTATGCTCAAACCAATAAGCATCTACTAGTATATAGAACTGATCCAGAAATTAACAAGCTCAATAAAATAACTCACAGGATTTGATTCATGGATAGAGACTTTTACCGCGGTGAAAGAATATCAAAGTCTTTAAAGAATCAGGATTTTTATGCAAATTTTTTTTTTAATTTTAGGGTTCATTTGATATTAAATCAATTTAAAATTAAAGTATATTTTTTTATTTATTTATACATGTGGCACAATAATCACATTTCACCCTCCACACAAATAAATCTCTATTATATTTAATTTATTCTCCAGTTTTTTTATTTATTTTTTCGACAAATCCAATTATAAATTAAAATTACATTACATAATTAAATTGTAATTAAAATAACCTTTTATGAACACACAATTTTATAATTTAAATAGTATCTTTTATATAATAATGACACATAATTTATCATAAAAGGTATTTTAGTCTCTTAAAATTAATTATAAAAAATTATTTTAGTATTTTAAAAGTTAAGTATAATAATATTTTATTTTTTTACTATTATATTAAATTTTTTAATTTTAATATAATCAAATAATTTTAATTAATCTTATAAAAAAATTAGTCTTTTTCATGTTAATGATTAAAAGGGTATTTTAGTATTCTAATATGAATTACAAGAGTTTTTTATTTTTATTTTTATTTTTATATCATATTCAAACTTTTTAATTTTAACACAATCAATAATATGAATTAGTCCTATGATGGTTTTTTTTTTTTTAATTAACCTTCAAAAATTGTTTTGTTTTCTTGAAAATCAATTATAAAAGTATTTTAGTCTTTTTTTTTTTAAATTAATACTAAAAGTTTCTTTCTGTTTAAGTTTAAAAAAAATCTTAATCATTTAAAATAATCTAAAAAAGTATTTTAGTCTTATTAAAATCAAATTTAAATTTTCAACTCCAAACTATTTATTCATGTGAATTATCCCATTATCTACAATAATAAACATAATAATACTAATATATTTTTCCTTATTAGTCTTAAAAAAATGTATGAATAATATAAGCTGGTATTTTTTTTGGTAGGAAAACAATAATAAAAATTATTAACTAAGTTAATTGCATAATAAAAAAAATATGGATACTTTTTTAACTAATTTTATATAAAGAATGCATGTTTGGGTAATATATTTTTTTTATTAATTTTGGAAGGACTAAAATTAAATTATGATCGACATATATATAACCGATTTGTCCTTAATTAGTAATTACTATATTAATTTAAAATCAAAGAAATGTTGAAATTTTTTCATTTTAAATATATTAAAAACAATTAAAGACTTGATTATATTTACTTAACTAATAGTACGTATTATATAAACAATAATTAGAGCAATTAAATAATATTACTGTATTTTTAATATTTATATTACTCATGATATATATAAGGTTTAATTACTCTATTAGTCCCTCTAGTTTCACGAAATTTTTAATTAGGTCCGTATACTTTTTTTTTTTACTTGAATCCTTGCACCAATTTTTTTTTTAATTGAGTCCTATACTTTTTTTTTCTTTTATTTGAGTTCCTGCACCAATTATTTTTTTTAGTCGGATCTCTATACAATTAAGCCAATTACTATCAAGAGGGACCTAATTAAAAAAAAAATTTGGTACAAGGACCCAATTAAAAGGAAAAAAGGTACTGGGACCTAATTGAAAATTTTACGAAACTATTAGAACCAACAGAGTAATTAAACCTATATATAATTACCAAAATTTATCTACTAATCTCTTTGAATATATATAAATTACATAGTTTGTAAATAAGGGTTTCAAATTAAATATTTACTTAGTTAATAATTTTGTTGAAAGATTCAAATTACTTATATATTTTTTTGGTACCAATAAAATAAAGCAAAGTAAATAAAATTAATACTAATTTTATTTTATTTTTATCAATATAAAAAATAAAGGAATAACTGATTATTTTGATATTTACTTACATATATTATTTTTAACAAATTAATTTTACTAAATACATGTTTATCTCAAAAAGTCCACATTTTTCTTTCACTAAATTTACACCTTAAAATTATTAGTATAATTGACTATTTTTTAATTTATTCATTATAATTTTACTAACTTATTAGAGGTCATCCATGCAATATAAAAAATAGATTTAATTTGAATCCTCTAAATTTTGAATTTCATTTTAGAGGGTAAAATATGATCTATTACTATTTATTTTATAGGTAGGACCAAGAGAAAATATGAGAGAAAAAACATTCAATAGTAAAAGATCTTACTTTATCCTCTAAGGTGAAGATCTAAAATTTAGAGGATCCAAATTTTACAAAAATAGTGTAAGAAATCTTCACAGCTACAAAAATAGCATATTCTCTTTAATCTTGAAAGAGTTACTTTATATTTTTCTCACCATTCCTTGATTCATTGATTGGGAGTTATATCTTACAACATTTACAGTTTACTCTTCTGGAGAAACAAAAAGTAAAACAATGGAAAATATTTTTAAAATTATGGAAATATAGTGAAATATAGGCCTATAGGGTAATCAAATCCTATTTTCAGACAATTGAGTAATTAATTTCTCATTTTTTTAAAATTGTTTAGATGATAAATATAAATGAAAATATTTTATATTATTATTATTATTATTATTATTATTATTATTATTATTATTATTTCTATTTTCTTAATTACAATTATATTTTAATATGATTCTTATTTGTTACTATTGAAGTGTTATTTGTTATCCCTAAATATTATTGACAATTAATGAAACACTTACTTTAAAATATTCCAATATTACTATTAATATATATAGAGAATGATATTATTTAAATCACCAGTGTTAGGAAACTAGCACTTTTTTTAGATTTTGAGTCAGCAAACAATATTTGAAAAAAAAAAAAGCAATAAAGATAAAGTTTGTGAAATATTTAGAAAGAAATGATATTTGTCAGCTAAATAATGATTAAATTTGATTAAAACTGTTGGTGATATAGACTTTTTTCTATTTAAATATATACGTATATTAAGGAGATATCTACCATAATAAATAAATGTAAAATAAAAATTACACTAAAATTTGAAAATAATAAAATAGATGTAAATGAAAAATATGATGATTTAAATTGTGAAATATAGGAGTATGCTAGGCATTATCGAGAATAGTTTATCTTCTGTTAGTTCATAAATATAGCAGTTTTCAGATTTAGATTCGCTGTGTGTGTGTGTATATATATATATATATATTTTTTTTTTTTTTTCACTTCCAACTATTTTTGTTTTATTTTATTTTTGTGAGCGTCTATAGGAATATTGTCAAGTCAAGACAAGATGGACAGAAGAAAATTGGGTAAATATTCTTTTTAACGATTTGATTGGTCCTCTGATCTCTCCTGTCACTAATTCAACCCTATTAGCACCAAATAATAATGTCAATTTCAGAAAGACACTATTCATTAGACCGGAGAAATAGCATAGCATGTAGCATTCATGACCCTCCCCGACCCAATGTTTTTTCTAAAGTAAAAAAGCGAGTGCATTAAATTATTGTGATTATAATATCAATGTGATCATCACACGTAAGGCTACATTACAATCTTGATGTAATTATATCAATTTTTGATTGCACCCAATGAGAGAATGAAGGGAATTGGAATGAGAGGGTTAGATGTTATGTGATATTAAACTTTAAAGTGATGGGTCATTGTGTCTAAAAGGGGCATGCATCATGGAATAGGCTTAAAATTTTGTTAACATGACAAGAAATGGCCATATAAGTTTCTATAACTATTAGGGGGAAAGGGGCACGTGCCCTTGTTGTCATGTTGTAAACTGTCCTCTTTAAGGGATGGCGGTGTCCTTATGCGTGCGCGTGCTTTCAAACATATAACATGTCAAACACAAACAGACATATATACATGGCAAACACTTCAAAATTCAAATATCTGTTGTAAACAATTCTTTAGTAGTAGATAATCTGATTAACTTTTAGTAAATTGATTGATTATTGAATCTATTTAAAGTTAAACGTTAACGTAATTAAAAAAAGACACATAATTTAACAAGCAATTAAAGGACGTGGCAGTGATTTTGGCTACAAATCGAAGCTAGGGGATCTTAGTGACATCCAGAGAGAAAATCCCAAAATGGATATTGTCGATCACATACATGATACATACAACAACCCCCTATCGCGTGTGTAGACTAGATGGGTCCTTGTTCCTCCTTCTTCTTATTAATTTGTTTTTCCTTACGTCATAGATGCTTAGATTAAACACTTTAAGCCAAAATGTTTGTTGCGATGGCGGAATCAAGGTTATCTTATCAATTTGCAAGCACTCCACACTCAACTTCATGTTGGTCAAAGATCACATTTTTAAAGTCCTTATAAGCCATAGGCCTACAAGGACATACGGTAATCCAAATATATAGGTCATATACAAAACAATAATAATAAATGAAGAGGAATGCTAGGACCAACAATTTTAGTATTTTGTAATCATAAAGAGGTCATTAATAGAATTTTCAACGACACACTTTTTCTCATAGCTACTTCTGTTACTGTACTACAATCGATCTTCCTCACTCACTCTATGTCAAAAGAACATTGCTGTCTCATCGGAAGTCTATGCCATTCACCATGACCCATCGGAACACTATGGTGCTAACCACGTTGCACATTCAAAAATATGGAGAAAATAACAACTGAAACATGCAAAAAGAAACATCCATAATATAGAAAAAAGAACATCTAAAACATGAAAATAGAACATCCATGGTTCTGAAAATCGGACCGGACCGGCTGGTTTAACCGAAAAAATTGGGAACCGGTTACTTAGCCAGTCCGAGTAACGTAGAAAATCACCTGGTAAAAAATCGGTGAAAAAACCGGTCGAATTGGAAGAACCGTCCGATTTTTTGGCGGTTTAGTGATTTGCAACTTCAATGCCAAACGACGTCGTTTTGGCTAAAAAAAAAAAAAAGACAAAGGTGTACGCGAACCTAACCCTCTCATCAGTCTCACTCACCTAACCCACTACGGTGCTACAACCCCCCCTCTCTCTCTCAGCCAGGCGCCAGCAGCCCCCGCCTCCTCGTCTCACTCTCAGCCAACAACAGCAGTCTCCGGCGACCCATCGTCCGGAAAGCTGACCACCATTCTTACCTTCCCTCTTCTCTTCTCGCCTCTCCTTTTCCCTTCGAACGCTTCTGCCCCCACTCAGCTCTCGTCACTGCCACAGAGAGAAGCTGAATCTCTCTGCCCTGCATTGTTCCGCCGCTCGCGCCGCTCTCTGCGCCGCCGCGAGCTCAGCCGGCCACCATCAACTCTGGGCGGCACTACTTCTACTCTTCTTCCCCTTTCCATTTTTCAGTCTGTCTCTGCTACATTCCAGGTCCCCTGCCTTATCCCTGCTTCCTGCTCTGTTTCTTTACTTTCTTTTATTAATTCTGTTATTAATTTTAGTTAGATTGCTGATTAATCATAATATTGAATTAAGAAATTGGTTCTTTTTTGTTTTCTTTCCTTCTTCTCTGATATTATCATTATTGTTTGGTTTTGGGATCTTTTCCAGTTTCTGCTCGTTGGCTGCCATAGTTTTTTGGGACTCTATTCAGCTTTAGGAGAATACAGAAAGAAAAGAAAGCTACAAAAGTAAGAGTTTTTTCTCAGAAGAAAGATACTATACATACATTTAACAAGGTTTGTAAATATCTTAAACTAGCAGAACCTAGTGCAGTGAAATGGGTAGTGCTCCTTTATCAAGCTGGCCATGGGAGAATTTTGGATTATTCAAGGTATATTATATTATGTGATACATCTGTTATGTATATAGAATAAGTCTAACTACTTGTGTGTTTTCAATTTGATAAATACAGTATGTGTTATACGGTCCATTGGTGGGAAAAGTTGTGTATGAATGGTTGAATGGCGTGGAACTCTACTCCATGATCAGCTGCTGGAGCCTTCACTTGCTCATACTATGGATTCTAAGAGGAGGAGTTCATGTTCTGTGGAGTTCTTAATAATTCTGTTTGTTAGAATAGATAGATATATATGCTGTTAGGTAGCTAGGTTGTGGTTAGAGGATTCTAGGCCTGATAATTGCTCCGTTCTTGATTATCCAACATGGCTTAATACTGCTTATTTGCTGAATAATGTTGGTGTGATCATTACTGTGTTGTTTCTGTTTCATGTGACCTGATTCTACATGCTGCCCTGCTGAACTATACTAGTGAAATTAAGTTTGATGCTGCCTCTGTACATGCAATCCATGCTTTTCTTATGTTAATTGCAATTTTTGGATTCATGTGCTTATATTTTACTGCTACTTGCTACCCAAATTTCTAGAAATTGCTCTGTTTTTAAACTTGTTACTTAAGAGTTGAACGTGGAACTTTTCAAATTCTTAATATCATTGTATTTCTCTTCCTTAATGATCTATGAAGTTGTTTAGTTATAAACTTTGATGT
This sequence comes from Arachis hypogaea, assembly GCF_003086295.3. Lineage (NCBI taxonomy): Eukaryota > Viridiplantae > Streptophyta > Magnoliopsida > Fabales > Fabaceae > Arachis > Arachis hypogaea. Next base: position 133,865,065 of record NC_092048.1, read on the forward strand.
TTGAAGTTGTTTGTGAACTTCTAATGTTAAGTTATGGATAATTTATTATGTGAAATTTTAAATTTTATTAAATTAGAAATTATTGAATTTATATATTTAAAATTATTTTTAAATTTTTTAATAATTTTATTTAATATTTAATTAAACTGGTTGAACCCCAGTTGAACCCCGGTCGAACCAGTAAACTATTGAACCAGTGACCTCACCAGTTTATTGACCGGTCCGGTTCTCGCAACCTTGAGAACATCCCAAAAATAACAAATTTTAAATATTTAAATTTTAGAGATTTTATATATATTTTTTTGAAAATGTCCAATAAAAGATAAATAAAAACAAACTGCAAAAAAATATCATTTCAAATGTTTTTTATACCTAAATTTCGAATGTTTAAATTTTAAAGGTTTTGGATTCTTTTTTTCTGAGAATGTACATTAAAAAGTAAATGAAAACAAATAACACATCATGAATCTCTTGAGAATGAAGAAGACTCACATGCTTATCAATCTTATTAGAAAGAGTAAAAGAGAATAATAGAAAAAGAATTTGTGTGTATTCAAGTTGTAGTTGTATGGAATGATATAATATAGAAGGGTATTTATAGGTGTTGAGAAAATCGAAATAATAAAAACGTAATATCCTGTAATAAATAATCATATATCTTAAATAATGTTAATTGATCTAATTGGTCCTAATTATACTATAACATCCCCTCTCAAACTCAAGTAATAACTTGAAGTTGAAACTGATTTAAAACAACGAAATAAAAAAATGCATAAACTAATAGAACGGGTGCAGACGTAACCGTAAAAAAGAAGCGCAAATGGAATTGTCGGAAGGAAGCGCAGACAGAACTACTACAAGAAAACGCAGACAGAATTGCTATAAAAAAACACCGACAGAACTACCACAAGGAAAGCGTAAACGGAATTGTTGGAAGGAAGTGCAGACGAAACTGTTGGAAGGAAATGTAGACGGAGCTGCCAGAAGGAAACACAGACGAAACTGCCAGAAGAAAATACAGTTCCAAAAGAAAACACAGACGGAACCGTCGGAAGAGAGCGCAGACGGAACTACCGCAAGAGTGGCCAACTGCAAAACTGCTGAAAAGATGGCGAATTGCTGGAAAAATGCTGAAAAGTGACAAAGTTCGAAAAGATGACAAACTATTGGAAGGTGATGAAAAACATATGGTTTCTCCATGAGAATAAGAAAGTAGTGAATGAGTTAATTGGTAAGGTAAGAAAAGCATTGACAAAAGAGAAGGGAAAAAATAGCACAAAAAAAAATATAAAAAGTACGATGATTTCACTAGAAGAAAATCAACCTAAATCAACCTATCATCTTCAAGGAGGATACTATGATTATGATATCATGTTAGAAAGGTAAGAAAGAGTAGTAAAAAAAAGGATTTGTGTATATTAAATTATATAAAATGATACAATATAAAAGGGTCAATGCATCGAAATCATAAAGACGTAATATTTTATAATAAATATTCAGATATACTAAATAATACTGATTAATCTTAATTATTATCTAACAAATTTTTTGAGCAGAAGAATATTACAACATTAAAATTGAAATCTCATTCGTCAATTGAAAATGTCATTCACTGATCAGATGAGTGAAGGACGTGATGCTGCGTGAGGGACGCGACGGTGAGATAGGTGGTCCCGCGATGTTCACCGTGAAGAGGAGGTGACGGTGATCAATGGACGCGGTGCAGAGATACTTGGTGTCCCGATGTCCGCTGTGAAATGATGATCAATAGGGACACGGCAGGGAGGAGGAGTGACGGAGGCGCACAATGTAAAGAAGTGATGATCCGTAGAAGAGCATGATAGAAAGGAGGAGTAGTGTGTAATTAGAGTATAATTAGGAGGAATCAGCGTTTTACTAATTTAAATTAGTATTTTATTAAATCATATTTTTAAAATAAAATTAGCTATTATATGAGATAGTTAACAAAAAAGATATTGGTTATCTAGATTTTTCATAATCATAAAAAACTAAAGAGAATTTTTTCTGACCTACATTTAAATAGACTTATTATTATCTCCTAATTATTATCGATGTATTTGATTTCAACATCCAATATTACTTGAGCAGTAATTCAGATGGAGGGGGAAAGGGACTATTAGAAGATCAAAATATCAATCAGGCAGATGAGTTGGACTTATCATCAATGGGGATAAGTTTGTCATGAGGGAGGGAAATTATTAATGATTTGAAAGTGAGTGGCAACTACCTTGAAATAATTAGAATAATAGCATAATAATATGCAAAATGCAAAAATTGAATTTCGGATATATGGTGCTAAACCGCTAATCATTAATGGTACAATGGAGTGGTTTGACATGTTTATCAAAAGTGCTTCCTTAGAGACCAACACACCCACTTAATGTGAATAGAGATCATGCATGCACTTATAACACTTCAATTCATTTTATTAGTCTTAATTATAATATAAGTACAAAATGTCCTTCATCTGATTAGTCTTGATTATAACATCTAGTGGTTAAAGTCCGAATTTATCGTTGATGATCTTATACCATTGATCTACCAATTAAGATGAAATTAATGTTGAATAGAATCTAACTTAAAATTGACCAAACCTGACATTAAGAAATGAAGGTACCAATGAGTTGATCTTTCTCAGCCTTATGCCAATGTCTCATTACAATATATATGATATGTTTTATCGTCTTATTGTATGTGGTTGTTGATGATAGAGATACATGCTAATGTTTTTTTGACTTGTCGCATAAGCATTGAATTAGAATCTTCAATAGTCTAAGGGGGTTAATGAAATTCCAAGAAAAATCAGCCAACCCTGCCTAACAGATATAAGAGAGAGCTTTCATGGCAATCACATACACAAAAGTTTTATTGCAATTCAAAAGCTTAGTTGTGGCATTGTGGTTGTTCTTTTCCTTCATTTCCCCATCTCATGTACATGGCCAATAAAGTAGCTTCACCAAAAAGCACTTTTGAAAGGGACTCAATTCAAGGACTCACATTACAAACTTAATTAAAATGCCATAGTTTGGGAATTCAAGTCCAACTTTTGCTGTGATCAAATTAATTAGTCTACCAAAAATTTTCATAGATTTATCAGTTTTGGGGAGTATGGACCAATTGTGAATGGCATCATTGTAAAGAACATCTGCTGAGAGTGACACTTTGAAGTGAGGTACTCTTGTTGGCATGTGGATATGTTTTCAACCCCCCCCCCCCCCCCCCCCCTTTTTCTCTCTTTTTCTAGAGTTTTAGTTTTAAAATTTTTCCTTTTTGGACTAATATCCAAATTCTATTAATTTGCCTTAGTAAAATTTTATCTCCCTCTTTGTGGTATTCGGATTCAAAATTACTAGAAGAGTGACTATTTCTCTTTATTATTGGTATTCAGATTTTATATTATTTTATTTAAAGAAAAAGACGAAGTTATTTATTACTCGACTAACCCTATAATCCTGAACACATTCAATGATATAATGTGTAAACTATGCTACCACATGCCTATGGAGGATGTAACAAGACATTAGCCTTGTCCTAAACTATAAGATAGTTGGGGACATGCTACAATTTTTGCTCATATGCTTTGTACTTAACTGCATGCATAGGGCTATATATATATGGATCCCCTTGTCAGTTCTCTACCATGTCATTTGTTGTGGGATCCATTTTTTGTGGAATTGTCTGCTTCACCCAGACATGATATGATTTGTTTTCAGCCTCTGCCATTTTCTATGCTTTTGGGAAAGCATTTCTTTCCCCTGCACCTTCCATCTTGGAAACCATACAATATCTTATTAGATTCTTTTTTATAAGCTTAAAAGCTACTAAAATTTTGGGTAATCAATTTATTTCTTAATTACTAATGAGGTTGTAAAGTTGAACCAAATTCATCTCCATAGCAGATGTTGTTCACTATGGAAATTTAGTAGTATTAAAAATTTGGAACTAAGTTTTGACTGCATTCACTTTCACTCATAATAAACTGAGTTTATTAATATGGTACCATGCTACATTAAAACTCATCAATTCTTATTAAAATGTTGATGTGGTAAGATAGAAATTTAATCATCTCTAATTAAATTCTGATATGGCCCTACCATGAACAGATCTGGAAATTAAAGTAGTACTAGCTCATAATTTTGCATTTAAGGAATGATATTTACGCATTACCAAAGTTATGAAAATCTTATCTGTTTCACTTCTGTTTATGGGAAATTTAATTGGACCCGCCTAATTTAACAACAAGCCTGCAAGGAAAACATATTTATTTGGGTAGATGAAATTTTAAAACTTAATTAAAACACAAGACAAATGTTTTTACTTTTTACCTAGCTACTCGTACAAATATACAGTTAATTGTTAATAACTTAATATTACCTAACTTGTGTTTTTCCTATTAATTTGGTTTTCGTGATAGAATCTTAAATGACTATAAATATAATCGTCATGATAAATCAATGCGCATGATAATATGGTATGGTATTAATGCTTCTTCTTTTTATTTTTATTTTTTTTAAAAAAAAAAATGTTCACTTTTCTCCAATTCTTCCCCTATTTAATTTGGTGGAGCATGGTATATAAATTTTGTTTAAGAATGTTGGAGGTTTAAGAGTTTTAGGCTTAAAAATAATCAATTAGAATCTTGTTTGAATGAGTTTTTTTTTTTTAGGGTTAACTGGGCTTTCTGTTTCCGACATATTTTTGGGTTTTGCGACTTAGTTTTTGTTGTGAAACAGTAATGACGATCTCTAGACCCAGAAGGATCAATACCTTATAATCTCCTTGTTGTTTTTTTGAGCTTTCGGCCTCGACATTAACCAAAAAAAAAAAAACATCCAAGTCTCCTTTATTCACTTTTAGCATAAAATTGGAAAATGTTATCCTAGTAGGAAATTTTTATTTCTAGCTATTACCCAACATTTTATTGGGGCTTTAAAATAAGAAGTACTACCCCTATTTTCAATCTTTATGCATAACATAACACAAAAGCAACCTAGACAGTAGATACTCAAACAACATACAACTCTCATAACTGATTATTCTTAGTAGGATTTTGCTAACTGCACTGGTTCAGGGATCACAAAACGGTGGAATTTTAAAAATTAACAATACTTTTTACCCAATGTTATAACAAAATCCCAATTATTTTCTGATAAAAACTCACAGCCAATTGATTTTATCTGAACTTGTCAATTAAGAATTGTTAAATGACAATTTAGTTAAATCATCTAAAAATTCTCAATTATCAACTTCACGTAAAGATAACTGCACATGTGAGTCTGTGTATTATTTTCTAGTCCTCTGGTCAGCGAGAACTGACTGATGCATACGAGTTAAGGTTTCGTTTCATATTCAAAGGCCATGCATCTGCCTAAACTGTGTCGTAAACTGGTAGACATTTTCTGGGTGTGGGAGTGATTTGACCACAGTTGGCCTCTGAAAGCACCTCTTAATCCATGCTGTAATCTTGGGGCAGTGGTCTTCAACTTTGAAGCCACCAAATTTTTCACATGCCAAGAACCATGTTGTGAGAGGGATTGCAATCACATCAACATACCCAAAGGAATCACCACCAAAGAAGTCCTTCTCCCCAAGAGCTTCCTCTAGTTGCTTTAGGATCTCAATGAAATCCTTCTTCGCAACTTCTTGTTCTTCTCCTCCCTTGCTTAGCCAGATACCCCTCATGGTCTCAAACACCTACCAATCACACATATATATCAACTAACTTCAAAAGGACATGCACGCTAGACTCTTAAGTGGTTGTGAGATTTAATAATAACAAGCATCTAGTTAATCTAAAACATAAGCACGTGAACAATATCCATATGATCTATAAAGAAACTTTGGTTTTCTTTCAATTAACTGCACAGCAAGAATGAATAAATTAACAATATCACAAAAAGCCTACGGTTTAAAAGTATGTACAAAGTATAAACCACTTTTGAGATTTAAGCAAGATTACATATAAGGGAAAAGATTGCATTGGGAACCAATAATCAAATGTAACATACACTTATTATTAACACCGTTGAAAATACAATTAAATGATGTGGTGTGTAATATTGCCTAAGCTAAGGTGAAGTTAGTAGAACTTATCCATTATGGAGCAGAGGAAATTTACCTTTTTGTCAATGAAGTCAGTCCAGAATCTTGCTTGGGCACGTTCATAGGCACAAGTTGGAAGTAGTGGATTGGAAGGAAAAACCTCATCAAGGTAGCTGACAATGATGGAAGACTCTAGCAAAGGCTTGCCATCATGCAAGAACACTGGAACCTTCTGATGAATTGGATTGGATTTCAGGAGAAGCTCACTCTTTCCCCCAAACAAATCCTCCTCCCTTTCCTCATAAGCCACACCTTTCTCCGCCAAGGCAAGCTTCACTCTCCCGCAAAAAGGACTTGTCGGGAATCCCAACAGAACATTATTTGTCTTTGACATCTTAGCTTCTTGCCTTTCTATTTGCTATTATGCTTTTCTATGTCCGTTACACAATGTGAGAGTAGTTTGTAAGTTTATATAGAACGATAAACTTGAGTTTATTATGAAATCTTGGAGTTAACGAAACATACTTGCTGTTCTTGTTCTTGGTTTTAAGAGAACTTATGTGGTTTTCCGCCGTTGGAGAGGGAATATTATGCGCTAGCCGGCCATATAATTTATTTACATAGTACGTGAGCATCTTCCTATGTTATCTTGGAAGAGATGATTTATTTTTCCTTTTCTTTTTGGGTTATAAAGGAATACTTTTATTGAAGTACTGATATTTATACAATCGTACTTACAAAATTGGTAGACATAAAATTGAGACTCATTATATATTTATATGACACTTACAAGTTACAACAGGAGGGTCCATCCTATGACAATATGTCACACCTGTGTTTAATATCTCATTACTTGAGGATGATGATTCTTAATTTCAATTTGTTCTCCACTTAGACTAATATATTGGTACTTGGTAACTAGCAAGCATAACTCCTTGAGGGCACCATACTCTGAAATTTGGTTGAGACTTGAGAGAGTCTAAAGTTTTATAAATTTTTTATTCCAAGGTGACTTTCTCTAATGTGATACCCATTATTTTGTCATCCCCTACAGACAGCTTCCCATGAATGCATTTTGCATCTGCGACACTCCATGTAGTTATATTGCCCAAGTCTCATTGAAAGAATCATTTATGACGAGTATAAATGTTTGGGTGTTCTCCCAAGAGTTATCCCAAGGGAGAAGTGTTGAAATAAATATAATTGACTATAACAAATAACAAATAGTCCTCTAAGGAGAAACGAATGAGACTAGTAGAATACCCTTGAAACAAGTTTTGTTGTTCAAGACTCAAATTGCTTGCCTTCAAAGGTTTGTCCAAAGGTCCAATGCTTGGGAGCAACATTGTAAGATGTAAGTGTGACACCATCACTGGCAGTAACCTCGAAAGAAAGAGGTTGGTTCTGTAGTAAGGCGCTTACATGCCAGTTTTGGCCCCAGTTCCTCCCCATAGGAAGCCAGCCAGTTCTTGAACCCTTAACCTTCACGGCAACAATGTCTCCTGTCCCAGCCACATTGCTGATCAGCACAGAAATGAAGATCCCAGAACCAGCGATCGTGAATCGGATTCCTCCTTCCCTTCTGCACTTTATCCTGCGCCAAACAGAAACAGTAAACATATATATGCTTAATAAGTAACAATGTAACATAAACCAACCGATTACATTCAACAACATCAAGATCCGTCTATGATATTTTATATAGTACTAAATCATCTAATAAATTTCATAGTATGTCAATATAATTCTTAAAAATAAATATAAAGTAACTAACATTTTGTATTTTGTCTTACAATTGAATCAACACTCTTTTGTTTTTAATTTTAGTTTCCTAAAATGCTTCATTGTTAATATATTTATGAGCCAATTTTTTTGTCAGGAAACACTCCTGGACTTACATTTTTTTTCTTTGATCAATTGTCTAGACAATTAAAACCGTTAACTAGATCTATAGATCTGCCCAGATGCTTCTACTTTGGGCCCCGGGCCCCAAATAAATTTTTAACTGTCACAAATATAAGACCAAAAGTAAACCGAAAGGAAAAAAATAAAAGACCGAAATAAAAGTTCTACAAACAAAATGGATCAAACTATGTTTATAAAGACAAAAAATAAGCTTCTGAGAACCTACTACTAATACCAAAATGGGCTTTTTGCCCCTTCTAATACCCAAAAAAAGAGACAAAAATAAGCTTTATTATTAAACTCATAATATAAATTATTTTGAATCTACCTCACGTATTTGAGGAGTTCACTCTTACGAGAAGAGAAACGCTCAAATATTAAACTAGAATAATGAATAGAATAAATTAAGAAACCTATACGTTACGGATCTAGATGCCCTGGGCATTGGCTCTTCTATAATTGATAATGAACTTTTAGCGGAAAGTGAACGCCAATCCCTAGTTTGATGAAAACCAAATCATATCCAACCAAAAAGTTATACACACTTTAACCAAACCATAATCTATGAGGCAGCAGATAATAATAACACAAATACCAGGACAACGCAGGCTTATCTAAGCAGGCTGATATCTGATTTCGAAGATTTAAAATTACTAGTTACGTATTGTTTTAACTAATATTTAGTGTGACATTTTTTACTGTTATGCAGGTTGAATAATAATTAAGAAAAAAAAAAAAGAAGAGTAGATTAGCACAGTAGCCAGTAGGTACCTCCGATACTGTACCGGCAGGTTCCCTTGCTTCCAGATCGCGATCTTCTCGAAGGTGTCAATGGGGACCACGAAGTGCTGCTTCGGAGGGTTGCACCTCCCGCCGCCACTCTCCTCGTCGGCGTCGACCCCGTAATTAGGTGCACAGAAGTCCGTCGCCGTTACCATCACCGACCTTCCGGGGATGCACCACCGACGGTCGAACGGAGAATCCTCCTCGGCACACCGCAGCTCGAAGCACGCACCACAGATCTGCCCCTGCTCAAACACCGCGTGGCTGAGGATCGCCGCGGCCGCCGCACCAGTGCCGTCAGAGTAGCCGCAGGCGCCTCCAAGCGCGTCGGTGGAATTGGCGGGGGTGTAGTAGGTGGCGTGTGCGGACAGCCATTCCGCATAAGGAGGAGAAAAGTGAGAAGAATGGGAAGAAGAGTTAAACGGCGCCGCCGGAGGTGAAGGAGAATAGTAGAGAGAGGTGGATGGTGAAGTGAGAATTACTAGTGTGATGGAGAAGATGGCGAGTATAGTAGATAGTGAGATTTGCATTTGCTTCCTTTCGTGTCTAGTTTGAAGGTTTTAGGGTTCCCCAACTTGAGAATCGTGACGATGATAAATAATGATGGTCGCAAAATTATTACTACTTCGTCTCCATCCCCACTCATCCCCATTTTGAACCCTCATTTTATACCACTGCTTTCGAGTCCCTTTTTTTCTTGGATAAAGGAACAGTAACTCACTGGCAGCTGCCATTCAATTTTTATTTGACTTTCCCACCAGCAGTAAAACAATCAGAAGTTACTCACTTTTACTCCTAGTCTCCTACCAAGGGGGATAACCATGATTGCATTTTAATCTGATATAACCTCTAGTAGTAGTTGTAGAAGCACTAAAACCCATGCTTTTCATGCCATTTATTAATTTTCATCCCAAGTTTTTAATATAAAAAGATTTACCTAATATCGTATATAATAAGATTATTAATAATATTTTTTTTAATTTATAATTTTTAAAATGTGTGTTTAGAATACAAAATAATAAAAATAAAAGATAAATAAGTTCTTGACTTTTTTTGTGTGGACATTTTCGTCCTTAATCATTGAAAAATACATTTTCCACTCACGCGTACGCTTGGATCACGCTTACGCGTAGCCTGACAGATTTCCCACTCACGCATTGCCATGAATTCTCCACTTCACCATAAATTCTTGCATATTTTTTTCCATTTCTTTCAAGTCATTCTTTCCTTTAAAACTTTAAATCACTCAAACAAACATATCAAAGGCATCGAATGTAAGAAAAGTAAGAATGATACAACCTCTACATGATTAAAAAAAGTTACCATGATAAAACTGCTCTCAAAGTTAAAAGTCGTTATTAATAACATTTTTTGTCGGCTTTTTTTTTTCGTCATCATAGCCTTGCATTGTATATCAAAATGTTAATTTAGTATTCTTTTACATTGTACTCTTATTCCAATACTCTCAATAATCTTATTCTTAATATTATTTTGGAATCCAACGTTTATGATTATATTATTACCTATGGTTAATATTTTATTTAATTTTTCTTTTTTAATGAGATCATAATTTATATTATAAAAAAAATTATACTAAAATATAGTACAGGAGAATTACAATTATTAAAGAGAGTACTACAAATAATAAAAATTAAATATTTATCTTGACAATGATGGAAATAAATCTAAAAATTTTTTATGATATTTTTATATAGATATTTTTTAGTATGCTATAATTTTACTATTATTATTCTATACAAAAAAATAATAGGTAAAAAATGTATATAAACAAAAAATAAGAATTTTATAAAGAATAATAATATCCATGAGAGAGTACTAAAGAAAAAATATTATAAAAAAAATAAAATTAATTATATGAACAATGAGATAGAAAATAAATTTCAATCTAATGTGAAAATGTAAACGCAAAAGCTATCATTTTTAGATTTGGCTAAACTTAGGTTGACAAGAAGAACCACGTTTACGTTTAGAAGAAGAAAAAATAGCCAAACTAAAAAGTGAAACTTAAAAAAAAAACTAAACCTACATTTGATGCTTCAAACGCTAAGCTAAACATATCCTAAATTGCTGAATTTAATTTACTTTTCTCCCACTCGATGCCTTGATATGTTTATTTGAGTGTTTTAAAGTTTTGAAGGCAAAAATGGCTTGAAAGAAATGGAAACAGTATGCAAAGTGGAGAATTTATGGTGAAGCTGAGAATTCATGTCAACGCGTACGCGTGAGTGGAAAATCTGTCAGGCGACGTGTACGCGTGACAAGTTTTTCCGTTGGGTCTGACGGGAGATTTCGACGGAGGGACTAATCCGTCCAACTTTTAAGGACGTTAGTGACTTAAAGTATTTTTCAATGGTCAAAGACGAAAATATCTGCGAAAAAAAAGGTCAGAAACCTATTTATCTTTTACTCAAATAATAAAATTCATAAAAAAAATTGTATAGGATCCAAAAACTACGCTGCAACACGACTGCTAGACTGCATATGTGTTGCTACTTGCTAGTGGTCATAGAAGGGCTATGTTTAGGGGTGACAAATGGGTCCAAATTTGTCTAATCCACAAAAGAAGATGGGTAGGTTAAAAATTTGAAACCACCAATCTTAAAAGTCCGTCTAACCCACACAATCTAATCCATGGGTTTTGACGGACTTCGACAGGGTGGGACAGACTTTTTTGACAGGTCAGGTATTTTTTTGTACAGAGATGTTTTTTTTTTATAAATTTTTATGATATTATTGATCTATGATTATAAACTTGAAGATGTTTAATTATATATTTTAAATAATATTTGTTTTACTTTGGATAATATTAGTTTTATTATTTTATTTTAAAAAATTTAGTTTATGATTATATTTATTATATATTTATAATATAAAAATTTTAATTTTTGTGAATTTAAAAATTATAATTTTTTTTATATTTTTAAAAATTTTAAATTTATTAAAATGATTGTGAAATTATATATATTATTTAATATTTAATGATTTATAAAAAAAATATTTATGGGCTTAACCCGTCAACCTGCTGTTAGACAGGACGAGGAAAAAATTCAAGACCGCCTTACTAGGTGGATTAGAACAGCTTAACGGGCTTTTGGTAGGACAGGACAGACTTTCTCATTTGCCACCCGCCTACGTTCTAGAAATGTTAGAAAAATGAGGCAAACCCATTATTACTAACAGTCTAAGACCATTCATTTCAAAATAACATAGAATAGAGAAAATTCCAAAAGCCAAGATACATATAATCAACCATATGCTTTTGACTCATTTGCTTATATGATTCCTAATAGGTAAAAATTCACATGTAATTGTCTTAATATGAAATTGATATTTGAAAATTATTTGATAATTTCACAAGTTTGATTAAATTATCTTAGATCATATAACGATTTTTAACTATCAACTTCACATGAAAATAACATCTTTCATCATAACAATGACATGATAATGGTCAAGATGTAAAGACATTGACATACCTATTTATAACATCCAAGAGAGGGAGAAGATGAAAAACAGAAACAAATAAAATAGGAGTTGAAGAGAAAGGAAAAGTGTACGTGTGAAGAAACACAAGAACACACCAGGTCCTTAAAAAGTGCACCCTTAAGGTTACAAAAACAGACTGAAAAATTTGTTGGCAGATGGTAAACTACCTCATGGACTTTGTCTACATAAGCCAACATCGGATAACTCCTCTTTAACAACCCACAAGAGATGCCTTGTTGGTAAAAACTGAAAGCCTATGAACAAGATATGTACCTTAACGAGGAACACTTCTATGAGGACCAACTGAAAGATACAAACACTAGATAATTCACAGTTGAAATTAGGAAGAGAGAAGGGGGTAAAAGGAGGCTCAATAGAAAGCCTATCCCGACCATGGTAAAATGGAAAATAAAAGGTCGTCCTGGAGCTATATATATGAAAAAGAAAGTAAAGGCAGGTTTGTGGATATGAACAACTTGCACTTCAAGTATGTAGCACAAATGTCAAAAATTTCAGCTACTCTTATCTTTTCTACTCATCCCAAATCCTGATACTTCCAGCTAGCGCATCTCTCAAAGGAAAAACCTGCTTTGAATATGATCTCATTGGAGGGAACTATAATGAAAGCCGGATGCCTTGCTCTTCCCTATCAGTGGAAGAGTGGTTTTTTTCTCTCTCAGCCATGAACCTTTTATATGGGACAAAACCTCTCCCACAGGTTTCAGTTCTCATTCTAGGCCTTAGCTTGGATGTTGCTCTAGTTTCGCTTGGAACAATATGGCTAGGAATTTCCGATTTTCCTTCCCCCTTGCCAAAGCAATGCACATTTATGTGTACGGGTATTGGTTTGCATGCCTCAATTGATGGAGGTGAGGGTCTGCATGTGTTTGTTACCGATAGAGTCATCCCGAAAAGCTTTACAGTCTGACCAAATGATTCTTCTACCATGCTTGCTTTGATTTCTTTCTGGGATATCTGGATGTTACGATAAACAAAATAGAAAAGGAAAAGAATATGGCATCATATATCTTTTTCTAAGGATTGTCAATATGACATAGTATTAATATTGGAGTCAATAGAATGAATTGGAATTGTAAGTACCACAAGAGGGTTCTCATTGTGAGCTGAATCGGCATTTAGTCCAGCTTCCTCGGATGGGGTTTTGGGTTCCACAAGTGTAAAGCCGCTTGAATTGACCCCGCTAACGGATGACATTGGGGATAAGCTTCCGTTAGGTGTATCTGAATCTGAGGAACCATGACTGTCTGAACCAACCCCAGTTAACACTGACTTGGGAGATTGGTTCTCTTGATCAAAATCTGCTTGTGACTTCAGAGAATTAGACCTCTTCGGCTGCTCTTTGACCGAAGTTATTTTATTAGGAGTCCCTACTAGCTTACGGGGGTAAGGATGCATCGGCTTTCGTTTTGGTCTTGGAGGAGGAATTTCAATTGACTCTGCAGAGTTGATAATCTTACCATTAGAGTCACGGAGAACCTGCCATGAATATATAACATAGAAAGAATTAAAGTGAATTCAAGCATAGATTAGTTAACCCTTCAATACCAAAGAAGATATTATTTTGGATACATAGTGGTCATTAACATCCAAGCATACTTTATGGTTACTAGAATAGAGCAGTAAACCTTAGAAAAAAACTTCTGAGCATGACTTCGAATCTGAACAGCAGTCTTTGTGCCAACATGTTCTGTGGTGAAACAATAGAGGACTCCAAAACTTTAGAACAAACTTCTTTAATGCTTACTTATATCTTTCTTTGGCTAAAATCCTAATAGTATACACTCCATAGAAAATGAAGTTTGAAAATTAATGATACCTTCGATACGACGCCAGGCCCTGCCATGTAACTTTAAAGCCTCAAGGAACTTCTTGTGCTCTTCATCCGTCCACCTCTCTCTTTGTTTCTTGATGGTGTACGGTTTCCTCACCTATTGAAGTAGAGAGAAACTTGATCAAAACAAAGATGACGCCAGCACACAAAAATCAAATCTTAACATGCCAAAGCCACAAATAGATGAGAATCTAGGGAGAACCTTGAGAGCACCATCATTTGTGGTTGAAAACTGGTCTTTGAGTTGAATATCTGTAACAGAATTCAGTTCAGAACCCGAAGATACTTCATTTCCCACTGGAGGACTACCCTGTGATGTGGTAACTCGATTTTGATCCTACATTAGATTCAAACAGCATGTATATAGTTATAATGTGATCATTAATTCATAACAGGAAATCATTTATCCACCAGTCATTAATCTTCCACGAAAATTCTTCACTTCACGTGAAAATACTTCCAAAAATTAATCAGTAATGAAAGCTTCTGCATTCTCTAAAAGGGAGGAAAGCAAAGCAGGTTCCTGCTCCTAATAAATTGTTTCTTGGGGCGAATCATTTAAAATTTACACTATCGTGAAGGAACGAAACCCATGTATATTTGACATTTGAAAACCGAAAAACCATAACATTAGAGTCCTATGTTTCCCATCATTTTGTCAAAACTCTGCTACCATTGACAATTTCAACTTCCACATGAACATGAGACTATGATAATATGTATAATTATCTATTATTGTTTCCATCGAAGGCCAAAAAAAGGATATAGCAGGGAAAATTTTATACGTACGTGAATGGCCATAACTGCAGAAATCAGTGCTCAAACTCAAAAGTGCCAAGCTTTCTTCAACTTTGTCTTCCCTCGCCCAAAGACAGAAACAACAGACACCAAAAAGCCACTCTTTGCTTACTCAAATCCCCACCCAACAATAGTATGGTCTACATAAACAATCAAATGAACAAATTTTGTACAGAAAAAAGGACCTTCTTCCCCAGTTCCATGTCTCACCACTTTCATCAAACACCAATTTTCAGCTAAAAAACTACATACAGAACCCTCTTGGCTATAAGATCCGGTGATCCCGCACTACAAAGCATGTTCATGAAAAAACAATAGTATCCACACAAATCTGGATCCTTTTGTACAGAGAACCAAGAAAACTCATCAGAATCTTGTTTGCAATATAGAAAAGCGGAAATGGAATGAGTCACCAAAAATTGAAGGAAATTGTGAGGGAAAATAAGCAAAAACAATAGGAGGAGATATTCACAAACACCTTGCAGGCAGAAATAGAAAACAGCGGGTTTCTTTTTTTCGATCACCGGAGCAACCAAACTCGTCGTGAATTGGCACCGGTGATCAATGTAATCAAGCTCCTAAACACACTCCGATGAGAAATAACCAAAATTGTTTGGTGTAAACTACAGAGAGAGAAAGTTCTAAGCTTTGAAACGTTAGGAGGAGAAGAAGTGAAGAGAAGAGGAAGATGGAAGTTACAAGTGAAATCTCTGACTCTGAAGAGAGTGGCTCTCATGGTTGTGAGAAAAAAACGAAAAAGAAAAAGGGGCAAGGAGGTGGTGAGTGGTGACACGTCAGATGTTTGATTTCTATTTTCATTTTACTTGGAAAAAAAGTCATATTTTTTTAAATATTCTAAAAACAGTATTAATAAATATTTTAAAGGTATTTTCAAAAAAATATATAAATAAAAATACTTTTTAAAATTCCAATAATGTAAACTGAAGAAATTTTTTTTAATAAAATATTTTTCTGTAATACTAAGTATACAAATGAACAAAAAATATAGCATTTTAAAACATTTTTAAATTCATATTTTTAGCAATTAAAAAGACAATTATTAACTAAACTCGTTTTATTATTCCGACATCGAAATCTCGAGAATTCAAAGGAATCTTGTGGCTCATGTCAAAGGAGTTTGCGCACACGTGGCGTTCAGTGGTGGCGTAGGTTCCTCGCTTTTTTGAAAAACGGAAATTTTGTTTTACTTCGGTGGGCGGAGGAAGCAGACTGTGGATAAAGCCGCACGCGCCAAATTTTGCTACGCGCGGCTTTGGGCGTGCCACGTGTGTCCATTTATTTGCCTGAACAAATAAGTTGTGGCCGAAGTTGTTTTCCTAATTTTCAAAACAGATAAATGTCACGATTTTATATTTATCCGTCTCCCATCAAATATTCTCCTTATCTTCTTTATTATTATTATTATTATTATTATTATTATTATTATTATTATTATTATTATTATTATTATTATTATGTTGTGTATATTTTGAGAAAGATCTGATAATTAAGAATATCTATTATTCATCATCCAAAGATATAATTTCTTCATTAAATTATCAAGAGTGTTTGGATTAATTATTTATTAATTTAAAAATTTTGTAAATTATAAAATTTAATTTTATGTGCACACAAAATTTTATTTATATTTCTTACTTATTTATAGTAGTTTTGACTTTTTGTTATATTTTCTCCGTATAAAAATGTCAAAATCTTTCATCCAATCATAAATATGAATAGTTTTTTTATTTAAGATGTATGTCGTCATTTTTGCCATGTAGATTATTAGATGTGTTTATTTTTTTTGTGACTTTTATTAAGATAAATAAAATGAATATAGTTTTTTTCCGTTAAATTTTTAATGTGAAAATTTCACAAAATAAAGCCTAAAATATAAAATACAATATGATAAAAAGTTAAACAGAAAACTATGCTAGGAAAGAAGGAATTGAGAAACACAAATAGAATCGAGAGTGACTGAATGAGCCAGAGCTGTGCAAATGGTGCAGTACAGACATCACATGGATAAATATTGTAATTGAAAAAAAAAAAGATAAATGATATAAAAAAATAAAATAAAATTGGATTCATTATATTATTAATGTGAGGATATTTTTTAGGCTAAAATATCTTGAGCCTCTGAAAATTAAGAAGAGTGTGGGTTGGCGAAGCCATGCATGATTTGTGGATCGAAAATAAAAGAGGGTCAGAGGGACCCTTGCGCTTTTGGCCACGTCACAGCCACATGCCGTCACACTTAAGAAACAACGCCACGTGTCACAGTGGAAAGAAAATAGAGTTCGTTCTAGACCACTCGTTTCTTTTCTCATTTTTTATTAAGCTCAAAATTCTCTGGCCACACGTTTCTATTTGGGGTTTTTAATTTAATTAAATTAAATTAGAAAACGGTAGAGGGTAAGTATTAGGCAATGCCAGGTGTAGGTGAGAGTGGAAGGCTGCAATCAGCGCTAAAAATGAGGCCCAACGCAGTGTCTGTGCTGAAGAGGAAGAGAACTGTCTAGTAGTGTGACTAATCTTTTTTGTGGACTCATTATGTTATTTAATTTAATTATATATTATTGTTATATTAGCTTTACTAGTAAGTGTTTTAGAAGTAAAATATGATTATCATTATCATTTTTATGAGTTTCTTTTATACAACTTATTAACAAAATTCTTATTAAGTTATCATTTAAAAAAATATATGACTTTTGTTTCATACTTTCATAAGATGAATAAGTATAACGATATAAAATAAATATAAGAAAAATGAGTTTTCAAAATTATTATATTAGCGACAGTTGTCTTAATCATTGTAATATTAAAACTCAAACAAATGTAAATGTATAATTTGAGAACAATGCAAAAATATTTTATATTTATCACATCATGGAAATTAAACTCCTACTAATATTAACAAGTGTTTTTTATATAGGTTCAATTTGCTTTTAAATTAAAGATCGGTCTTTATTTTAAACGTATTGTGTAAAATTAAAAAATGATAATATTACTTTTATTTTTATAATGTTATTTTATTTAACGTTATTTTTTGTATTATATATTTATATAATATAAATTTATAAAAAATAATATTGTTAAAATAAAAGTGACAATCAATATCATCATGGGTAAATTTCAGGCTGAGTATATTTTAATAATTTAATCCATTGGTTTGGTGTCTGAATCTTGATTAGCATTAATGAAGCCATATTGATGTTGTTCTGACGCTTGAAATAGCCGGGACACGTTGTTGAGTTTCAGTCCTTTGTTTTTGCTTTTGAGGTGATTGACTGGGTTTTATTGTTGCTTTGCCTTTAATTTGACAATGATGATTGATAACCCTTGGCTTTTAAACTCTTCCCTAAAGTGGGATTTCTTGATACTTTTTCTACTTTAGCTTTAGAGATATATATAATAGGAAAGTTTTCAAGGATATCGATACACCGATGTTTTAGTAATTTTTAATTGTTAATTTTAATTATATATATTATATATATTTTTTATAATTAAAATTAATGTATACTAATATATTTGAAAATTTTTTAATATAATATATCAGTAATGTTAAAAGAAAACATTTAAAATTATTTTATATAATATAATATTTATAATTTTATACTATAATATTTATTTATATATTTATTATATTTAAATTTATTTTTGTTGGTTTTCAAGCATTATATACTGTGGCTTTATTTTCATGATTACTTCTAAGTTCTACCAAGTGGTTAAGAACCCCGAGGATAGGTCAGTTCTGCTAAAGTGGCTGTATGCGTTTGCTATTGTTATATGTTTGCTTTAATCAAGTTTTTACTAACTATTTTTGTTAAAAAATATGAAATATTATTTACAAATTGATTTTTATATTTGATTTATTGATTTAAGAATAATTGTTGTAATGTTTTATATGTGAATATTTTAGAATTATTACGTTATTTTCTTAAAGATAATTACAAGCAATGATTTAATTAAAACAATTTATTTAATATAAAAATTTAATTATAAAGTTTAAAATGATAAAGATTTAATAAATTATATAGACTATCAGAATAATTAGGGCAATTTTTTTTTACAATATCTTTTAATCAAACAAGTTAAAGACTAATTCGTCGCAAATTTAAACTTTATTTAAGGGTTTGTGCTGGCCAATAACTTACCTTATATATAAGACAGAATTCGAACTATTTGTATTTTATTAAAGTAGACAAATGAACTAATTATTACCACTGTACTAACTCAAACTAGTTTGTGTTATTCCATTATAACAGCTACTACTATTTTGAGAAATAACTATTTTTATTATAGTTTCTACTAATTAAAAAATAAAAACACTAAAGTAAAATTTATTAGCATTATATTTAAATAATTTTTCACTTTAGTTTCATTAAGCATGTCAGAGTCAAACCGATTAGAAATTAATCGTTTGATATTGGCCGCGAATACTTAAAGAGTTAGCACCTAGCAATAATTAGGGAGTAACGCTAGAAAAACAATAATATAAATTTATTTTATTTAATTTAATATTTATAATTATAAATTTATTATATCTAAAAATTTTTATTTATTTTAATAATAATTAAGAATTACAACACATTAAAAGAAAAAAACAATTATGACTCCCTTTAATTTCAAACTATATACCCTTCGATCATTTTCATAATTAGGTAGTGCATTGTATTTCATATTATAGAAATAATGCGTTTGGTTCGGTTAAGATTTCGTAACATTTGTTTTGAGGTACTAAGATAGAGACTAAGAGATTGAGATTCAGTATTATGTTTATTGGTTTAGAGACTGGTATTAAAATTTCTGTCTTTATCTCTAAAATTTCAGTATTTCAGTATCTCTAAAAAGTAGGGACACAGAAAAACTAAAATTTTTAGAGATGGAGACTAGAACTTTAATAATATTTTATACCTAAAATATCCTTATTTCAATTAATTAATTTCAATTTTACCCTTTGTACAAATTAAATTAGAATTTTATTTTTGTTTTAATTTCTATCTCCCACTTTATACCAAACAAAATACTAAAATTTATTTTAATTTATATTTCTTAATCTTAATCTCTCAATCCCATTCTTTTCATCTCTATCTCTCTACCAAACGCTACCTAAGACATGCTGCGTCGAGTACTCAAGTTACTTGAAATACCGAAACACAGAATTAAAGTTGAGTGTGAAGATTGAGAGTTTGGAATTGAGCCAGCCAATGGTGGTGTCATTAGCTTAGGGATACGATATACTTGTAAAGATATCTAAAATGAATAACATATAATTGTGCTATATATTTAAAGAATATCGGATGGAGTAGTTATGGCTATGCTACAATATCGTGATTACAAATGCCTTAGGTGGAGCCGTGGCCGGTGGGTGAGCCTTCCACATTAGGGGGTAACATTGGCTAAATAGGATTTGAACTCAATCATAATTTTATTTATAGATTAAATTTGTTATTAAAATTCAATCCTATTTTATTTATAGATTGAAAACAACCTAATTCTAATTCTATTTGCATTTAACTCACGGGTGTATACGATTTTATTTGCGAATTTTTATAAATATGTAATATTATTATATAACTTAATAAGTATATAAATTAAAAATTTAATACAAATAATATAATCACCCAACAAACAATATAATCGTCTCATAAATAACATAATTATCAAATGTTCAATTTTATATAAAAATTTTTACTTAAATTAATAATACAAACACAAAAATAATGTGATATAATGTTGTATTTATATATCACTAAAATAAAATTAATTTTTATATAAATAAAAGTGTGAAATTATTAATTAATGATCTTAATTTAATGGTTAAAATTTTTTACACTAAATTAAAAGTTTTTGATTCAGCACCTACAATATATACATAAGTAAGAGATCAGATATCTGCAGATAAAATATATATTGTCACTCCTACTACTCCATATAATAAAAAGTGCAAAATGATTAATGTGACAATACTTTTTATTAATATTAGTCAATATTTTTAATTAATAATTAATTTTTATATTAAGAGTTAAGTTTTAATATCTAAAATTTAAAAATTTTAATATTTAAAATATAAAATATTAATAAAAAATAATAAATTTTATTAATCATATAATATTGCTCTTAGTGAACTTGATGACATGATATACTAACTAAATTCTAAATAAGCTCTTGTTTATCTTTATTTTCAGGCTCTGAGAGATTTTACTCGAATCCTCTCTCATCCTGGTGTACAAGCTGAATTATTTTATGCAAAATACGAGAGAATTAAGTGCGCATAGTTTGTGTTTTATTTTTAATATTTTTTATGTTTAAAATTTAAAAAAATAGATAAAACAGTCAAAATAATTTTTTTCATAAAATCTAAAAAAAAAACACAAATTAAATGCACAATAATAATACTTTTAGTGAAAATAACAAATTAATTAATATTAAGTAAAATAAAAATAAAAATAAATTTATTAGTCATTTAATATTTTTCATTTTATTAGCCCAACATTTTTTTTTCTTGTATCTAGTCCAATAATTTATTTTAAAATATACACAAGATTTTAGAAAATGACTATTATTCAAACAAAAGTAAAAATTTGCGTATACTTATCTTTATATAAAATTATTAATTAAAAACAGTTAAATAATTTAATATGTAATCTAATCGCCCTTAATTATCAATTTTATATAAAAACAAATGCATATAAATTTCTACCTCAAACAAATCACGTTTCCGGATAGATCAATCATACTTGTAACTTGTTACAAAGTCATGAGCTAACTTGTTTTTATTTGGCCGCGACCAATAAGCTAATTTCCAACCACATGATAAAAAGTTAAAAACTAAAGCCTTGCAGCACTGCACCCACTTAATAAAAACGAATCGTCACTTCCAAAGGCTGAACTAAACCGAGACCGAACTTCCTCTTAGTTTGTCCTAACTTGCCTGAAAATGGCAGATGCCCAAGTACCAATCAAGATGCCTAACATTAACAATAGAGATGACATGTCACATGGCGTTAATTAGTTCATGATTGCATTCCTAACTTGCAAAATAACAATCATGGAGGATCATATTGGCACTTATAGTAACACCAACACTCCCAAATCTATTGCCAATAATCAATTGCCAAACACTTTGAATTCCATAAGATTACATTTCTTAAATGGCCTCGAATAAGCGTAGGTTGAAAGAGGGAGGTTGACATGACTTAAATGGAATACACCAATGCAAACCAATCTAGATAACAATGTTCCTTTTTCTTTATTCTAAACCCACGTACCATTAAATTGACGTTCATCATCAAGTTGGCAAATTACAATAATAACACACACGCACATTGTCATTATCTAGTTGCAAATGATTCTCTACTAAAAAAGTTATTCTAAACTTTTAAAAGCAGTAGTTTGTCAAAGCTTTATTAAATAAATAAAGCATGGTTAAACATACTCGCATTTACTAAAGAAATTAAAAGGCTTATGTCATCATGTTTTTATTGAATATTGATTAACATGTTGCAAAAGAACATAGTTGTTGAATTTTGTTTTAAACACAATAGATCAACACAATAAAGTGAATCATAAAAAAAAAAAAAAAGAAACATGGGACAAAGAACAAATTTTAAACTTTTTTATTATTTTAGATATTACCATCAATGACTAAAAAAAATCAATACAACACTATAATATTACTCCTTGTAGCTTTTGATTGAAGATGCAATAATATTCGCAATATCCAATGTCTTATTCTAAAAGTTTTTTTAATTTTTTTAACCAAATATTTCAAATAATAGAGGACAAATTTATCAACCACTTTTTGCGATTTTTTTTTCATTGTCACTGTCATCCAACTCTCAAAATATTCCTTTATCATGCTTGAAAAGATCCAAGAACTTCCAGCATTACAAGCCCAAGTACTACAAAAAAACCGGCAGATAGCAGCGGTTGTTTAGCGGCGGTTTTTTTCAACCGCTGCTAAATAATATCTACCAGCAGTTCTTGTGGCGAATTTGGAGTAGGCTACCAAATGATCTCATTTTGCAGCGATTTTGCTGTAACCGTCGCAAAATGTCGAGTAGGTGAATAATTAGCTACCCGTTTTGCAGCGGTTCTTGTGGCGGATTTGGAGTAAGCTACCAAATGATCTCATTTTGCAGCGATTTTGCTGTAATCGCCGCAAAATATCGAATGGGTGAATACTTAGATACTTGATTTGCAGCGGTTTTCTTTCAACCGCTGCAATATTATTTTTAACTTGAAATTTTTTTGTTTAAACATTGCCTTGTTAAAATTATTCTAGTAGTCGTTATTTTTTTTTACTGAAAAACATGTTTCCAACACTGCAACTTAATGCATTAAGCAAATTTTCAATTTTGTGTTACATAAAAAATAATTCATTAATTAAAAAAAATATTCATAAATGAATAACAAAAAACAAATTTACGAATCAGGTTTTCTCTTATACTATCAGCGCATTTTGAGTTTGTATTCAAGCATAAATGGTAATAAAGAAATCAAGTGAACGTCCGAATTCATAAAGTCAAAACAAAGTTCAATAGAGCATAAAAATCAGATTTACTAAAGTAGACATACAAGTATTAAGTCAAAATTTCTCATCAACATCGTATTGACCTGGCCAGAAATACTCTATCAAAAATCTACTACAGTCACGTGATAACGGATCTGATAAGTCGTCTCCAAACCATGGCAACTTGTTCAGATCGAAACCCCTTTTTGCAGCATGTATGTCATCTTCTCTATGTTGGGTGTTTAAAGTTTCATTGTCTTCTTCTGGAAACTTATTGAGCTCAACATTCCTGGAGATGTCATATCCACTAGAGGAGATAGCATCTAAATCATCTTTTGAATCAGTGTCTGCTCCATCTAGAGTGTCATCAACTATTTCGCCTGAATATTCAGCTGACACTGAATACATGAACATGCAACCAACAACATAAATCTACTTAAAAGAAAATGATAACTTCCAGGTCATTACCTAGTTATTAAGAAAAAAATTGGAAATTATGGGAAGAGGACTTTCAAAATTAACAAACACAAAATTAACTATTACCATCTCCTTCGTCGGTAGTTTGGACAGATTTCTTGGAAAGAAGCTCTCTAATAGCACGTTCTATATACTTTAATTCCTCTTTTTAAAGCAATCTCCAACTCAACAACATGCGAGTTATTAAAGCGCGTCTGCATCATAATAAAATGTATAATTGATGGTCTTTTTGTAAAGCATATTGTGTCACTGTGATTCATTTTCTATGCTATAAATTTATTTCTAACCTTTAATTCAACAAGTATGTCTTCAGAGGTCCTACCAGCTACAAATGTCACAAAAACATACCCAAATTTCTCCTCGTACATTGATCCCCATTCATGAAGTTTCTACAATTAGAAGCATGAACGTAACAACTATCAGTGGTTAAATGTTGTAAGCATATATCAACTTAAAATACTTATTATTCAAATACTGTTTAACTCAAGTTTTTAAGGATATGGCTAATGAACAGACCTGCACAGTATCTTCGTTCGCCATTTCCAAGTATTCATTAGAACAAGATCATCCTGATATAGCCTCCAACCAAGACCTAACATTCAACTTATGAGACCATATGTCTCTGGCAACCGTAATTGCATGTTCCAATGACGAGAATGGAGAGGCCATGGCCATTTCATTAGCGAATGTTGTGCCTACACAACATGATGAGAAATCCTCCATTTTCAATTCTCTTGTTACAACACCATTTTATGTTAACTATATTGGTCAATGATTACAATATTGTAATTCAACGCAATTTACTTGATATCATATTTTTTTTTATTGGAGATTAAGAACAACAACAATGATGATGACAACAACAAAGCCTTGAAAACTAACTTCTGATATCAACAATTATTGGAAGAAATGAGGAACTAGCGGTATTCATGAAAATCAACAAGAAATAAAAACTTAATTCAAATACGAAAACACAGATCGTAATGTAACCAGCAAACTGCATACATCATAAACAATGTTAAACTTATTAAACACACACAGATACTCTATAAATGATGTACACGTTTTCCATATTTACACTATGCCACATCATCGATGTTATCAGAAACATCTTCTATTGGGTCTTCTATATCATCTTCCCTTGTCAACTGTAAATCACTGATGTCACCTGCTGCTGACATGTTCAACCCGGGTTGTGGAGAAAAAGCAGCAGCTTCAACTTTTTCATTCTCTCCTCCCATGTCATACAAGTCTCGTGGTTTTACATGAACCGCTACACTCCATTCTTGATCTACTTCACCACGTACATAGTACACGAGATGAGCTTTTGATGCCAATATGTACGGTTCATCCTCTTCTCGATCACCGGTGTGAGTTGGACGAGTGAAATTAACGCTGGTAAGGTCCAGATGGTATTGTTTGATGCCTCTGCTCGTAGTTGTATCAACCCAAATACATTTGAACAAAACCACTGTGAAATGGCAGCTGTAGTTCAGTTCGATTATGTCCACAATGTTTCCATAATATGGAACACTACCAACAGCCACTCTATTGTCACGCATGCTTGCATAACTTGTATTGGATGAGACATAAACTCCACTATTTTGGGTTTTCAGCCCGTCTTCCTTTGTGATAGTTCTAAACTTGTATCCATTGATGTTGTACGCCCTAAAACATCTTGCCTGCATGGGACCGCATGCCAGCAACTTCATTTCTTTCGAATGTAGAGTACTGTCCATTGGAACCTGGCACCATAAATTAGATTTTGTTCGTATAAAATATTGAAATTCGTAATTTATAATTCTAGGGCACAAATAAGTTGGTCAGGTTAAATTTCTACGAACCTTACGCTTGAACCAGCGAGAAAATTCTGCATGCACAACACGGTCTATCTTAGATGGCGACCTTGTTTGATGCCATAATTTTCGCTTCGTTTCTGTCCTAAATGTACTTTACGACATAACAAAAAATTAGTCCAATGACTGAGTGTTTGAAATGGGTTATAATCGTGCTTAATGATTACATGTGCATACTTACTCAATAAATGGAACGACGGCCTCGCAATTGACTAGCACATGACGATGTGCCTGATCTCTTTCCATCAGGGTCAGTCCAAAATGTGAAACAGCTCTTGAAGCTTTTCCAATTTCTGGGAACATAGTTTTTCCTATATTGTTTGTAACATCAACAGGTTGATCATTAACTCGCGCTGGTCAGTTGATTCTAGTATCAGTATTATCCAAATATCTGGAGCAAAATGTCAAAATTTCTTCGGATAAATAGCCCTCCGAATTGAGCCTTCTACTTGTGCCCTGTTACGCATGTATTGCTTCAATCGTCCTAAGTACCTTTTATATAAATACGACATAACGCTTAATATATACATAACGAAATTGAAAAAAAATGTCTTAAATGCGTTTAGTAACAAGCTAACCTTTATATTGGATACATCCACCGATAATGTACCGGGCCACCAAGTTTTAGTTCATCAACAAGATACACCGTAAGGAGGAGAAATAATTTCCAACTGACACAGAATTTGCATAACATGGTTCGAAAGGCCACCAAGCTGCATAGGGTTTACAGCTTTTCCACAGAGTTCTCGAAAAAATGAAGACAGATTCGCAATCACAGTCGACACCGGACTCGGCAATGCATTCTTCACCAAAATCGGAAGTAATTGTTCCATTAGAATGTGGCAGTCGTGACTTTTCAACCCATACAACTTGCGCTTTCGGATGTCAACACAACGAGTAATATTGCTCGAGTAACCATCTGGAAAGACCACGTTCTGTAGAGTCTTCAGGAATACATTCTTCTGTGGATTCGACATTGTGAAGATTGCTGAAGGATATTTACCACCTTCGTCCGGCCACAATTCAGGCCTTATGCCCATGCTTTGTAAATCTTTGCTAGCTTTAAGATTGTCTTTTGATTTAACGCTATCATTTAAGATAGTGAAGACCACATTGTCACAAATGTTTTGCTCTATATGCATCACGTCAAGGTTATGACGCAACATGTGATCCTTCCAGTACGGGAGTTCAAAGAACACGCTCCTCTTTTTCCAATACGAGTCATCTTGATCTGCATCTTCACCAATGCATCTTCTTTTGGCTGTCAAAGTTGAGTTCTTCCCAAATGATACTTGTATGTTACACTGCTGCCTTTAAGACATCTGTTCCAGAATACTTCTGTGGTGGATCTCTGCTTTCAGCTTGTCTGTCAAATCTACTCTGGTCTAATCTATATTTATGGCCCTGATTTAAGAAGCGGCAATGGCCCATGTAACACCATTTTCGACAGAATTTTAGTCGCTGAGCCTTAACGTCCACGTTACACGTAGGACATGCTAACCCACTATACGTGTTCCACCCAGATAAATTTTTCAACCTTGGAAAATCGCTAATAGTCCATATTAGTGCCGCACGCATCTTGAAAGTGGTCCCCTTATTAGCATCATAAGTTTCAACGCCATCCCAGAGTTGCTTCAACTCATCCACCAAGGGCTCCAAATAAACATCTATGTCATTACCCGACATTTTAGGACCGGGAATAATCATAGATAGTATAAAATATGCCTGTTTCATGCAAAGTCAGGGAGGAAGATTGTATGAAATAAAAATCACAGGCCAAATGGAATACTTCATACTCATATTTCTGAAAGGATTAAATCCGTTACTAGCTAAAGCTAAACGAACACTGTGCGGATCATTAGAAAAAAAAAAGGATACTTTGCATCAAAGTCTTTCTATGCTTCAGCGTCTCTTGGATGCCTCAAGTACCCATCAGTATTATCAACCTCTTTATGCCATAACATGTCAGTTGAAGTTTTGCTACACATGAATAACTGTTGCAGTCGTGGTATAAGAGGAAAGTAACGGAGAGTCTTTGTTGGGAGAGACTTTTCGTTTTTCCTGACAGGTATTTTGAGTTTCATAACGGAACCCTTTCGTGTCTTTTGCTTCCATTGTGAAGTCCCACACTGCTTGCATTTGGTCGCATCCTCATCATCACCCCGATATAACATGCAATCATTCGGGCATGCATCTATATTTTTGTATTCAATCCCTAACTTTTGGATAGTTTTTTTGGCTTCATACAAAGTAGACGGGAGTTTGGCTTGCTCAAATGCATCCCGCAATAAGTCCAGAATCATTGACATAGTCTTGTCACTCACACCACACATACACTTAATGTGATAAAGCTTCACTAGGAAAGACAACTTTGAGTATTTCGAGCAGCCGAGATATAATTCCTCCGCTCCATCTGCAAGAAGATCGGTAAAATCCTGTGCCTCACGACTTGAACTATTGTACAAGTACAGCAACTCCAGATCATCGTCTTCTACAGAATCGCCTGCTGTGGTCTCCTCACTTCCGGGACGCATTGTGAAGTTAAATGCCTGGTGCACCATTTGATAATATGGATTCACCTCGGTTGTAGGTTTCTCAACTATATCAGTGTGCAAATAGAGCTCTCCTCAGCTGGTTTCTCACCATGACGCAACCACAACATATATCCAAGGGAAAAGGGCTTTATCAACAGGTGGTCGTATGCATCCTCTCTTGTTTGCATAAATTGAAACCCAGATTGAGGGCATGGACACTTTATGTCATCCGATGATGCATTCGCAAATGCAAAGTTTAGGAACTTATTAAGTCCTCGTCTATATTCTATGCTATCTCGTGGCTTAAGAATTCAGGTTTTGTCTATATCTATTATACACCAAAGATATGGTTTAGCAATTAATATGATACAACTTTTTCATCACTAAAATAATGTTAAGTATCTTAGTGTATTTTATCCGCATGATATAACAAATGCCGTTCTAAAAACATAAGATTAAGGTAAAATACGTGTGCAACTAAAAACATTAAAATTTATACTAAAATGTGTAGTAAACTGTAGAATATAAAACTAATATAAAAAAAAGGCCACATAATTACAGTTATAATATGACGCTAAAATTTACACCAATTAATTCTTGTCACAAAATATTAAGATTCATTTTTACATATAATAGTCATTCATCTAAGTTCATTCATGGACTACCTTACAAAAATTTTATCTACGTAAAACACTCCTCTTATAACCTTTTTATGAGTTGAGATTCAAAATTTTTGTACTTTTATTTTTATTCAATGTTTATTTTTATGTTTTATTTTAGGTATGTTAATAAAAAATCTTAACATTAGTTTTGATTTTTTACTTTTAGGAAAAAGTAAATAAAAAATGCGACTTTTTTTATAAATTAGAATATTAAAAAATAATTTTATTATAGAAGAAATTAAGTCTATTTCTTGACCATAGGAATACAGATAATTCAATCTTGAATGTAATCAAAGTAAATATATATTTATTTAATTTTTAAATTTTACATTAACTATTAAAATAATGATATAATGGATGTACTCTTGTTAAAAAATTGAAAATGACTTCATAACAATTTTTTTTGTTGGATGAAAACATGACTCGAAAACTATAAAGTCTAATTTAAACAACTGTTCATAAGTAAAATAAGTAATAAAAATTGGATATACGATTTAACCTTCTTGTTATTTAGTACAAATATAAATATAATAAAAAAATTATTGTTTCCATATATAGTAACACAAAATTCAATTTTTTTTTATTTTTTAGAGCTATTTATTTTTTTAGTTTTCGTCTTTAATTTTTAACTTTAATTAAAATTTGTTAAGCAAAAAAGTACTAATATCAGCTAACTTTAATATTCAACTTATATTCTAAATGAAATTATGTGACTTTGTAGTTTGTATGCATTATATAATAAAATTGAAAATACATATAATAGAAAAAAATAAAACTTATTTGTTCGTTACATTTATAGGAGTATAGATGATTAACATAAGAGTTATGAGACTTTTTTTTTTTTCTTATTTTTAAGATATATATGGTAGTGACTACTGACGATTAAAGAGAACATAAAAGAGATTAAAAATATGAGGCAACTTAGATAATAATAAAATTCTTTAATAATATGTATAATAAAAAAAGATTCTTTAAAATGATGTAATTCACCAGAAATTTTTTTCTAGGATAAATATGACATTATTTATTTATTTTATCAATTTGTTAGTTATAAATCATCAATAGAATTACTACTAATTAATACTTAGTGGAGGAACACAGCAAAGACATAAAAATTTGAGACAAACTATTTAATTAAGTATTAAAATTTTTATAATTCAGGATTAATACTTTTAATTAGAAAATGAATACATTAAATATTAATTCAATATGTCAAATAATATCGATATTCATTAATAAATGACCATTTCATAGAAGTAAATAATAAGGACAAACATGGGGAATATTATGACAAACCAAAAAGGGAACTAATAAAGTTAAGATATTCCAAATAATACAAAATATACACATAACTCATTACGCACCTTATGTTTGTACTTTGTAGGTCAAAGATGCCAAAATAATAGTCTAAAATGTGTATAAAAAAGAAGTAAAAGAGTTAGTAAACAAAAAATTACTTCCAAAAAATTTATCTATTCATCAAAATATTTTCAACAAGTTTTATCATGAAAAATAATTTAAGATGATTATATTCGAAACAATAATTTAGGAATAATTAAACTTGAATAACATATTTCACGTTCAACAAACATAAAAATAAAAATAAAAAGTTCGTCAATATAAAACGTCCACAAAATTAATTTATTGTTTCTCCTTATATAGAACATAAATAATCGAAAAAATAAAAAATGAAGCCATCATTAAAATTTTTAGTAAAAGATATTTATAAACATTAGGTAATTAACGAAAGATTAGTTTCGGCATAATCAAGATGACTTATTTTCTTTTTTATTGTATTTTTAAATATACTCGGTAAAATAGAAAAATTGGATATTTTAAAAACTAGAATTGAACCGGTGAACCAGCCGAGAATTGGTCGGGCGAACCGAACCGTGATCCGGCCGGTTTTTTGAAGGAATATCAAAATGTTGCCGTTTTAGCCTCCAGTTAGCCCTAATTACATCCCATTCCATCCATATGAAGAGATACAGATTCCATAGGTCAGAGCGCCGCATGTCTGCAGAAAGCAATGGAACATATTGAACATATTGAGAGCCAAGACCCCTCCAGCAATGAATTTTTACAGAATGATTCCCTTGCACAAGTGCTTGAAAAGGAGCACCCAGGAAGAGTTCGTGGACTCGGTTTCGGTCCATGTCCCAGTCAGTGTTTTCGTAACATTTCACAGCAGTCTGACTATGGTGTGCAGATTGAGGAGTATCAGATGGAGATTGTAAAACTTAAGGCAGAGGCAGCAGAAACAGAGGAAAAGGTAAAGAGACAGAGAATAGAGGCTGAGGCAGCAGAGGAGAAGGCAAAAATATGAAAAATTTGTTAAGATACATAATTCAGCAACAAGGAGGTAATTTGCCACCTGAAATAGCTGCAGATCTGGATTCTTTGAGAAGTGCACCGACCTCATCCCATGCAAGATGATGTGCGGGCACTAATGATCTGAATTATCAATGTTGGAATCTGAATACTTTTTTATTGTTCACTGTCCTAATGACTTTTGAGATATTTATTTGTAGTTCTTTTTTTTTGTGACTTTATTTGTAGTTTACAGTCATTGATGCACTGAATTCAAATTACTATTATAATGATTCACTTTTGCATATATATATTTATTCTGTTTTGTGTGTTTTTGTTTGATTGGCTGTTGGTTGTTTTAATAAATTAAAGTAACTGTGTGGAAGAACGTATAAGGAAGGGTTAAGTACTGAAATCGTCCCTAAGGTCTTCGGTGAAAATCAAAATCGTCCCCGATCTTTTTTTGTTATTAAAATCATCCCCAACGTTACAAAACGTTATAAAATTGTCCTTTTATCCATAAATAAAATTTTCTGGACAATTTTGCCCTTTCAATAAAAATAAAAAATATTAAAAAAAACCACCCCACCCCACCCCACCCCACCCCACCCCACCCCCACCCCTTACCCCCACCCCTTATCCTCACAGGCATGCAAAACTCGCGGTATGGGCGGCTCGCCTCAGTCTACCCTTAGCGGAATCAGAAGCTGGTCCGGCCATAGCTTAGTTTCTGGCGAAGGAACACCGAACGGATCTTCCCGTGTTCCTTCCCCTTCAACGACGCCGTTCGCCGACCGAAACGACCCTTGGGAGGTTATATACCAAGCCGCAGGACAAGTGGCTAGGATGAAGCTGAACGACCACGTGTCTCAGAGCAACAGAGGGTTTCTTAACTCTACACGTGCCACCGCAGCAGCACCGAAGGACCTCCACACCACCGTATGCCGCTCGTTCTATAACCACGCTCCTCAGGTAACAAAACCGTCTTTGGGAAGAAGGCATTTCTGAAAAACTTGAATCTAATAATATTTTTCCATTGTGTTCAGGTTTCTCAAGAGCAGGTGTTGAATCAAGTGTGGTTCTACTTGGGGAAGGCAGGGGCTGGTAATAAAGCATATTGGCTCCTCCAACAGCAGAACAAAGTGCGTGAAATTTGTTATGAGAGTGTAAAATGTGGTAATTTGTTACGCTTCTGGCACGGACTTCAAGCACAGATTCGTGTTCTCCACTTTTTCTTCTGTGTGTTCTAGATTCATCGCTAATTCTAGAATTTTTGTTGCTGCTCTCTCTAATTCTGCATCTTCATAATCTGAATCTGAATTCTAGATTTGTGGAATTGTTGTTGATTAGTTGAAATTCTGACTCTGAATTGGCTTGAATTTTTGGATTAGGATTGTTTATTGATGATTTTGGTTCTGGGATTGTTTATTGATGATTTTGGTTCTGGCCCTGTCTGTGTGCGTTCCTCTTCTTGATATATATGTACTTTTATGAGGTTGGGTCTGGTTGGGTGTATTCTAGGTGATGGAAATTCTTGTACCAAGTCTGGAAATTGAGTCAAGCCTGCATCGGAAGGTGTGGACTTATTTTTTCTTGTTGACTCCATTGCTCAAAGTTCTTGTGGTTTGAAAGGTGATTGTTTATGACTTGTGAGTCTTGAATCTTGCTTACAGAGAGGGAAGATGTAAATTATTTGAAAGGAGAAGAGGAAAGTTCCTCGGGGAAGGGGGAAGGGAACGCGAAGGGAGAAGAGGGAAAAGGGGGGTTTCGAGAAGAAGAGGGGGAAGGGGAAGGGTCCTCGCCGCCGCCACCGGTCTTTACGGGCGCGATCTTCGGGAAGAAGAGGGAGTAGGCTGAGGGGGTTACGGGAGGGAGTGAGGGAGGGAGGAGGGCGGAGGGGGAAGGGTTGAGGGGGGTGGGGGGTGGGGGGTGGGGGGTTGGGGTTTGTTTTAATTTTTTAATATTATTTTTAATTATTTTTATTAATAATGAAGGGTAATATGGTAAAAAAATAAAATTGAAGTGGAAAAGGACGATTTTATAACGTTTTGTAACGTTGAGGATGATTTTAATAACAAAAAAAGGTCGGGGACGATTTTGATTTTCACCCCAGACTTTAGGGACGATTTCAGAACTTAACCCTATAAGAAATAAAAGAATTGGCATATATTATTATAAATTTGGATTTTATTAAAAAAAAAAGTGTAACTCTATATTTGACAGTGGTTTTTAATCCGCCGCTATATCTTAACAAATTTTGTCAACGGATGGCATTTTGCAGCGGTTAACAACCGCTGCCATCTCCAAGCAGTCCTATTCTTTCGATTTCGTAGCGGATAGAACCGCCGCAAAACTATGCCGCTGCAAAATACCATTTAGCAGCGGTTATACTAGCGGTTACTATTAACCGCTGCTAAAGGTTTAGTCGCACGCTATCTTTCAGCGGGTATATCAACCGCTGCTATCCATTTGGCAACGGTTAAAAATCGCTGCTATTCCTGTGCATAACCGCTGCTATTTATCAAATGTGGTGTAGTGTACACTACGGTTGTCAAAAATACTCACAGGCATCAAACAATTGGTGAATATTTTTAACATTTTTAATTACTACATAGTATACATAAATTGTCCTTAGGATCAATAACACCCAATGTATTCAACTTTTTTTATTATTAACTCTACTGACTAATACAAATTAAATAAAAATTTTGACCCAAGATGAAACAACTCTTTTTAAATAATTTTAGTAAACCTATAACTTTATATATCTTCCGATACCATTTATGCCTATAAAACCTACACAAAAATTAATAATAAACACCCATTCATTTTTTTATTGAACTTTTATGCAACTGAATCTTCTCTTTCTTATGTCAATTTGACTAATTATAAGACACAATAAAATTTACTAAACAATTCTGATTTCCATTAATTTGTCAAAGCTTTATAAAATAAATAAAGCACGGGTAAACATACTCGCATTTACTAAAAAAAATGGCTTGTATCATGATGTATTTATTGGATATTAATGTAACATTTTGCAAAAACTCATAATTATTGAATATCTTACATCAAATAAAGATTCAAGTCTACAATTTAACTAGATAATAAATATTCAACTATAATTAATAATATATTAAAATTAATATTATCTCACAAAAATATATCATATTTTATTCAAGAAATTCTTTACACATGAAAAAGACTTGATTATTATTATAAAGTTAAAGATGGTGGAACTATTATTAGTATATAGATTATAAACACGAAAAGCTTAATTAGAAGTTAGGACAACAACATAAGATTTTTAATTGCATGTGGCAATGTTACTATATACCAGTTGAAAAGGAAAAAAAGAAAACTATACTTTATCTAGCATGTTGTTAGTGTTCACTTATTTTTTATATAACTATGACAGAATTTGTAAACGAATAAGAAAGAGTAAGAATAATTTAAATTTTATTATTGATTGTGTACATTACATTGTTATTAGTGAATGAGTATGTGCGATGCACGGGAATAAATAATTTTGGCTTAATGATACAATAATTTATTATTACTTTTCATAAAAATTGAATTAAAGAAAAAAATGATTCGTCATAATAATATATAAATGCTCCTATCTTAAACCAAATTTGCATTTATGAAGATACTTAATCAAAATCTTAGCAAAATTATCTAAATAATATGTCATATGTCACCAAAAAATCTTATTACAGGTTTGGATGCTGTAAAACGAAAACTCACCAATGTGCTTTTCATTCCTTATTGAATGTACTATTTATATACTTGGTAAGAAAAAAAATAGAATTTACACTAAAAAAATCTGCATTGATAAGTGCTATATAACACATGGCTCATTGTGCCTTTCTACCCTGAAGATACACACATCATTTTTATTACCATGTTGTCTCATGCATATGGAAGGAAAAAAAAGTGCATGACTCTTGCAATGATGACATTAATAATTCATAAATAAATAAATATATATATATATATATATATATATATATATATATATATATATATATATATATATATAATCTGGTCAGACAAATTCGTGAATCCTCTATGTGGTAATTAATTAGGGAAATTAGACCTTATTAGTGATAAATGATGAACAACTGAGAGCAATGAGTAAAATAATACTATAGCTATGATACACAATGATTAAATATTGAAGTAAGATTAGAGAAAGTGTGAAAAAGATCATAATTTTACAAGCTACATAGAGAAGGATTATATAGATTATAATTTAGTTTCACTTTTAGTAATTAAGCATGCTTGTTGTTGCTGCTAGTTGGGGTAGCAGAAATGTTACTGTTATCTCGCTTTGAAGAATCAGAAGCTGTTGTTGATTTGTGTAGGAGTAAAGTTGGAGGTTTCATTGCTCTTTAGCAATTTGAAGGAAGAAATTGGTGGTTTCTTCTTACTAACTGAAGGCAAAGCTTCTTGATCATACCTTGAACCCTATTGAAATAACCAATATTAAATCAATGTTATGATCTTAATTCATAAACATTGAAAACAAAAAACAAAAGAAGATTAAATTTACATGAAACTTCTTCCACGGACCACAAAGAGGGGGGCAAACAAAATAGATATGGAGAATGGCTAAAAGCAATTTATGTACTGAATATTTGGGAACTTACCATATAATCAATGCAATTACCCCTCAATTATTCAAGATATATTCAATCATCATACCTTACCATCACTTGTTGGCTACTGCAAACAGTTCTTCCTCAAACTCATCTACATCCATAGTTCAAATGTCTTTGTAAATTTGGATGCTAACCAATTTCAACTGTTTTAGCCAATGAATAAAAAACTTATAAGAAGAAAATCTTAATAAAAAATAATAAGAAGAAGAAAAAGATGAAAATAGCAAAACAAAAAAAATAATAGTGATAACTTAGATTCTACATTAACTTTTTGAAAAGAGGAAAAGAAAAAAAATCAGAACCAAGAATTGAGCAAATATTTACTATATGTGTATCACAAATACTTTTCTTAGTATCCTATAATAATTGAGCAACACAAATCAGAACTACGAATAAAAACGTGCATATGGTTAATCATAAACAATCATATATGAAATAAATTAAACTGTTACTTGAACCAATATTGACTATTTGTAATAACCACTAGAAGGTAATTGTCATGATTATCATTATCATAATAATAATGATGGAAAACTAAAAAAAAGGAATTGGTATGAAAGTAAAAGAACAAAACAATATCTTTGAAAATCTCACAACTAAGTTACCTGAGACGGATTAATTTCAAAAGTACGAGTTCTTTTCTCTTTAGTAGCTGCTGTCACCTCGGCTTCATTTAGCGACTTATCATGAATGCCTTCAATTTTACCTGCTGCTTTGCTAATTACAAATCCATCCCCATTTGTATCATATAAGAGAAAAGTCGATATGGAATTTGAATTTCACTAGTTCAGTCAAAGAATGCATAGTATTTAAGATGTAGTAACATTTCAAATTTTCACATCCAAAATTGCATGCATCCACAATATCTATACCACAATCACATATTAAACAATACTAAAATTATGAAAAAAACGAAAGGTACTTTCTGCACCCCAAAATCACAAACAAATGCATCCTTTATGACAATACTTTCTATTAAGATTTAAACATAAAAATTCTAGAAGTATGCTTATAATTCAAAGGCACATGCACACATCAACGTTATACAAATATATCCATATCAAAATGCAACTGCAATCACTATCCCTATTTTTTCCCCTAATTTTGATTAATAAGAGAGATATACCTATCACCAAATAAAAAGATGTCAAAGTTAATAAATATTACTAAGATTTATATTTATATCATCAACTCTCAACGTTACCCAAAAAAATCAGTTAACTTGTATGCATAAAAGGATCATCCTATATTCAAGCAATATTGTATTTAAGGGGTCAAATTTGAGATATATCATAACTCTCCAAAGACAACCTATGCAAGAAATCTTATCCTTTCTTCAGCAGGTTCAAGATAAGCAAGGTACTATGTAAGTATATATGTTAATAAAACCAACTTCATCTTCGAGCACACTATTAAGCTTGGTAGAAGTAATGATACTGATGACATAAATTAAGAATAAAATACCTTCCTTTCACCAAAACCTTCACTATTAAAGGAAAGAATTATAGGCTATAGATTCCAAAGTTTTAGTCTACTAAATTTAAGATAAGTAACATTGTGAAGATGGCCAGTAATTATTCAAAAACAAAAGGAAGCTAAGCTTCTTACAACTTCAATCTTTGGCATGACTTAAATGAAGGAAGCAATTACAAAATGAATGATAGAAGTATTTGAGATCTGGCAGACATTGGGAATAAAAAATTGTCATAAACTAAAAAAAACAAAATAAAAAAAAATGTAAGATTCAAAAGTCTAGCAATTGTTACCTATCACAAATTTAAAATGGAAAACTTTCTAAATGAAGATTAAAGGTTGTATTAATTATATATTCAACTCTATGAAAGTTCAAGAGCTTGGAATATAATATGGACAAAGTAATTCATGAGCCTCTATATAGTAATTAATTAGGAAAATTAGACCTTGCTACTAATGAATGGTGAACAACTCAGCCATGAGTAAAATAAACAAACATAGATAGGCAGAGCAAGTTGGATGATCAAATTAAATAACCATATATGAGAGGTAAAGACATTTAACAGTGCACAGGGAGAAGCATTCAGAAGACTATGACAGAACCAACAAAGCCACTCCCTCCTATGACTACATTATACAAACAAGACATCTAATCTATGCAAGAATGCTTCAGCTAAAGAATGTGTATAACATCAAGTTATTAAAGGTTTGCCAGTGAATGAACCGGTGCAATTACTGGCCAAAGATTGAAGTTGTAAGAAGTCTCCTTTTGTTTTTGAGTAATTACTGGACATCTTCACAATGTTACTTATCTTAAATTTAGTAGACTAAATTTTAGAATCTATAGCCTATAATTCTTTCCTTTAACAGTGAAGGCTTTGGTGAAAGGAAGGTATTTCATTCTTAATTTCTGTCATCTGTATCATTGCTTCTACCAAACTTAATCGTGTGCTCGAAGTGTAAACCAAGTTGGTTTTATTAACATATATAGCATCTTGATTATCTTTAAAATGTTTCTCTTTTATCATTTTTAAATACTAAAAATTATTAAAGTTACCTCCTTAGCATCACTTGCTGCAAATAGTTTTTTTTTTCAAACTCAGCTACATCCATAGTTCAAATCTCTCCATAATCTCAAGAAGAAGAGTGGTGGCTCAAAAGATTCTGTAGTAACTTTCTGAAAGGATATAAAGAAAAAAGTTAGAACCAACAATGATGTAAAGTAGAGACACTTGTTCATGAGAAAGTATAATTTCTAATCTGTTCAGAGAGGAACACTTTGACCACCTTTTTTTAGAGAGAAACCAATGATAAACCTTGTTTATATAATGATATCAATTAACATAATATTATTTATTATTATTTTTTATAGACATGGCCAAACAAATTTAGAAACTATGATATTGGAAGAACATATATCGACAAACCACAACAACAACATAAGCAATTCAATATAATTATCTAATACTTAATAGTAAATTCTCAATAGTAGTATATGTATACATAACAGAACAGAATAACCATGAGCAATATTAGAACAGAAAGACCACAATATCAACAATAGAGACAGAATAGAAAATATTCAATAACATATTTCCTTGTCAAACACAAAAACTCGGAAATTAAAATAAATAAAACCGTAATATAAAAACTCCAAAATTAAAATCCAAAAACTACCCCAAGAAAACGCAAACCATTGAAAATCCATTTACTCGTTCTCTATATATGTCAAACACAACGTAATGATTAGAGAAATTAAAGCATTATACTTACATTTTTCAGTGAGAGCTTGTTGGGCAGTCCCTTGCAAAAGCCCAGAATACCCACCAATTGTTGCAGCTTCCACCACCGCCTCCGCCGTCATATCTACCACTACATTTGCCTCTTCTTTGGTTGTAATATGTGGCCATGTGACCTATCCCACCACAGCTGCAGCAAGCACCATCACCACCACCTCCTCCTCTTTTGTATCCACCACCACGCACAACAACTATGACTACCACTGCCATAGCTCTCGCCTAAGCCCTTGAGTACACGCACCGTTTGAGGGGAGATCGTCATCGATGTCGGAGTCGACGTCTTTGCATCGCGATTAAAATGAACAATGTGCGAACGAAGGAATTATATAAAGGTGAGGGAATAATATACGAAAAGATGATCCTGAAAAAATTTAAATTTTAAAAATTTTAAAATGAGGGACAAAATTTGAAAAATATGGAATGAAAATGGGGTAAATGAGAAAAATATATATGATTTCAGATTGAAAAGTGGGGGTAAGAGATATAAGCAATTGATCTTATTAGCTAAGAAGGGGAATTACAGAAAGATGTGTTTAGTAATTAAGTATGGTATTAAAAAGAGGAGAAATTAGGAGGTAAAAGAGTAATTCTTGGCATACAAGCGATTAAGGCTTGTAAGCCTTACAAGTTCAATTAAAACTAACGCTCAAAACACGCTTCGAACCATTCTTCTTCCTCTTCGTCTTCTCCTTCTTCTTTTCTTTCGTTTCTTGCCTTCTCTTTCTCCTTCTTCTTCTTCTTCTTGCTGCACGTTCTTCTTCCTCTTACTCTTCTTCTTCTCCTTTTCTTTCGTTTCTGCACGTTCTTCTTCATCGTCTTCCTCTTCTTCTTTATTTACGTTCTTTCTCTCTGTTTTATCTTTTTTTTTTTCGATTTTTCATGGTGAAATCGTTTTTGAAGAAGAAGAAGCAGTAGAAGATGAGGAGGAGAAAGAGAAAGAGTTCTGAATTATGCATAAGATGTATTTTAACAAATTTTGGGTGTATTTCTTTAAATCCTTTGGGTGTATTTTCTGTAATCCTTTGGGTGTATTTCTATAATCGTTTGGGTAAATTCCTGTAACCGTTTGGGTGTATTTCTGTAATCATTTTGGGTGTACTTCTGTAATCGTTTGGGTGTATTTCTGAAGTTCCATTATCTTCAAAAGGATTACAGAAATACACCCAAAGGATTACGAAAAATACACCCAAAGTATTTAAGAAATACACCCAAAATTCGTTGCATAATTCAGAACTCTTTCTCTTTCTCCTCATCTTCTGCTGCTTCTTCTTCTTCAAAACGATTTCAAAGCTTGATTTCAGAAACTATGAAAATCGAAAAAAAAAAACGAAGAAGAGGAAGAGGAAGAGGAAGAAGAACCGTTTTGAGTGTAGCGCTTTAAAAATAGGAAACGTTGAATAACGCATTAAAAGGCTTAGTAACTTGTAAGACTTGTAAGTCAAAAAGACTTGTATGTGTAGCACTCCTCGAGGTAAAACATCTAGAAATCTTTGTTTGGTATTTACCAGCTATCTGAACATGATATATGCGAGTATTATGATATTGAGAGATGCTGGTAGCCAATCTCTATGCATATATATACCATGGTATGGCATGTGGAATGATAAACATGATATGAATAGTGCCCCATGTTTAAGAGGATTGACAACTTAAAATTCTACTACAGCATACTGTCTTTTATAATTATGATGATGATAATATATAGGAAGATATAAGATAGAATATAATAAGTACATCTATCTATTTATATACATGAGTACAAAAATTAGTTATAACAGAAAGACAAACTTTGAGTTGAATTAATTTGCTGAACAGATAATTCTAGTTAGTGAGTAACATAATTATTCCTTTACTAAAGCTTCTTGATTTTTTTTATCATTGTTGTATACTCTAACAAACTAGCACGTATATTTACATTATTATTAAAATATTTGATTGATAAATCATTGGTGTAAACTGATCTATATATACTTATACTATTAAATTTGATTTTCTTTTAAAAAAATAGTATATATTTACAATGGATCAAAATTTATTAATTATTATGTAATTTGATCCTTCTTAGGCAAGTCTACATCAGCCACAAAATCATCAACCTTCTATAATTTTTATCAGACAATTGTATAATTGTAAATATAGCAAATATCCATTTTTTGTTAAGAAATAAAATAAAAATAGACAAATTCTATGGTGTTTTTTGTTTTGGTATTTACTATTTAAATTATCTAAATTAATTTTTAAAATAAAAAAACAAATATTTAAAATGTATTAAATATTAATTAGGTATATGTTTTAATAAATTAGCCCCATTTTGTAAAGCACCCTAACAATCACCAAAATATTAAATATCAGTTGAAACTCGAATGCTTCCAGAATCGTGAGGTGACATCAACAATGTAGAAAAAGCCCACGACAAACTAAAGGGCCCAATTGACTATAAGAATTTGAATTTCAGATCCAATGGGCTCAGAACAAGTTTCTCAATGTTCGCGTCAAAGGGCCGCTACTCTACTCTTTTTCAAAACCGAACAAGCCGGGGGCGTTCGTTCTTTGTTCTTCTATCGTCCTCAGATTTGTTAAGGGTTTGTTTGGATACAACTACAAGTCTCTTGGTAATTTTAAATTTGGTGGTGTTATCATCATCATATTTTAATGCCAGCTTAACGCATTAAAGGAAAATGAAACATTACGCCAGATTTTATTTTGGGTGAGTAGGGTAAAGTTGATTAAGAGGTTATTAATGCTTTTTATTTTTTAAAGCGTGTAATACTTTATATTTGATAGATAAAAAATTTATGTATTTATATTTTTCATATTTAAAAGATAAGAATATTCTTAAAAAACACCTATTACAATTTTAGAATATTTATCTATTTTAGTCCCCACAAAATTTCGGATCAAACACTTTAATCTTTAACTAAAATTAATTCTCGATTACTTCTTAATAATTATCCCTGTCAGTCACTTTTAAGTACTTTACTCCGTCAATTCTAATGAAGGACAAAATAGTCCCTAACAATTCTAATAGGGGATAAAATAATCCTTGACCCCTTGTTCATAAACGATACCATTTTCCTCCAATTTCCATTATATCTCGCATAACCCTAACATTCATAATCTCCTTTTTCACCTTCACATTCTTCTTCTCCATCTTTTCCTTCCTCCTCTTTAGCTCTAATATCAAACCATGGTATAACTGCCATGCGTGTCACACCTACCTCAATATGTCATGAACCACACACTTCCTAAATCTTTGTGACTGGTATACCCACGTCTTCCGCACTTCACCCACCAGAAGTATCTACCTCTACGTCTTTGATAACAACATCACCTCCAATCCCGACAACGTCCACCACATTCTCAAGACCAAGTTCTACAACTATCTCAAGGGCACGTTTTTCTTCACTTCCTGGCAAGTAATGTAGATTGTTAGATATTAGAACATTGTGAGAAGATTTTTTTTTGACATCATATGCAAATTCTTATTTGAAATAGATCTCGAGTGTTTTATTCCTTCTTTTCCGGAGTCCAAGCTAATTGACAGTTTCGACCTCGCATCCAAGCTATCAGTACAGCAAGCAATGTCGTCGTCGTCACTCATATGGAAACTGAAGCGATTACTGAACATTGGTTCAGAGAAGAAGTTGAAAGAAGCGATCAGAGTGGTGGACAATGTGACCATGGAGATGACAGGGAAGAAGAGGAGGGAGATGGCGACAGCGACGATAGATCTTAACAAATCGAACTTGCTGTCTAGATTAATGGGATCCATCGAAGAGAACAAGTACTTGAGAGATATAGTCATTAGTTTCTTGAGTATGAATTGGTTGAGAACAAGTTGAGAATTTTTAATATTGAAGTTGTAGAGTGTGCATTGTGTAACTTGAATTTGTAGTGTTAGACTGTTAGGATTATGCAAAATATGATAGAAATTGGAAGAGAATAATACCCTTTTCGAACAGAGAGGGTCAAGAACCATTTTGTCCCTATTAAAATGGTTATAGACTATTTTATCTTCCGTTAAAATTGACGGAGCAAATGACCTAAATGACTG
Source organism: Arachis hypogaea (assembly GCF_003086295.3). NCBI lineage: Eukaryota > Viridiplantae > Streptophyta > Magnoliopsida > Fabales > Fabaceae > Arachis > Arachis hypogaea. Next base: position 133,908,320 of record NC_092048.1, read on the forward strand.
ATGAAATTAATTCTTAAAAAATCAATCGAATAATTAATTTTAGTTAAAAACTAAAATATCTTATCCAAAATTTTTTAAAGACTAAAATAAATAAATACTCATAATTTTATTATTACAACTTATACGATTATACTTATTGAGACAACTTTTATTTTATTATCTAATATAATATAAATATTACCACTTTTAAAAACTATTTAAAAAAAAAAAAAGAAGGCAACTTTTGAAACTGTCAAATACAAAATCCACTCGTTTATTACACATTTGAGCCGTGGCTCCAACCAAACAAGGCCTTAAAATTCCGTGTGACGTATAAATATTCCGGTGCATATTCTGTCTAAATAAGCATTAACGTTTTGTTTGTCTGTCAACCTCTGAAATCACCACCACACCCCTCGATCTCTTTCATCTCCCTTATAACCACACCACCACTCTCTCCCTTTATTCGCATCTCTCCCTATACCCATCACTGACACACACAAACACACTCTCTTCTGGAACTTTCTTCTCCTTCTTCTTCGCCAATGGCCACCGCCACTCTCAGCCCCGCCGATACCGACAAGCTCTCCAATCTCAAATCTGCAGTTGCCGGATTGAGCCAAATCAGGTTCTATACTCCATTCATAGCGCATTTCTGCTTCTTTTTACTTCTTTTTCTCTCGATCTCTTTTCTCCTTTGTATTCTCGTGAAAATCGCTGTTTGCGCGCCAAATTTTGTCGCGATTTCCAATCGGAACTTGATTTGTTTTTTGGCAGTGAGAATGAGAAGAACGGCTTCATCAACCTCGTCTCTCGTTACCTCAGGTCTGGATCCTTATTTCAGGAATCTTACTTAATGTTAAATCATGATTAATGATAATGATTAGATTCACTCAGCATGTGTCTTTCACTCTCGAACTATGCTAATTGCTACGTTATGGCGGAGAATTTCATTTTACTTTGAGTCTGATTAGCTTGATCGATTTTCATGCATGACGATGGATCGCAGTGGCGAAGCTCAACATGTTGAGTGGAGCAAGATCCAAACGCCTACGGATGAAGTCGTTGTGCCTTATGACAGTCTAGCGCCAACTCCTGAAGGTAAGTTTCTTTTTCGCGTTTTTCTTTTGTCTGATTGGTTGATCTGAATCTGATGTGACTAATCAATGCGTTTGCTGCCTGAACTGAAACTGGTGCAGCCTCTTCCGAGGTGAAGAGCCTCTTGGACAAGCTTGTGGTGCTTAAGCTCAATGGAGGCTTGGGGACAACTATGGGTTGCACTGGTCCAAAGTATGCCGAATCTGATTTTATTATTTTACTTGTTTATTGTAATTATTTGTATTTTTTTATGCTTACCTTAGATGCGGAATTTTCAGTATGTGATTTAAAGATTAAGCTCATCTGTCTGATGTTGCCAATGAATCTCTGGTTCGTGCTTCCTTGATGCTTATCGCAATGATCAGTCTGATAAACTTTATTGACTAGAATTTGGAACATCACTAGGCGTTTCGATTGGTTTTTCAGCTTGGTTATTTAATCACCAGTAAAAAGAAGAAAATTAAAAAATAATTTCCTTTCAAGCTAGACATCGTCACTTTATTATTAGTATTGTCATGAAAGTTTATAGATTCGTGAACGAGAAAAATTATGGAAACTATTTTTAATATATCACATCACATTGTTCCATGGCATGTATGTAACTCTTAATTTATGTATAAATGTAATGCAGATCTGTCATTGAAGTTCGTGATGGGCTGACTTTTCTTGATTTAATTGTTATCCAAATTGAGGTTAGTTTACGGTCCTCTCTTTGCTTGGCCTTTATTTTGCGTCCTTTCCACTGATAAATACACTTCGTGTGCACTTTCCACTGATAACATAAATTGTTGTAGAACCTCAATGCCAAATATGGAAGCAATGTTCCGTTGCTGTTGATGAACTCATTCAACACTCATGATGACACTCAAAAGGTATATAAAAATTTTCTTTTAACTCTTCTGGCTGGAATTATGCGATAAATTATTGCGGATCTAACAATTTAACTATCTGTAGATTGTTGAAAAATACAAGAGCTCAAACATTGAGATTCATACCTTTAACCAGGTTTGTATCACTTAGTTTCTTGCTTTATTATGGTTTTTTTAGAATTCAAGCTCTAAATTCTCATCTGAGATTGGTTTTGCAAATTCAAATTTATGCAGAGCCAATATCCCCGATTGGTTGTTGACGACTTTTTGCCATTCCCATCCAAAGGGCAGACTGGCAGAGACGGGTGGTATGATTTCATTTGTGTATTTTGCCTTTGTTATTCAACTGCATTGATGTAACTAGTGTCACTCGAGTCATGTATTTCTCTCCCTTTGAATTGGCAGTCCAGGACTGCTATAAATATAGTTTGTTGATGAATCAGAGGTTGATTTAGATACTTACATAGCATATCTATCCTTTAAACTACTATTTAGATGGCTATTCAGATTCAGAAAGATATGAATCTATGGCCAATTAACTACACTTTGGAGCTCAGTTGAACAACTTTCGTTGTTTTTGGTATGTGATTTGTCTCCTGCATTTCAATGTCATGTTTCAGCAATCCTGGAGATAACAATCTGAATTAAATCGACTTTTCATGCTTGGGAGGGAACATTTGTAGTTTATATTGTCTGTTTTGTTTTGGCAGTCATCATTATTTCAGCCTTCAGGGCTGTTATTAGTGTACCCCGAGTTGTATATGATGTGACACAATTAGGCACAAACTTTGACATAAAATATCTATCAAATTTAAGTAATATCATATTCCAAGTACATCTTAAACACGTGTATTATCATATTATGGTTATGCTGGAAGTAGAACACATGCTTGTTGTTGTTGTTGTGGAATTTGTCGTGTGTTCATTAGTCAGCTGCCATAACTTTGGCCTTTGAGCATGTCTTTGCTCATAGCTTCCTAAGCTTGGTTTATGAGTAATTCCTTCATGCATAGGTACCCTCCTGGCCATGGAGATGTCTTCCCATCATTACTGAATAGTGGAAAACTTGATGCACTATTATCACAGGTTTACACCAGAACTCAATTTATTTTTATTTGTGGATGGACAAAGTCTTATATTTCACCCTTTTTTTTCTTTTTAAGAATCGTAACTATCACTGTTTTCCCCCCATTTTTTCCCTCTTACAGGGCAAGGAGTACGTGTTTGTTGCCAATTCAGATAACTTGGGTGCTGTAGTTGATTTGAGTATCCTTATTTAATATTCCGCGCTTCTTCATTTTTGGTTGTACTGCTTTTCAATTCTATATGAAGGTGGTACCTTTAGTATCATCCAGCCTCCTTGACTGGTTAATTTAGAAATCTTAAATCATTTGATCCAGAACAAGAATGAATACTGCATGGAGGTGAAGAACGATCATTATCATCAGCAACTGCCTTTGAGTTGTAGACCTCACATGATTTTGATTAATTTACTTATATTTTTTGGTGCCTGTTATGCAGGTGACTCCCAAAACATTGGCTGATGTGAAGGGTGGCACTTTGATTTCTTATGAAGGAAGAGTTCAGGCACGTAACCATTGCTGAATCACCACTTCTCAATCAAGATTTAGCTGATTAAATCTGTACTGTGATGGTTGCAAATGTCTAATTAAAAACTGCTCCTGTTAATAAATCCTCCACAAATTTTATCCGAAAATTAGAAGGGGAAAGATATTTTGCTTGCTAGTTTGATAATTGTCCCGCTCTAATTTTGGTTTCTGTGCCTTAAAACAAAATTTTAAAACTGTATTGTCCATTCGAAATTTGCAATAGTGTCTAAGTGATGCTTATCTTTGATTCTCTAATGCAGTTGCTGGAGATTGCCCAAGTCCCAGATGAACACGTGAGCTACTAATCTCTCTCATTCTCTTTTGAATCATCCCTAGTTCCCAAGTGGAGGGGGGAAATTGCTTTAGGGCACTATTTAGTTATTTTCTATGATGAGCTCTGTTTTCCGGTTTCTCTAATGAAGTAGGAAATGGTGTCTCCCATGTTAGGAAATTAGAAATTCAGGAGCACTTATTACTAGACATATATGCATATTCAGCTGCTACTAACAGATAACCATCGATGATATGAAATACAATCATCAGTTGTTAAAATAATTCCCATCATCATTTATGCACTATAAACATTGATGGTTTAAGATGATTTTGCTTGATAATGGCACCTACATTAGGAATTTAAGTTAGAAGCATGTTCCAAATACAAGCCTAAAACTTTGATTGACACAACAATTATTTCTTTAACATATGCTGCTATCTTTTATGCAGGTCAATGAATTCAAGTCGATCGAGAAGTTCAAAATTTTCAACACAAATAATTTGTATGTTTTTTTGGTTAGCTATCTAGTTATTTTAGATTATATGCTCATTTGGGGTATTGATAACATACAATTTACAGGTGGGTGAACTTGAAAGCAGTTAAAAGACTTGTTGAAGCTGATGCTCTTAAGATGGAGATTATTCCTAATCCAAAGGTGTATATTGCATACTTATAGATGTGAAATAGCTCATCTTTCCATTTTATTTGGAAAATTGCTGACACGTGAGTTTTAGGAAGTTGATGGAGTAAAAGTTCTTCAGCTAGAAACTGCAGCTGGTGCAGCAATAAGGGTACTGAATGCATATTAACATGTTACTAAAATGATCTTAATGTGGAAACTGTTTAGTGCTCTGACATTTCTCTCTCTTAACAGTTCTTTGACAAGGCTATTGGAATTAATGTTCCTCGATCCCGCTTCCTTCCGGTGAAGGCAACTTCAGATTTGCTGCTTGTCCAGGTTATGGTTTTTTTATTCAAGTGATTGGAAATTGATTGGTAATTGATCTTTCGTTAAATGTAGTTTTTCTTGTTTTGCAGTCCGACCTCTACACTTTACAGGATGGATTTGTTACTAGGAACCCAGCAAGGGCAAATCCAGAAAACCCATCTATTGAGTTGGGGCCAGAATTTAAGAAGGTTAAGATCTATATAACACTGACTACATTGTATAACATGGTTAATGCAATTATTGATGTTCCCAATCTCCTTCACAGGTTAGCAACTTCTTGAATCGTTTTAAATCAATCCCTAGTATAGTTGAGCTCGACAGCTTAAAAGTGGCAGGCGATGTATGGTTTGGAGCTGGTGTTGTCCTCAAGGTTTGGGATCTAATCCTCACATACGTTTGATTCTTTTTTAATTTATGTAATACTTTCTTTGTTCTCCGTGTAGTTATTATTTTGGTTATTTTACGGGGTAGAGAAATGCTTACTGTTGCTTAATAGTGATAAAATTTCTGTACTCCAAATTTTCGTAGCCCAATTGTTATGGTCCACATTCTTCAGGATTAGAGTAATTGTGATGATCATATTGGAAGTTTGATCATCCAGCAAATCCTCTATTTCCCCTCCCCTATCCACGTGCATATACACCAAAGGAATTCCCCTTGCAATGAATAAAGTCAGAGTTGCATTATCCTGTTTTAGGAACCCAGAATTGTTTTTCTAATATAAGCCTGATGCTAAAATTTTGAAATAGGAACCATATAAAGTTGGAATATCTTATACACAGTTTGATATTCTTATAGTTATACCTGATATTGTTTGAAGTCTATAGGCTTAATTAAAAAACAAAAGCATTATGCTATGAAAAAATGAAAAGCATTTACTTTAGACATAGTTATAGCATCGTTTAATCATGTATCTAAGTTTAACTAGAAGCATGAGGTTTGGTTGTGGTGGTTGTATGATTAAGTAAACTTTGAATAACAGAATACTGATCATGTTATATTTAATTGACGTTCAAGCTACCCCGAAGTGAACCCTCTCGATGAGGGTTCCTCTTTTATGTTTTCATTGCTAGCAATTCATTTTCTGCCTTGATAAGGGGGAAAAAAAATCGCTCATCAGTTGAGGCTATGAAACTTTTTTTAATTGGCTTTTTGATAGCTGTTATCCTCGTGGTTTGGTACAGGGAAAAGTAAGTATCGTCGCAAAGTCGGGTGTAAAGCTGGAAATACCTGACAAAGCTGTCATTGCAAACAAGGTATTTTACCAACTTTAGTGTACAAAAGGGCAGTGTTTTATAAGTTCATCGTTTTAAGTACCCTGAATTGTGATGCGCAGGAAATTAATGGCCCAGAGGATCTGTGAGGAAACTAATGGAGTGTTGATGTGTAGCCTGGCAGTCGTGGGCTATTTTATGTATTGTTTTTAAGCTGCATAGGAAAAGAAAAATAAAGTAGTTTTTTGTTGAGGTTATCTGCATATGGAGCTTTACGGTTAACTTTGTAATGTTTCCATTAAATGTGTGATTTGTGAGCAATTGACGAGGACTCAAAGAGGACCATGTTTTAGACCATTTTTGTATAATAATTTGTTGCGTTAGCTTTCCCGGAAAAAAAAAAAAGTGGAAAATAGCCGTACTTCGTACCGCCGCCAATTCTCACAAGGCAGGCTCAAAATAAACAACGTATACAGATCGAAAAATTCAAGAGACAGAACTAAAATAAACTAACAAGCAGTAAACGTGAAATGGTATTTCCCTTGGCTATAGATATGAAATAAGTATTGGCGTACACAAACATTGCCTAATTTTTTATGCAGGGAAGTGAAAATGTGGAAGATTAAGAGAAAAATAAATGAACCTCAGGGAGCTGAAGGATCCTGGGGTCTCACCGCAAGGCTAGGAATCAAGCTCTAAGAACTTGACTTGATGAACACTGGAAGGGTGAAAACTTAAATTGCAGAAACTAATGCAGGAAGAGTGGTATGAATTTCCAAAGAGATGTTAGGATTTTTATTATAGAAACTCAATGGAACAGTGCTATATATATGGTATAAATTGAAGAGAGTATAATCTGATAAATGAGGAATGATTATAGAGGAGCGCGGAAAATGCAAAGGAAGAGAAAGTTCTGGGAGAAAAGAGGGAGGGAATGCAGAATAACAGAAAAGAGAGGGAACAATCAATCATTGCTGCTTTCCTCATTAGTCTTTCTTCTAATTTTCTTCCTTACAAACACTCACAAATCAAAATTTCAGAGGAAATGAGATAGAGGTTGTACAAGATGTCTCTGGTACGGGTTGAGAGGTGGATCGGGAACCTGCGGGTCGAGGCGGATGCCGGATCACTTGACTGGGGCGATGGAGGGAGGTACCTGCAAAGACACTCCGACGCTCAAGTCAGAATGGATCTGAGAGGTAGAAGTGTATGGAATGAATGAATACCTGGAGGGACCTGAGCCCTCTATTTTATAGGTGATGGAGAATATCTTATCTTATCTTATTTGGCTAAGATAAAGGAGACGTTTGAATTCGAAAGTCGGTTAGGAGTCTGAGAATGCCGTTTTTGGGCCTTCTAGAAGTGAGGAACGGGTCGGACCCGGAGAACCGGTGTTGGGTTCGGTTTTGGATCCGGGATGGTGGGCCGGATCCGTAACAGTTGCCCCCGCAGCGGGGGAGCGAACAAGGTCGGTCTGTCGCTTGAAAGGCGCGATGCCTGTCCGTGGGCTTTGGTTTGTCTCGGGAGTTCGTTTTGTTTTTTGGAGGGAGATCGGTGCCTTGGCTCCGGTTTCGCTTGGGGGCTCGTCTAACCGTTTTTTGGTTTGACGTGACTCCTCCGCTTCTGCCGTGTCTGTTGCGTTCTTCGATGCTTTATTAGCTTCTTTTTTCGAGGGAGGGTCATTAAATGTGAAGGGACGTTTTCCCTTTTCTGCCCCTACTAGCTTTACCTGCGCCTAGGGGTAATTGTGTCAGTTCACCCCTCTCTTTGAAACCGTTTTGGATTTTTATTTCAGTTCCCTCGCTCGTTTCCCTTTCTTTTTCCTTTTTCCATTCTCTTCTGAAGAATTTCTATCTGAACAGAAAGTCTCCTCCTTTCTCTGTGGTCTTTCGTTTTTTGGTTTTTGCTTGCTGCTTCTGCTTTTCGGGCTTCCTCAAGTGTTCTTTCTGCATTTTCAGGTTAGCGCGTTTTCGCTTATTCTTTCCTGTTATTTTGTGAATGCTGCTCTGTCTTTTGCCATGCATTGTTCTGCTTGTTTTTAGTTTTGCGTTGAACTAGTTTCTTTGGGGGGGTGGTTGTTGAGTTTTTGGAGGGGTTGAGCACCGCCGTATTCATTCGGTGATGGCGGTGTACCGCCGCGTTGGTTTGGTAGTGGTGTGTAGGTTTCTGTCTTGCTTCTGTCTAGGGTTAGTAGGCTGATGGTGGTGCTCCTCCCTGTTTTAGGTATGCAACGGCGGAGAAATGAGGGTGTGAGGGCTCCAGTAGCCCCTTCCAGGGGCATTCCCAATCGTTATGGTTGGGTGACTAGTGATGTATGGGGCGTTCCGTCGCGGATGACGGAGGGCGACCTTCAACGGCTCCGTGATCAGGGGGCCATCTGTGGCGGTGGTGATGAGGAGGGGCGGTATGAGCTCGTCCTCCCGGATGCCGACGAGCGCGTTTGTTACTTGAATCTGCATTCCCCACCGTTCCGGATTGGATGTGGGTTTACGAGTCGATGTTCACTCGGCTTGGCGTGCGACTTCCCTTCTCGCCGTTTGTTCAGGATCTGTTGAGTCGGTGTTCCGTGGCGCCGTCTCAACTTCACCCGAACAGCTGGGCTGCTGTGCGGTCGTTTGAGTTGGTGTGCCGGTATCTCGACCTTCCGGCTTCCGTTCCTGTTTTTCTTTTTCTTTTCTTATGCACTCTCCCGACTAAGGAGGGGAAGCATAAGAAGGGGTATATGTCTTTCCGGGCTCAGCCTCATCGCCGTATTTTTGGCTTATTTGAGGATTCTTTTCATGGTTTTAAATGGGAGTATTTTAAGGTGCGCCCTGTCCAGGGGCACCATCCATTCTGGCTGTCACCGGAGGGCGTTCGTCGGTTTTCGACATACTGGAATTTCCAGGCTGGCCCGTCGGTTCTAACTAAATTCACCTACGATGGCTTGTCCCAGGAGGATAAGGACGTTGCCAATGTTTTGTGGCATTTGTTTGGTGAGCGTCCGTTGAATCCTCGGGACGTTATGGGGGATCCCGAGGCTTGTCGGGCGTATATCGGTGTGTGCCTTGTCTTCTTTTCCCAATTTCATATGTTCTATTCTTGCCTTTTTGTAACTTGTTATTTTTTATTTCTTTCAGTTGAGATGGCTGGTGGGCTGACTTCTCTGGCTAGGTTGAAGGTGGCGATGGGCCGGGAGGAGGGATCCTCGTCTCCTTCTACTCCTGTCTCCAATCCTGCCGTGGAATCTCAACATGTTTCCCAGGAGGTGATTTCCTCGGCTGCTCGGGCCGAGGTTCAAGTTTCCCCTGGCCATGTGAACTCTCCTGAGGTTGTGGTAGTGTCGGCTGCTGAGGCTTCTCGGAAGAGAAAGAGGCCCGAGGACCCGAGCAGCGAGACTTTTGAGGAGGGTTTGGTGCCAAGTGTGATGGATCGTCGTTTTGATGCTCCGGGTTTTATTGATCAACATTTGATGCCTGGTACGGAGCCTTATTTTGATGGCTGTGATGTCTCGTTCCAGGCCAAGTCAGTGTATCGTGCTCTCCTTCGCTCTGCTGTTGTTGTTCGGAAGGCTGAGCCCGTGATGGCTCAGGTCGGTTTATTGGATAAGAAACTTCGCCAATCTCAGGCTGAGGTGGCTAAGTTGAAGGAGGAGCTTGAGGCTGCCGAGATTGCGAGGGGGAAGGCGGTGAAGTCTTCTGAGGAAGCCGGGGCGGAGATTCTCCGGCTTTCCGAGGTTGAGACTTCACTCCTTTCTCAGCTGGGCGAGGAGCGGCGCAAGGCTTTCGACGCGGGTTCCCGGGCTGCCGTACTTCTTGGTGAGACGGAGGCTCTGAATGCCGAGGTTGCTGCATTGAAGAGGGAGAAAACGGAACTGCTGGCCGATGCTAAGGATGCAATTGCTGCTACTGAGGAGACGATGAAGGCGCAGGCTCTGGTGCTTGCTCCGGGAGTGGATGTGTCCGTGATGGGAGCATTCAAGACCGTTCGTGATGGCCGGATAGTCGACCTCGAGTAGCTTTGTCTTTGTAATCTTTGTTCTCCCGCTCTTTTAGACTTACTTTGTTTTTTGGATACTTTTGGTTTGGCCGTGGGCCGTGTAACCGTGACTCCGTAACTTTTGGTTTTTTGTTTTAACAACTTTTCGAGCCGTTCGGGCTCTTTTCGTATGTTTCGTTTTAAAGCTATTCCGTTTAATTAATCTTCTTCCCGTATTTGGGATGAGTGGACCGTCGTGTGGTCGGGTTTATATGGATATCCGTGGGTTGGGCCTGGAGGGTGATCGATCCTCCAGTTGTGGCCGTGTTTTTGTTCCGTATTTGGGACATTGTGTGAAAAAATAAAGAATTTAGGGATAGCTTTGTAATGTGATTTTATTGATGGGTGGGCCTCGTTAAAACCCTCCGTTGTTGGCGGGAAAGAGTACCCGAGTTTGATACATAGGCGTAGTTTTGAAATGTAAATGTAATTTTGCAAATAAGTAAAGCGAAAGCGTAAAAGAAAACGGGGGGGGGGGGAATGGAGACCTGGGTTGGTTTTAGGAGTAGTATCGCCGTAAGTTGGCGGCGTTCCACGTTCTCGGGACTTCATTACCGTTAAGCCGTTCGAGCTTGTACGCTCCTTTCCCGATTGCAGCTTTGATTCTATATGGTCCCTCCCAGTTGGGGGCGAGTTTCCCTTCTCCCGGGGTTGGGGGACCGATGTCGTTTCGTCGTAGGACGAGGTCGTCAGTTGTGAACTCTCGCCGAATGACTCCGTGGTTGTATCTCAGGCTGATTCTTTGTTTTAGGGCTAGCTCTCTGAGGTGGGCTACGCTTCTTATTTCGCCAGTGAGGTCTCGTTCTGCTTCTTCGTCGTTGCCTCCGATTGTTCTTCGTGGGCTTGGGTCGCCGATTTCAACTGGGATGATAGCTTCCGTGCCGTAGGTTAATCGGAAGGGGGTTTCCCCGGTAGCTGTCTGAGGGGTCGTGCGGTACGACCATAAGACCGATCCGAGTTCGTCTGCCCATAGCCCTTTGGCTTCGTCGAGTCATTTCTTGAGGCCTTTGACTATTATTTTGTTTGCTGATTCCACTTGCCCGTTTGTTTGGGGGTGTTCTACCGAGCTAAAGCGGTGGGATATGCGTAGTCCGCTTAGGAATTCCTTGAATTTTGTGTCGGCGAACTGGGTTCCGTTGTCCGAGATGACGATCTCGGGGATCCCGAATCGGGTGATGATTTGTCGCCAAAGGAATTTTCGACATTGGGTCGCCGTGATAGAGGCTAGCGGCTCGGCCTCGATCCATTTGGTGAAATAATCTATGGCGACGATGAGGTATCGGAGTTGGCCTGGTGCCGTGGGAAAAGGTCCGACAAGGTCGATCCCCCAGGTGCCGAATGGCCGTTCTGCCGATATGATGCTGAGCTGATGTGGGGTGGCTTGGTGGATGTTGGCGTGCCTTTGACATTTATCGCAGTTTTTCACTAGTTGCATGGAGTCCCGGATGATCGTGGGCCAGAAGTAGCTGGCGCGGATGACTTTTTGGGCAAGGGTTTTACCTCCGACGTGGTGGCCGCAACAGCCTTCATGGATTTCGCGTAGTATGTATTCCGTGCTCCCGGGCTCGACGCATTTGAGCAGGGGTTGCGAGAATCCGCGTTTGTATAGTTGTCCTGCGACGACCGTATAACCGGCGGCCTCCCTTTTTATTCGTTTTCCCTCTTTAGGGTCTTCGGGCAGTTTTCTGTTGAGGAGGTACTGTAGGATGGGGTAGGTCCATGACTCGTGGTGGGAGTGTGTCAGGTGGGTGTCGGCTGTTAAGGATACAGACGGTGTTTTGACGATCTCTTGAATTAGCGATTTGTTGCCGTGTCCTGGTTTGGTGCTAGCAAGTTTGGAGAGGAGGTCGGCTCTGGCGTTTCTTTCCCTGGGGACGTGCTGTATGATTACCTGGTCGAATTCTTCTTTTAGTTTGTTGACCTTGGCGAGGTATTGTTGTAGTAGGGGATCTCGCGTTTGGTAGTCTCCGTTGATTTGGGAACTGACTACTTGCGAATCCGTGTTGATCTCCAGGACTTTTGCCCCGACTTCGCTGGCTAGGGTTAGGCCTGCCAGGAGGGCCTCGTATTCTGCTTGGTTGTTTGAGACCGGGAAATCGTATCGGACTGATTGTTCGATCACGACGCCGTTTTGGCTTTCCAGAATGACTCCGGCGCCTCCGGAAGTGACGTTCGAGGAGCCGTCGACGTGTAGTTTCCATGCCTCGGGAGGGGTGTTTCCTGGGGTCATCTCTGCGATGAAGTCGGCCATGGCCTGTGCTTTGATTGCGTATCGGGGTTCGAACTTGATGTCGAATTGGGATAGTTTGACGGACCATGCTAGCATTCTACCCGCTAGGTCGGGCTTCTGTAGTACCTGTTTGACTGCTTGGTCGGTTCGAACCGTTACGGGGTGGGCTTGGAAATATTGTCGCAGGCGTCGGGACGCCGTGAGGAGGGCAAAGGCTAGTTTTTCTAGGCGCGAGTAGCGGGTCTCTGCGTCTTGTAGGACTTTGCTTGTGAAGTATATAGGTTTTTGCTCCTTTTTCTTGTTTTCTCGGATGAGTGCCGCTGCGAGTGTTTCTTCCATTATGGAGAGGTATAAGTACAGGGTTTCCCCTGTTTGGGGTTTGGCAAGGATTGGTGGTTCCGCCAGGGTTTTCTTGAAGTGTTGGAATGTCGCTTCGCACTCTTCTTTCCACATGAAGGGGGCTCCTTTCTTCATTAGTTTGAAGAAGGGGATTGCTTTTTGGGCTGATGCTCCGAGAAAGCGAGATAGGGCTGTCAGTCGACCGGTGAGCTTCTGAACGTCGCGTAGGTTTTTTGGGCTCGTCATCTCGAGAATGGCGCGACATTTCTCCGGGTTGGCTTCAACTCCGCGTTGTGTGATCATGAAGCCGAGGAACTTCCCTGCCTCCATTCCGAAGGCGCACTTTGTTGGGTTGAGTCGCATTTGGTGTCTTCTTAGGGTGTCCATTACGACCTTGAGGTCGTTGATGAGTTGTTCGTCGGAGTCAGTTTTGGCGAGCATGTCGTCTATGTAGACTTCTAGTTTTGTTCCGGATAGGTTCTGGAATATTTTGTTGACGAGCCGTTGGTATGTTGCTCCGGCGTTTTTCAAACCGAAGGGCATGACTGTGTAGCAGTACGTGCCGTCGGGGGTGATGAACGCCGTTTTTTCCTCGTCGGGTCGGTGCATGGGTATCTGATTGTAGCCGGAGTATGCGTCCATAAAGCTGAGGTATCGATGTCCGGATGCGGAGTCCACTAGTCCGTCGATGTTCGGTAGGGGAAAGGCGTCTTTTGGGCAGTCTTTGTTGAGGTCCGTATAGTCGACGCACATTCGCCATTTTCTGTTGGATTTCTTTACAAGTACAACGTTTGCCAACCAGGTCGTGTAGGGAAGTTCTCGGATGAAGTTTGCTTCGAGCAGGGCTTGTACTTGTCTCTTGACTTCGGCCGCTCGGTCTGCTGACATTTTTCTTCTTCTTTGTGCTACGGGTTTGGCTTTGGGGTTCACGGCTAGCCGGTGGGACATGAAGTCGGGATCTATCCCCGGCATGTCGGCTGGCGTGAAAGCGAACAGGTCTCTGTTTTGTTTTAAAAATTGGGAAAGGTCTTCTTTTGGGTCATAGGGGAGGTTCCTGTTGATGAAGGTGTACTCGTCCTTGGTCTGTCCTATTTGCAGTTTCTCCATGTCGCCTTCTGGTTCGGGTCTAGGTTGGCCGTCTTGTCGGGCGTCTAGGTCGGCTAGGAATATCCCGGCTGCGTCGCGGGATTTTTTCCGTAAAGCCAGGCTGGTGTTGTCGCATTCTGCCGCGATTTCCCGATCTCCGTGGATGGTCCCGATGGAGTCGTCCTCCGCTACGAACTTCATAAGGAGGTATTTGGTAAAGATGATGGCCGAAAAGTCATTGATCGTCTTTCTTCCGAGGATGACGTTGTAGGCAGTGGAGTCTTTTAGGACCACGAATTCGGCTATGAGCGTCCTCCTCTTGTCACCGGTTCCTATGGTGAGGGGGAGTGTGATGGAGCCTTCCGGTTTGAGGAAGTTGTCCCCGAGTCCCGTGACACCGTTGCGGTGCGTCTGGAGATTTTCGTCGCGGAGCCCAAGCTTGTCGAAGGCCCCTCGAAAGAGGATGTTGGAATCTGCGCCTGTGTCTACTAGTATTCTTCGGACTAGTCCGGTTTCGATCTTCGCCGAGATCACGAAGGGTGCGTATTCGGCTGCGGTGCCGTGCTGGCAGTCCTCGGGTAGGAAGGTTATTGCTTTGTTGGACACGGGAGTTGGGGCTTGGTTTCTGACGGCCATTACCTGGAGGTCTTTTTTTATCTTGGATTTTGACTTGCATGGTGCATCTTTGCCCGTGATGACGTTTACTATGATGGTCGGGTCTTCTTCTGGACTTTCTCTTGGGGGTCGCTTTTGGGTTCTCGGGTTACGTCCTTCTCTCTCCGGTGACCTGTCTCTCTCTGCGCGTCTCGGTTCTCTGATGATTTTGGTAAATTCTGGGAGTTTGCCGTCTCGTATGGCTTGTTCAAGGGCGTCTTTAAGGTCGAAACAATCCTGCGTTTTGTGACCGTAGCCTCGGTGGTATTCGCAGTAGAGGGTTTTGTTGCCTCCTGTCCTTTCCTTGAGTTGTCGGGCTTTCGGAATGATGCCTCGATCCGCTATTTGGTGGTATATCTCGGTAATTGGTGCAGTTAGGGGTGTGTAATTGGAGAATTTGCCTATTCTCGGTGTCCGGTTGGTCGGCCTCAGGTGGTCCCGTTGATTCTCTTTGGGTGTTGCGTTATGGTGAGAAGCCGAATTGCCGCGTTGGTTGTTGCCGTGCTGCCGCTTGTTGGCTGCGACGACTTGGCTGACTTCTTCGTCGTTGATGTAGTCTTTGGCGACGTTCTGGATCTCATGCATGGTCCATACCGGTCTGGTGGTGAGGTGTTTGCGAAAATCTTCGTTCATTAGTCCGTTGGTCAGGCAAAGGCTTGCGACAGAATCCGTGAGTCCGTCAACCGTTAGGCATTCGTCGTTGAAGCGGTCGAGGTATTTTCTTGTGGATTCGTCTTGTTTTTGTGTGACCCCGAGCAAGCTGATGGGGTGTTTGGCTTTAGTGATCCTTGTAGTGAACTGGGCCATGAATTTTCGTGTGATATCGTGGAAATTGGTTATGGATCCGTTTGGGAGGGCGTTGAACCATTTGATCGCTGGCCCGGCGAGGGTTACCGGGAAGGCTCTGCATCGGACCGTGTCGGCTGCTCCTTCTAGGTTCATTCTGGCTTCGAAAGCCGTTAGGTGTTCTTGGGGATCCTTGGTTCCGTCGTACTTCATATCGGTAGGTTTGTCGAAGCCTTTGGGGAGTTTTGCTCTTAGGATTCTTTCTGTAAAGGGTGTAGCGCCCATTATTATATGGTCGTTTCTCGTGCGTTTGGTGTTTCGGTCCCTCCGATCTTTGTCTGAGTAGTGTTGAGAACTCAGATCTCGAGAGGTGCTACGGTTATGTTTCTTGTTGTATTGCCGTTCTGGTGATTTCTCGTGTCTGTGATCGCGTGATGAACTGCGACCGTCTCTTCTGTCGTGTCTTCGGGTTGGCGATCTACCGCGGCGAGATCTTGATCTGGAGGTTGCATGGCTTCCGTGCTCGTTGTTGTGTTTTCCTTTGTTGGTTATCCTGCCTTCGAGTTCCTGAACCCGGAGGCAGAGATCCTGGATGATCTGCGCTGCTTTGTCGCTGGCTTTCTCGGGATGTCGTCTGTCCGTGACGTCGTAATTGTTCGCGTTTTGGACCGTACTCGCTATTCTTGCTTGGTTTGTGACTTCACGGTGCTCGGGGGTTGGGTTAATTGGTTGAGAGTCATCCTGGCTTGAGGGGGTTTCCTCTAGGACGTCCCCCATCGGGCCCGGTTGGCGCAGGGTCCCCACAGACGGCGCCAATGTACAAGATGTCTCTGGTACGGGTTGAGAGGTGGATCGGAAACCTGCGGGTCGAGGCGGATGCCGGATCACTTGACTGGGGCGATGGGGGGAGGTACCTGCAAAGACACTCCGATGCTCAAGTCAGAATGGATCTGAGAGGTAGAAGTGTATGGAATGAATGAATACCTGGAGGGACCTGAGTCCTCTATTTTATAGGTGATGGAGAATATCTTATCTTATCTTATTTGGCTAAGATAAAGGAGACGTTTGAATTCAAAAGTCGGTTAGGAGTCTGAGAATGCCGTTTTTGGGCCTTCTAGAAGTGAGGAACGGGTCGGACCCGGGGAACCGGTGTTGGGTTCGGTTTTGGATCCGGGATGGTGGGTCGGATCCGTAACAGAGGTAAATTGATATTTTTCATGTTAGATTCTAATGGAATACACTCAGTATGTATGTTGAAATGCAACTCCTTATATCCTTAGTGAGGGCGTTTGTATATTGCCTCTGAAAGAGTTTTCATGAAACAAATAGCTGAAATGAATTGTTGATTTATCATTGAGTAATTGAATGTGTTACAATAGATGAGGCAATTCTGCTATATATAGCAAGCTACCATAGAATTTTGTTGAAAATAGAAAACAGAATAACAGAATTGAAAATAAGTTAGGCTTGACTATTATTGTTTTGATCTTCTTGATCTTGATCCTCTTGATCTTGATCTGTTATATTACATACTCTATCTCTATTACCCTCCCTCAAATTCATGGTGATTTTGGAAATAACATTGAGTTTAAAACGAAACTTCTTAAAAGTAGGAGCTGATAAGGCTTTATTGAAAATGTTAGCAACCTGTTCTATAGAGAGTATGTGCACAACCTTCAATTAATTCTGATTAACCCTCTCACAGACAAAATGCAGATCCAAGTCAAAATATTTTCAGTCAATTTGTCAAGAACAGGTGCACAGTAAAAGGGTTCAGGAAAAGGGGAAGAAGAAAAAGAAGGGGTTGATGAGGGATAATTGAGGCCATGGATCTATCACCTATATACTCTTGATACCATAAAAGAGTTTTCAATGAAACAAAGAGTTCAAATGAATTGTTGATTTATCATTGAGTAATTGGATGTGTTACAATAGATGAGACAACTCTACTATATATATAGCAAGTTACCATAGAATTCTGTTGAAAATAGAAAATAGAATAACAGAATTAAAAACAAGCTAAGTTTGACTATCACTTAACAATGTGTCTTGATCTTCTTGATCTTAATCCTCTTGATCTTGATTTGTTATATTACATACTCTATCTCTATTAGTTTCGGTATTTTGTTGCCTAAATCAAGAATGCATGAAATGCTTGAACCTTGTCTTGGACCAGGATGAGAAAACGTTTGGATTTCAGTATGGCTCAATAATTTTTTTTGATAAACATTGATTTGTTAACAATTCGATGTTGTTAGTCTCAAGATCATTTTGATCAATAATGATCATAAAATTTACACTTATAATTTTATATGTTATTTCATTATCAAGTTTGGCTGTCATTACTGCTTAGTTAATATTTTTTTGTCCGAATTTTATCCCTAATGTTATTAGCTAGTCTAGATTTTCTTACTCTCTCTTTTTCTCTTCTAAATTAGAAATTGTATTTTTTTTCCTTAATTCTTTTCACATTTTATGCTAGCTCAAAAATTTTTATTTATATATATTTTTTTCACGGTATTCTCCAACCCGACAGGATAATAACTAATCCGGATCAGAGCTCCATTCAAGAGTTTGTCGCCGACCAATGAATTACTACATGTACAAAGCGAGATTCAAACTCGCAATACTTACTTAAACGGACTAGTAAATTAACTACTAAACCAACCCAACTTAATTTTTTCACTTATAATTTTTGTTCACTTCAATAATACCTATCTTTGATGTATAAAAAGCTTTTATATTTGGAATTTCAGTTCCTCCAATTCTTTATTTTGATTTTGGTTCTAAAAGATTATAATTTCGTATTGGTTTCTTTGCAGTTTATTGCGGTAAAAACGCATAACAATGTGCATAAAAAAAATATTTCTAATTTATTAATAAATATGAAATCCGTAAAACTTTTAAAATAATTGGAATTTTAATAGACTAATCATATAAAGATATCAAGTTGGGATTTTTTATTTAAATAAATTAAAAAATATTTTATTTACTGAAATAAATAATTTTAAAAATTATTACGAAAATACGTAAGATTACTTATCTCATTTACACTGTAAACGAGATACGTGCAAGTTTATATCGTTTACACTGTAAATGAGATACAATAAGACAAATTTCTAACAACTATAAAAGGATGTGCAACTCTTGGCATTCTCCACATATATTTCATATATTCTTCTCCTACGTTTTTCTTCCAAAAAATGGGCAAAAATGTCTAGCAGTAGTGGATATGTGGTTGTCTGTGTGTATTCCAATTGTCGTATGAGGAACTGTGACAATGGGATGATATTTGAGTGTGATAATCCGTTACTATTGTGCACTCGGCGCGTAAGTTCGTTGTCCGAGTTGAAAAATCTGGTATTGAGCAACTTCAGTGGTTTAAGGAGAAAAGAGATCGAAAGGGTGGGGTATAGGTTACTAGCACCATTGCGTAACGGAATTTTTCGGTTTCGCCTGTTTCGGCTCCAAGGCGACGAGCATGTGCAACTCATATTTGACATCCATGGGAAAATCATGGCGGAACAAGTGATGGAACTTTCCACCAAGGTTGGTGATGTTGATGGCAGTGGATCCGTCATCTCGATCTTTGTGCATAATGACCCACCTCTCGCACCACCACCGATTCATGTTGCTAATCCAGTGGAAGATATGGACGTGGGAGATGAAGACTCCGACAAAGAGTACATTGCGGATAGCAACGATAGTGCTTCCTCTGAAGATGATGAGGAGGAGGAGTTTATACCGGAGACACCGGACGAGGCAGCGGTGCGCTATATTTTGCCTCCCCCACCCGATTCCGACGCTATCAGATGTACCAAGTCACTATCATGCATTGTATCTGGACGCGATGCATGAGAAATCTCCGTTTTCCAACACCGGAAAAGACGATTACAACCTAGACGGTAGAGTGGAGTTTCGGGTCGGCCACAAATTCAAAAGCAGAGATGCAGTAATGCAGGGTGTGAAGAACTACAGCATTCACATAAGTGTTGAGTAACGAGTGGTCGAATCAGACCGATTAAAGTACCATGTGCATTGCCGCCAAGTTGCAATTGGATATCCCTAGAGTCTCTGTGTAGCCCTCCGATAGAATCTCGAATACTGATTAGGTAAAGTTTAATTATAGCGTATTTACTCATTTATGATTGCTATATCTATTGTAGTTTCCAACTATGAAAGTTTTATTTCGTTAGGGAGGTCCGGAGGGTTGGTGGAGCGCATACGTGTTTAGCACCCACCATGTCCCAATACCATTAACAGTTGGACAACAGCCTCATTTGCAAGGTCATCCTGCCGTTGGTACAGCCCAACACATCCGTCAGCAACAGTGGCAGCCACCGGAGATGGACCAGTTTGTTCGACGTGTCCGTTATCAAGTAACCCCCAATTAGTAACAAGATGTAACACCTCGCATACTGTCGGAGTGTCTCTGTGCCCCCTGCTGCGCAACCACCATAGGCTTGGCACCGAGCAGTCACTCCGCCAACTCCCATGTCTCGGTACCATCTGTAGAAATCACGGAAGCACCCCACAGGCTCTCAGTGCGCGCGTAGCCCAAGGTGGTACGCCACGTTCTGCATGGTGATAGCAGCATCACCCCATGACAGGTGGAACATGTGGGTCTCCGGACGCTAGCACTCCACAAATGCCGTGATCAGGGAGTTGTCAAAGACAAAGTCCTTGAGAGGCACCGTGTCGCCGAAGCCAGCCTCCCTCAAATACGGGACGATGGCATCCGGTGGTGGAAGCGTGTGATTCACTCATCGAGGCAGAAGTAAGCGAGGCCTCTAACAAAAAATAAATGATCACAATTAGAAAAAAAATTATATACGTGCATCGACATAACAAACTGAATAAACTATTGTATACATTTATTTAACATAAATTTACACATATGTACTAATTGAATTTCTGTTGATACAATTTTTTATGCTAATATTTATTTAGTTAATTAATAAACATTTTCTCAATACATTACTTAAAATAAAAACATTGACTAAAGTAATTAATAATCTAATTCACAAACTTTTACTTAATAATTTAATTTAGGTAGATACAAAATTACATAATTGTTCATTTAACTTAAAAAATAACATTTACTTGGATAGTTAATATCTAAATTAATAAATTAAGAAACATGGAACCAATAAATTAATTTCAACAGTTAGAAAATATCTACCCCAATATTTAATACCTAAATTAATAATTATGTAATTAAAAACTTAATTACAAAAAAATAAGAACCACATTTCTAGAATTATACCCTATTAGTGACCTGTTACTACCAATACATTTAGCCACCTAGACCATAACTTGTATTCTAGTTTTTCATAAGTATCTTAACCATGACTATACATATATGGAATAACATAAACATCAAGATAATGAAACTAACCGCGAAGTTAGTTGCCCCAACGTAGTGTCACGTCGCATGCAATCTATTGATGTCCGGATCACGTGCATCTATGTGCATCCTTATCTTACTAAAACATATGGTCAGAAAATAGCAGAAGAGAGAAGAAAGTAATGAAAAGGTTGAAAATGGGGCACAAAACCTCGTTGTAAACGACATTTATTCATAGGCGTCACCCAATCTTATTTCATTTACAGTTTAAACGAGATAAACTTGCACGTATTTCGTTTTCACTATAAACAAGATATACATGTGTCACACACACTGTCTTATCTCGTTTACGGTGTAAGCGAGATACGTGCAAATTTATCTCCTTTACATTGTAAACGAGATAAGTAATCCTATGTATTTTCATAATAATTTTTAAAATTATTTATTTCAATAAATAAAATATTTTTTATTTTTTTTAAATAAAAAATTCTATCAAATTGTTGTGAATTATCATTTAAATAAACAACTATATTATATGTTTATTAAAAATTAATTATTTATATAAAACATAATAATTAATGTAATGACTGCTTTTTTTTAAATATGAAAAATCACATGCAATTATTTTTACGTAAAATTGATATTAGAGAACTGTTAGATAATTTAATAAGTTTGACTAAATTATTATCTATCAGTTCTTAACTATCAACTTAATATGAAAATAACTACATAGAGTTTTCACCTTTTAAAATATTAAAAATACCTTATAACAAAATGATTTATCTAACCAAGTTCAACTAAGTTCTATAACTGTTTTTCATATTCACGCTTCTTCTCTACTTCCACCGCCGCCATTGCCGTCACCTCTTCCTCTTCCTCTTCCTTCATTTTCATTTGAATTTTTCCTACTCCTTTCTTTTTTGTCATCCATCATCATCATCATCATCATCATAGTGTTCTTTTTTCTCTTTCATTCTTTTTGGTTGCACATGTAAAATTTCAATCCAATATGTGTGCATTCAAGTCTAATATATAAAGCAATACTCCTAAAAAAAGAACTAAGAGCAACAAAAAAATAAAATAAAAAAATATAGCATTAAAGTAAGATTAATCTATGTTTATGTAGCAAAATTTCTGTGTTAAAATTAAAAAATTTCGGTGCTATTTTTGTTTATGGTAAGAATTTAATTCAATAAGTATAAACTTATATTCGTTCAATTAAATAAGATTGTAATACAATACAAACATGTTCATTCAAATCCAATACGAGAAGCAATACTCCTAAAAAAAGATGTAAGA
Source organism: Arachis hypogaea (assembly GCF_003086295.3). NCBI lineage: Eukaryota > Viridiplantae > Streptophyta > Magnoliopsida > Fabales > Fabaceae > Arachis > Arachis hypogaea. Next base: position 133,930,071 of record NC_092048.1, read on the forward strand.
GCAAAATAAAAGAAAGAATAACAAGAAAAAAAATACATAAAAAAAGATATTTTTGTGTTTTATAACAAAATTTTGATGTTAAAATTATGAAATTTCAGTATTATTTTTGTTTATGACAAAAATTCAATCCAATAAATATAAACATATATTCATTCAACTAAATAATATTCAAAACAATTCCTCCTCCTTCTCTTCTTTTACATTCTTATAATTTTTATTTCACCCTTTTAGTGTTACAGTTAAGAAATTTCGGTGTTAAAATGAAGAAATTTTAGTGTCATAATAAAAAATTCTAGTATTATTTTCTGATAAATTCTGCATAATTCAAAACTCATTTTTCTTCTTTGTTATCATCATCATCTTTTTTTTTTCAATTTCTCATAATTTGTCTGTTTTATCTTCATAATAAAAATAAAAATAAGGAAAAAAAATCAAACAAAGAAAAAGATATATATAATGCTACAAAAATCTCTAAGAAAATGAGAAAGAAAAGAAAAAAATGCAATCATAACAAAGCAATAAAAGAACGACAATGACAAAAAAAGATGTAAAGAAGACGAAGGAATACAAAGGAGAAGAAGAATACAAAGAAAAAAAGAATGCAAAAAAGAAATGTAAAATATGAAAAGTTAACGTGTTCACATGCACTAATAATGAACGTAGTTTTTGTTGAGTTTAAATCAATTTAGTTGGACTTGAACATTAGAAAAGCTAATAAAACAAACACATAGTGTTCGTTTGGAAAGTTTCAAAAGTAATTTTTTTGAAATTTTGACTTATAAAAAGTAGTAGTATTGATGTCTGGTGCAATTTTTAAAACCAAATTGCAGCTTTCTAAGAAGCTATTTAAGAGCTTACAGAGAAGTTTAAAAAAATGACTTTTTTCATAATATTATTACTTTTTATCACATTTCTATAAAATAAGCACTTTTAGAACTAAAAATCCAAATACAAAATAACTTATTTATAAACTACTTTTAATATAATCATTTATTGTTTAAGCTATTTTTTCAAAAAGAGTTTAATTAAGCTGTTTATTTAAATTGGGTTGGTTTAATAGTTAGTTTATTAGTGCATGTTTGGGCGCCATTATTTTGTTAAAAAAAGATCTTTTTTCAATGAAAAAAGATCTTTTTTTATTTTTTAACGTGTTTGGCAAATTTCTAGTAGTAAAAGTAAAAGCACTAGTAAAATCAAAAAAAGATCTTTTTTGAGAAGCTGTAATTTACATCTTTTTTTAAAAGATCTTTTTTCCTTAAAAAAAAGATGTTTTTCATGTAATAAATGAACAAAAAAGTACTTTTATACTGTTATATCCAAACATAATTGATAGATAAAAAGATCTTTTTACATGAGATATCCAAACATAAAATTACTTTTACTTTTCTATAAGATCTTTTAAAAAAAGATAACTCAAAAAAAGATCTTTTTTTAAAAGCTCACCCAAACAAGCCCTTAGTTCGCTTAAGTAAGTGTCAAGAGTTTGAATTTCATATTGTGTATACAATAATCCATTGGCCAGCAACAAACTAACAACCCTTCGATGGAAACTCAGGTGTAATAATTTTGAATGATTTGACTAAATTTTTATCTAACGATTCTCAACTATCAACTTTACGTAAAGTCAACTGGAATTTTCATCTAAAACTCAGTATCACGACGAATTAATTATTGGTTTGCCGAGTTAGGGGATATATGCGGAAAATAAAGTTTGGCGCAATTTTTTTTTTCTTCAGTCCCGTTCCGCGGGTTCAAGTTAAAATACTAAAAGTACTAAAGAGGCATCAGCGCCAAAAGAACCCTAATTGTTCCCTCTCTTCGAAGTTCGAAGAGCTCTTTCTACGTTCTTCTCCAGTCTTCTTCTCCGCCACCACATTCCATAGCATTTTTCAGTGATCTGAAAACTCCATTAACCAAATTCACACTCCATTCTCCTTCATACTTGCACCCTCTGACACTGTAACCCTTCGTACACAGTTAATTAGGCCCCAGAAGAAGTTATTGAACGAAAAGAGAGAAAACAAAAAACCCTAACTTCTTCCGACGCTCGAACTGAACAGAGGCACTTCTTCAAATCCTACTAAAGGAACTGAGCGAAACGGAACGAAACGAAGCGAGTGTCTTTTGCCGACTTTGACCTTCCACTGTGAACGACTTCGGTATTTACTTCAAACTCTTAATTCCGCTGAAATCGCGCACCCTTTCGTACTTTTCTGCTCGTTCATCGTTTTCATTTTTTTTCTCTTTTTCCTCCTCCTATTTAAACCTGTTGTGAGTTTCGAGGTTGTGTGTGTGTTTTGGGTTCTCCAGTGTCAGAACTGCAAAACGACTGAAGGCGGTGCTTGTTTCATCCGCCGTAAGCGCCTGCCGTGGAACTGATTCCTAGGCGGATGCTTACAAATACGGTGTAGTTGCAGAAGTGATGATTTGTGAAATCTTCTTTTATTTATAGAAAAAAGAATAGGGAAGTGAAACCCTAGATTTCATTTTAGAAAATACGAACAGTTTTTTTTGCTGTTCTCAAAATTTTTGTGCCAACAGTGAACTGTTGGCTGTAAAATTTGCAAATTAATATTCGCTCAAGAATTATGAATATTGGCTGGGATCTATTTGGTTTGGAGTCAAGTGAAATGTTTGATCTAGTTTCTCCTAAAGTTTTGCGCTTGTGTGTCTTGGTTTACAGTTCCGCATTTGAGATTTTTTGCTGTTTTGGTTTGTGAATTGCATGCTGATTGATTTTATGTGATGCTTTTTGTTGTGCATAGTTCATGTGATTAAGCAGGGGTCAGGCTCTTCGTATAATTATCTTGATTGTTTGCAGGGAATTGTACAAAACTAGTGATGTTATGTTTACTACTACTGTGAATATAGGCTCACTTAGAAGTGGATAAGACAGGAATTCTGTGCTTCTGCCTTCTGGATTGCTGTTGCTACCTCAACTGTGTCTTTACTAATACCGTGGAAGAAAATTTGCCTTCTGCACACCAAACTGGAATTTGCCAAAATTTCTCCCTCAAAAGGTCCTACACTCCTACTTACTGGAATCATTCATAGTATATCTGTATATGCTCTTATGGTGTGCAAACAATTTTCATTTGCTACCTGGATGTGGTAACAGTTTTTGGAACTTTGCTATTTGCTGTGTTGACAACTGAACCATACATCTGGCCTGTATGTATTGGGGACTAAAGTGACATATCAGTTTATTTTCTATTTTGTTGAGTGTTTCTGATATGTGCAATGAAAAATCCAACTGCATTGCAATTACTTGTTTTCACATGCCAAATGATAATGGAATAAATTCCAATCCTAGTGTACTCTAGTTCCATATTATGCTTTATGACCGAACTTGTTGAGATAGGAATCTGCTGGACAATTTGTTGGTCTATCTACCCATATTATGTGTTCTCCAAAGAGAATAGTAATCCTATTAGCATCCATAACTGCTTGTTCAGAATCCTTAGTTACAAATTTTCCCTGTTCTTTCAGAGAGATAATACACCATGGTTGAGCTTAGGAATGGAAGTGCCCAAGCTGCCAATGGAAAATCTAGCGCTGCTGGATCTGCATATTCTATTGATCTGAATGCATTTCAAACCCGACTTAAGTTGTTCTATTCACACTGGGATGAACAAAGAACGGATCTCTGGGGCTCCTCGGATGCAATTGCTGTTGCATGTCCACCACCTTCAGAAGATCTGCGATACCTGAAATCAACAGCACTAAATTTATGGTTGCTTGGGTTTGAATTCCCGGAGACAATTATGGTCTTCATGAAGAAGCAGATCTATATCTTATGCAGTCAAAAGAAGGCATCTATATTGGAAACTGTGAAAAAACCTGCCAGAGAGGCGGTTGGTGTGGACCTTGTTTTACATGTCAAACTGAAAAATGATGATGGAACTACTCTAATGGATTCTATATTTCGTGCCATCCGCACTCAATCAAAGGCTGATGGGCATGACTCTGTTACTGTTGGATACATACAGAGAGAGGCTCCTGAAGGGAAGTTGCTTGAAACATGGGCTGATAAATTAAAGAATACAGAATTTCATCTGATTGATGTGTCCAATGGGTTTTCTACATTGTTTGCTGCAAAGAGTAATGAGGAGCTTATATCAATTAAGAGAGCAGCATATCTGACCACTAGTGTGATGAAAAACTTTGTGGTTTCGAAACTTGAAAATGTAATTGACGAAGAGAAGAAAGTTAGTCATTCCGCATTGATGGAGGAGACTGAAAAAGTCATACTTGAACCCTCAAAAGTCAATTGTAAATTGAAGGCAGAGAATGTTGATATTTGTTACCCCCCAATTTTTCAGAGTGGTGGGGAGTTTGATCTAAGACCTAGTGCTGTCAGCAACGATGAATTACTTCACTATAACTCTGCAAGTGTAATTATATGTGCTGTTGGAGCCCGGTATAAGAGTTATTGCTCGAACATTGCTAGGACCTTCTTGATTGATGCAGAGCCTCTTCAGAGTAAGGCTTATGAGGTTCTACTCAAAGCCCATGAAGCTGCCATTGGTTCTTTGAAGCCTGGGAACAAGCTGAATGCTGCTTACCAGGCTGCAGTTTCTGTTGTGGAAAAGGAGGCTCCTGACTTGATTTCCAATTTGACAAAATCAGCTGGGACAGGCATTGGCATTGAGTTTCGTGAGTCTGGGTTGAATCTTAATGCTAAAAATGAGCAGATAATAAAGGAAGGCATGGTTTTCAACGTGTCCCTTGGATTTCAGAATTTACAGTGTGAGAGCAGTAAGTCTAAGAACAAGAACTTCTCTCTGTTGCTTGCTGACACAGTCATCATCAGCAAAGATAAGACAGAGGTTGTGACTTTGATGAGCTCAAAGGCTCTAAAGGATGTGGCTTATTCATTCAACGAGGACGAAGAAGAGGAAAGGCCAAGTAAAAGATCCCGTGGGATTGATGGAGAGCCCGTTGTGTCTAAGACAACTCTTAGATCAGACAATCATGAAGTTTCAAAGGAGGAACTTAGAAGGCAGCATCAGGCAGAGCTTGCTCGTCAGAAGAATGAAGAAACTGCAAGACGGCTTGCTGGTGGTGGAAGTGAGAGTGGAGAAAACAGGTCATCTGTGAGGACTACTGCAGATCTGGTGGCATACAAGAACATAAATGATGTTCCCCCTCCCAGAGAGATGATGATTCAGGTTGATCAGAAGAATGAAGCAGTTCTTCTGCCTATAAATGGAAGCATGGTGCCTTTTCATGTGGCTTTCATTCGAACTGTTTCCAGTCAGCAGGATACCAACCGCAACAACTATATCAGGATTATCTTCAATGTTCCTGGTACACCTTTTAATCCTCATGATGCGAACTCAATGAAGTTTCAGGGATCTATATATTTGAAGGAGGCTTCATTCCGCTCCAAGGATTCAAGGCACATAGGTGAGGTTGTTCAGTCCATTAAAGCACTGAGGCGACAAGTTGTATCGCGGGAGTCTGAGAGAGCCGAGAGGGCAACCTTGGTCACTCAGGAGAAACTGCAGCTTGCAAATAATAGGTTCAAGCCGATAAGATTGTCTGACCTTTGGATCCGCCCTGTTTTTGGTGGTCGTGGAAGGAAGATACCGGGTACACTTGAGGCACATGCAAATGGATTTCGATATTCTACCACCAGGCAAGATGAGCGTGTGGATGTGATGTTTGGTAACATCAAGCATGCATTTTTTCAGCCAGCAGAGAATGAAATGATTACGCTCTTGCACTTCCATCTTCACAACCATATTATGGTAGGAAATAAGAAAACCAAGGATGTTCAGTTTTATGTTGAGGTAATGGACATGGTCCAAAATGTTGGAGGGAGTAAGAGGTCTGCCTATGACCCTGATGAGCTTGAAGAAGAACAACGTGAGAGAGAGAGGAAGAATAAGATTAATGTGGAGTTTCAGACTTTTGTGAATAGGGTAAACGATCTTTGGGGACAGCCCCAATTCAATGGCCTTGACCTTGAATTTGATCAACCCCTTAGAGAACTTGGCTTCCCTGGCGTACCTCACAAGTCATCTGTATTCATTGTTCCGACTTCAGCATGCCTTGTTGAACTGATTGAGAACCCTTTCCTTGTTGTGACACTGAGCGAGATTGAGATTGTGAATCTAGAGAGAGTTGGGCTTGGGCAGAAGAATTTTGATATGACTATAGTTTTCAAGGACTTCAAGCGGGACGTCCTTAGGATTGATTCCATCCCTTCAACTTCTCTAGATGGCATCAAGGAATGGCTGGACACAACTGACATCAAGTATTACGAGAGCAGGCTGAATCTGAATTGGCGTCAGATCCTGAAGACAATCACTGATGACCCACAAGGCTTTATTGAAGGTGGCGGCTGGGAGTTTCTGAATCTGGAAGCTACTGATTCAGAATCCGAGAATTCTGAAGAATCGGACAAAGGCTATGAGCCATCGGATATAGAGCCTGAATCTGAAACAGATGATGATGATTCTGACAGTGAATCGCTTGTGGAGTCTGAGGATGACGAGGACGAGGATGACTCGGAGGAGGATTCCGAAGAAGAGAAGGGAAAGACATGGGAAGAACTTGAGAGGGAAGCAACGAATGCTGACAGGGAGAAAGGGAATGATTCTGACAGTGAAGAAGATCGGAAAAGAAGGAAGGCGAAAGCATTTGGCAAGTCGCGACCTGGTCTTAGTGGTGGCATGCCTAAGCGGCCCAAGTTGCGGTAGATCTTGGTTTTCCTTTGCTAGTAGTTTCTTGTTTAGTGCAGTGCTTTTTCGTTTTAGCTTTCCTAATTGGGATGCAGATTTCGGGGAATTCTCTAATCCATCCATATATAATGTGGTGTAAGCGGAAATCGATTATCCGATCAAAATGGAACTTATCCAATTTAATAGTTTTAGCATCCATGGGTATTCTTGTTACTTTAGATCCGTTTCCATTTTGGATTGATATGAATTTGTAGGAAGCTGTTAATTCGTAGTTTAATATATGATATAATGTTGATTAGTTATATTATTGATCTGGGTTGATAAATAGTTTGAATTTATATTTTTCTTTTTTAAAAATATTTGAGCAGTTTTTCTATATTTTATTATTTATTTGTTTATGTATATATTTTATTTCTGGGTACCTGTGTAGCTAAATTGATCTAACTTGGTTTCATTTATATATTTTCTTTTTTAAAATGTTTTACAGCAGTTTTTTCCACCCCAAAGCCTTTCAACATATTACACTAAAGGTTCACGCATAAATAAATTAGAATGGTTAGGAGAGTTTAATTGTAATGTAATGATAGTATAAGATATGATAGTGTGAAATAATTATTTTTGCTTATATAATAATACTTAATATACGTATCAAAATTAAATTTGCCAAATTAATTCCCTTATAATTTTTTTTTGAAAGGTAATTCCCTTATAATTAAACTGTTTTGTGTAGCGTATCACTAGTTCGCCACATCAACCCTTCAAAGATTTTAAATATCATCATCTGTATTCCATATTTTAAATTTTTAATGTTATGTTTGGAGAATTAATAGTGACATTGGTGAAATGCAAATTAATGACGACGTTTTCTATATAGATTGTTGTAAAATAAACAAGGTAGATGTATTAGATATAAAATAAAATATAATAATAATATTCACCACATCAATATTTTACACTAATAAAATGTATTAATATTATATGTATTAATATTATACACTAGCACTCACTAGGAGAGAGAAGAAAATAGACTTTATAATAATATATGAAAGAAGAGAGAGGTAGAAATATTTGTTATTGCTGTGTGTATGAAAAGAAAGGGAGAATGATATTTTTGTTGTGTTACATTCACGGAGGTTCACCTCTTATTTATAGGCTTATGGAAGGAAGATTGTCAACCTTCATTTATTTCATTCTCTTTTGAGAATGTAAACTTTATATAGGAAATGGGCATCCACATCCCATTCCTATCATAACACTCCCCCTTGGATGACCATTTAAGATTATTGCTTCGTTAAAACCTTACTAAAGAAAAACCCAGTGGGAAAAAAACCTTAGTGAAGGAAAAAGAGTACAATATTCTTTGTGATGGGGACTGCCTCATTAAAAACCTTGTCAAGAAAAACCCAATGGGAAAAAAAACTTGACCAAGGAAAAAAGAGTACAGTCTCCCCCTCTTGTTGACATTATTTAATGTCTCGAAATCGACGCATCCCAATCTCATGTACCAGTCTTTCAAAGGAGGATTTTGGGAGTGACTTTGTGAATAAATCTGCCAGATTGTCACTTGAACGGATCTGTTGGACATCAATTGTCCCTTGATTTTGAAGGTCACGAGTGAAGAAGAATTTGGGAGAAATATGCTTTGTTCTATCACCTTTGATGTATCCACCCTTAAGTTGAGCAATGCATGCTGTATTATCTTCAAACAGGACAGTTGGAGCTATCTTATGATCAATCAGTCCACATGATGACAGAATATATTGAATCAGACTCCTCAGCCAAAAACACTCGCGACTAGCTTCATGAATCGCCAGTATTTCGGCATGATTAGAGGAAGTTGCTGCTATCGTCTGTTTCGTGGATCTCCATGATATAGCTGTACCACCATATGTGAATAGGTATCCTGTTTGAGATCTCCCTTTATGTGGATCAGACAGGTATCCGGCATCTGCATAGCCAACTAGTTGTGACTTGGATCCATAGGGATAAAACAATCACATATCAACCGTTCCATGAAGATATCGAAAAATTTGTTTGATTCCACTCCAATGTCTTCTGGTTGGAGAGGAACTATACCTTGCTAGTAAATTCACCGCGAATGATATGTCAGGTCGCGTATTATTAGCAAGATACATTAGTGCTCCAATGGCACTAAGATATGGTACTTCAGGACCAAGGATATCTTCATTTTCTTCTTTAGGACAGAATTGATCCTTTTTCACATCCAAAGATTTTACGATCATTGGGGTACTTAAAGGATGTGACTTATCCATATAAAATCTCTTCAAGATCTTTTCTGTGTATGTTGTTTGATGAATAAAGATCCCACTTTTTATATGCTCGATCTGCAGGCCGAGACAAAATTTAGTTCTTCCAAGATCTTTCATCTCAAACTCTTCTTTTAGAGTTTTTATAATTGTTGGAATCTTTTCAGGAGTCCCAATGATATTTAAATCATCAACGTACACAGCAATTATAATGAATCCAGAAGCAGTTTTCTTTATGAAAACACACAGGCATATATCATCATTCTTGAATCCGTTTTTGGCCAGATACTCAGTAAGACGATTATACCACATTCGTCCAGATTGCTTTAGACCATATAAAGATCTTTGCAATTTGACTGAGTATAACCCTTGCGAATATTCACTAGATGGTTTAGATATCTTTAGTCCTTCAGGGACTTTCATATAGATATCCCGATCTAATGAGCCGTATAAGTAGGCTGTTACCATATCCATTAAATGCATATGCAGTTTATGATATGCAGATAAACTGACCAAATAGCGCAATGTTATCGCATCCACCACAAGGGAATACGTTTCTTCATAATCTATACCGGGCCTTTGTGAAAAATCTTGTGCCACAAGTCGAGCTTTGTAGCGCACAACTTTATTTTTCTCATTTCGTTTTCTCACAAATACCCACTTATATCCAACAGGTTTTACATCTTCAGGTGTACGGACTACAGGTCCAAAGACTTCACGTTTTGCAAGTGAGTCTAATTCAGCCTTCATGGCTTCTTTCCATTTTGGCCAATCATTCCTTTGTCGACATTCTTCGACTAATCTTGGCTCAAGATCCTTACTTTCATGCATGATATCTAATTCCACATTATATGCAAATATTTCATTGACAATTGTCTTATTTCGGTCCCATTTCGCTCCTGTAAAGACATAATTTATCGAGATCTCGTCATTTTCACAATTTTCAGGTACATGAACGTCTTCTGGCGTTATATCAGAATTTTGGACAATTGCAGATGTCTCTACTATGTCTTTTTCAACAGGAATATTATTTACCTCTTTTCTCTTTTGAGGATTTTTGTCTTTGGAACCGACAGGCCTGCCACGCTTCTGGCGTGAATTTGCTTCAGTGGCTACTTGTCCTACTGGGACATCAATTCGAATTGGGGCATTTTCCATTGGTATATAAGATTTAGTTATCCTCTTTGTATCGGAAAATGCATCAGGCAAATCATTCGCTATTCTTTGCAAATGTATAATCTTTTGAACTTCCAGTTCACATTGCCCTGATCGAGGATCTAAATGCATCAATGATGATGCATTCCAGTTAAGCTCCTTTTCAGGAAGCTTATTCTCTCCCCCTAATGTTGAAAATTTTGATTCATTAAAATGACAATCCGCAAATCGGGCTTTAAATACATCTCCAGTTTGTATCTCAAGATACCTCACTATAGAGGGAGAATCATATCCAACATATATTCCCAATTTTCTTTGAGGTCCCATTTTGGTGCGATTAGGTGGTGCAATAGGAACATATATCGCACACCCAAATATTCTTAAATGGGAAACATTTGGCTGCTGGCCAAAAGCTAATTGCATAGGAGAGAATTGATGATAACTTGTTGGCCTCAAACGAATAAGTGCTGCGGCATGTAAAATAGCATGCCCCCAAACCGAGGTTGGGAGATTTGTTCTCATAAGCAAGGGTCTAGCAATTAATTGGAGGCGCTTAATAAGTGATTCTGCTAACCCATTTTGCGTGTGAACATAAGCTACTGGATGTTCAACACTTATTCCATTAGCCATACAATAAGCATCAAAAGCTTGGGAAGTAAATTCACCAGCATTATCAAGACGAATTGCTTTGATTGGATTTTCTGGAAATTGTGCTTTTAATCGAATAATTTGAGCCAGTAATCTCGCAAACGCCAGGTTGCGAGAAGATAATAAGCACACATGTGACCATCTCGAAGATGCGTCTATTAGGACCATAAAATATCTAAAAGATCCACATGGTGGATGAATAGGTCCACATATATCACCTTGAATCCTTTCCAGGAATTCAGGAGACTCAAATCCAATCTTTACTGGTGATGACCTTAAAATTAACTTTCCTTGAGAACATGCAGCACAACAAAATTCACTAGTTTTAAGAATCTTCTGGTTCTTTAGTGAATGTCCATGAGAGTTTTCAATAATTCTCCTCATCATGGTTGTTCCCGGATGACCCAATCGGTTGTGCCAAGTTATGAATTCATTTGGGCTAATAAACTTCTGGTTTACAATGGCATGTGATTCAATTGCACTAATCTTGGTATAATACAACCCAGATGAAAGTGAGGGTAATTTTTCTAATATAACTTTCTTATTTGAATCATGAGTTGTGATACATAAATACTCATGATTTCCCTCATTCATCGTCTCAACATGATATCCATTTCGGCGAATATCTTTGAAACTCAACAAGTTCCTCAGAGACTTGGTAGATAATAGTGCATTATTTATTATAAATTTTGTTCCTCCAGGAAACAAAATTATAGCTCTTCCGGAGCCTTCTATCACATTGTCTGAGCCAATAATAGTATTAACACATTCTTCTTTTGGCACAAGATGGGTAAAATATATATCACTTTTGAGAATAGTGTGCGAACTTGCATTATCCGCAAGGCATACATCTTCATTACATATCCTTGCCATTCTCTTCAAAAAACAAATAATAATAATAAAATGAGCAGTATGCACAGTTAAATTGAATATTTGATCAAAATTATTTTTCTAAAAAAACACTGTACATAAAATAATGTCATATACTAAAATTTCATTTTAAAATTTGACACATTTAATAATTTCAAAATTCATAAACATTAATATTCCATTATTTATGCACATCACATTTGAAACTTAAATACATAGAAAATAAAACTTAACAATAAGTTCTTTACATTATTTATTTACATAGATACTTCACAATCCCACATATTAAACTATTCCATCGTTGATCAAATGATCAATATTTCCTTCAGGATCCTCAAAGAAATCAGATACATCATAATGAGTGGTGGAGTTCTCAGCATCATTTGAAACAAAATTTGTTTCCTTTCCTTTGTCGTCCTTTTTCAAAGATGCCTGATAAAGATCGACTAGGTGCCTTGGGGTACGACAGGTACGTGACCAATGGCCCTTTCCACCACAGCGGAAACACTTCTCCTCGGTTGATTTATTCTGCCCGATATTCCTTTCTTTATCCCACTTCTGGTGAGATCCTCTCTTTTGAACATAATTCTTTTTCCTTCCATAATTTTTCTTATTATTAAAACCTTGCCATTTACCTCTTCTGGGGTAATTTGCCGCATTTACTTCAGGAAATGGGGCGGCGCCAGCTAGGCGCGTTTCATGATTTTTTAATAACAACTCATTGTTGCGTTCGGCAACAAGAAGGCAAGAAATTAACTCAGAATATTTCTTAAACCCTTTCTCTCGATACTGCTGCTGCAGGAGCACATTCGAGGCATGGAAGGTTGAGAAAGTTTTCTCCAACATATCATGATCAGTTATCTTTTTCCCACATAATTTCATTCGTGAGGTGATTCAAAACATTGCAGAATTATATTCATTTATAGATTTAAAATCCTGCAGACGCAAGTGCGTCCATTCATATCGGACTTGAGGAAGTATTACCGTCTTTTGATGATTATACCTTTCTTCAAGGTCTTTCCAAAGATCTGCAGGATCTTTTAATGTGAGATATTCATTTTTCAATCCTTCGTCAAGATGACGACGAAGAAAAATCATGGCTTTAGCTTTATCCTTCTGGGATGCATTATTTTCAGCCTTAATGGTATCTCCAAGATCCATTGAATCAAGATGGATTTCAGCATCTAGTATCCATGATAAATAATTGTTTCCAGATATATCAAGAGCATTGAATTCAAGATGAGAGAGCTTCGACATAATGAAAATTTGTTACCTGAGCCTTCCTAAAAATTTGATCAGAGTCTCGTGCTGATAACGTGTTGTAAAATAAATAAGGTAGATGTACTAGATATAAAATAAAATATAATAATAATATTCACCACATCAATATCTCACACTAATAAAATGTATTAATATTATACACTAGCACCCACTAGGAGAGAGAAGAAAATAGACTTTATAATAATATATGAAAGAAGAGAGAGGTAGGAATATTTGTTATTACTGTGTGTATGAAAAGAAAGGGAGAATGGTATTTTTGTTGTGTTACATTCACGGAGGTTCACCTCCTATTTATAGGCTTATGGAAGGAAGATTGTCAATCTTCATTTATTTCATTCTCTTTTGAGAATGTAAACTTTATATAAGAAATGGGCATCCACGTCCCATTCCTATCACAACATAGATGACTAAATAAATAATTTGCTAATTAGTAGATCATTTCAAAGGCTTAAGTTTTAGGGCTCAAAGTGAGTGGAGTTGAGTTAAATTAGATCAAGTTTAAATTTGACTCACAATTTGATTCATTAACAATTAAATTTATTTTTTAAACTCAAGCTTGATTCACCGAAAACTCACAAGGTGAATCAAATAATAAGAGCATAATTTATAATTATATATTAATGAATTATAAATATTAATGAATTATAACTTATAAAATTAATTTTTTTCAATTATAACTTATAATTATATATGTTTTTTGTCTATCAATAAATTATAAATTTTTTATTTATGTCTTACATTAAAATTATATATAAAAATATATAAAAATTTAAATAATTAAGATTATATATATATATAGCTCACAAACTAATGAGTTGAGGTTATCTAAACTCAAACTCGTCTCATTTAATTTATAATTTTAATTCTAGACTCAACTGACCATTAATATTTGGCTCACTAACTCACGAGTTTAGTTTATCGAACTATTAATAAGTCGAGTTCAAACTGATTCATAAGCTAGCTTGACCAAATTCCAGCCCTAGACCTAACATGTTGATTGTAAAATGAGTTCAATTAGTAATATGCATTGGAAGTGTAACTATTTTGCTATGCTTAGATCAATTAAATCCAAACACGATTTTAATGATAAATGTAAACTAAATATCCATTTTGGTCCTTATGATTCACGCGATTATTTATTTTGGATTTTAAAATTTAAAATTATTTTTATTGGTCTTTCATATTCAAGTTTGAGCACCAATGTAGTTCCTTAACTCTTTCTGACGATGACTAGACAAACGGAATACTGAGATGGCATCCTCCCTGCCACGCTGGATCATGAGTAAATGATTTCGTTTACCTTTGGCACCCAAACAAGTCAGAAATGAAGAACAATGGAGGTAGAGAAGAAGAAAAATACTTTATTTTGGGTCTCTATCATTTTTTCTCCCTTCATATATAAAGCGACGACATTTCTGACTTGTTTGGGTGCAAAGAGTAAACGATGTCCTTTACTTATCATCCAGCGTGGTAAGAAGGGTGTCATCTCAGCTAGGGGTGTACATGGGCCGGGCCACACTGGGTTTGACTTAATCCAAAACCGACCCGAAATATAAATCGGGCCTAATTTTTAGACTCTAATCCGATTCTAGACCCGATGAAACCTACACACCTTCAGGCCGGGTGAAAATCGGATAAAAACCGGGTGAAAATCAGGTCTTTAGCATGTAAAAATCACCTAATCTCCAACCATTATTTCACAATTCACATAGTAAAATTCACTTAAAAAAATATAACAAGAACCAACCCTTCTCTAAAATTAAAGTATAACCATAATCAAACTAATATTGTCTAATAACACCAAATATTTAAATCAATACAAATAACACAATATTGTGCATTAGTCTAAAGTCTTATACATTTTAAACATACAACATTAACTTATAATTTTATAATGACTAATAACACAAAATATTAAGGTTTACAATATTTAAATTCCACATAAGAATAGCCATGATCCATCACTAATAACACAAAATATTAATTGTGTATGATGACCGAGCCACCGGGCCGAGTTCGGGTGACCCGAGCTATGGCCCGGACTCGATCCGAAATAATGACCAGATCTATTTTTGAGACCCTTATCCGGTCCTAAACCCGATGAAATCACACTAAATTAGCCCCTAAAGTGTTCGGGGCCGGACTGAATCTTCGAGATGGGCTAGACCATGTACAGTTGTACACCTCTAATCTCAACATTCCGTTTGTCTAGTCATCGTCCAAGGAACCACATTGGTACCCAAACTTAAATCTGGATAACCAATATAAATAATTTTAATTTTTGAGAGCCAAAATAAATAATCGTATAAATTTCAGTACCAAAACGGGGATTTAGGGTGTGTTTGGGGTTCACGTTGGGAATAGAAAAGTCCATTTGAGTGTCTTGAACGTCTCATTGTCATGTTTGGCAACTTTTTAGAACCCCTAACCAAAAGTGCTTTCACCTGTGAACGTACGGTCACGTGAAGCTAAAAATTCAAGCTTCTGCGTTCACGTTGGGAAAGTTAATTATCGTTGGAGGAATTAGATAAAAAATTTATTCCATATCTACCAACTGTACGCTTCATTTCTTCTATAAAAAGGATGCACATAACCACATAATTTCACACTCTCTGTATGTTCTTGGTTACAATTTTTTGTCCAAATTTGTTTTTAGATAAAGATTTTAATTTTTTTTATTATTTTTAGTTCTTTCTTTCATATTTTGATTTTTTATGTTTTTTATTGTATTTTTTATTTATATGATAAATATTTTTCATATCATTTTTCTGATGTTATTTTTTTAATTTTCTATTGTTATATTTTTATTGTATTTTTTTATTTATATGACAACTATTGTTGATATAAATTTTTATTTTTATTAATTTTTATGATATTTTTATTATTTTTGTTTATATAAATTATTTTTTTATCCTTTATTGTACTATATTTATGTTGTGTATAAAATTTTTTATTTTTTTATTTGATTTTATTTATATAAATTTTATTTACTTTTTATTATAATTTTTTTGTTCCTCTAATATATATTGTTGGTTTTGATTATATTTGTATGAATTTTTTTTATTTTTATTTTTTATTTTTATTGTACTTTTTACTGTACTTTATTTTTGTTTTTATTATATACTAATCATAAGTAATAAAAGAGTCATAAATAATAAAAATTTATAGTCCAAAATGACACTAGATTAAAGAGTACTAACGACACTAAAATAAATTATAAAATATTTTTTTTGTTTAATATTATAAAATGTATAGTACTCCCTTTTATATTTTTATTTCTTATTGTTTTTTAGTTCATATGAATCTTTTTTATTATTTACTGTTCTTTATGTTTAATATGTAAAGTGTCTTTTTTATTTTTATTTAATTTTATTTATTTATTTTTACTTATTTTTATCATTGACTTTTTTTTATATTATTTTTTCAGTGTTCTAATCTCTCAAGTATGTTATTAATTTTTTTTATGGTATTCTTATTATTTTTTGTTCATACGAATTCTATTTTTTTTCTCTTTTATGCACTGTATTTATATCTTATACGAAGTTTATTTTATTTTTTTATTTGATATAGTTCATATAAATTTTTTTATCATTTTTTATTTACGTAAGTTCTCGTTTTATATTTTATTATATTTTATTTTTGTTTCGGTTGAAATTTTTTATTTTTTATTCGACGATGTAAAATTTATAATTATAATTCTCATATATTATATTTTATTGTAATTTTTTTATAATATAGATTAAATGATCCTATTAAAAAAGACAAATTAAATAAAAAATTATTAATAAGTATTAATAAAATTATGAATGTAGGATACCAAAAAAGTCCTATATTGTCAATTTTTATACGTTACTTTAATTTAATAAGTAAATATTAACATTATTATAAAATGAATTAAAAAGATTTATTCAAATATCAAAAGTAAAATAATAGAATAATATTTAAAATTATTTTAATTGATGTCTCTTTTAGTAATTTTTCATTTAAAAATGATTTTGAATAGTATAATCCAAACAACATTTATTTTACTATAATTCATTTTGGCATAAAAATTGTTAAACATAAATCACATTAACACAAACTTACTTTTCATCAAAATTAAGTTTGCAAAATCAATTCTATGCAAACTCCCGTTTGTAAACTCTAATCTAAAGACACACTTAGTCTACAAACATATCATTTAGGCCTTTATGCCTAGTTGAGCTTTTAATAATTAATGTTTTTCATTTTTTTACTCTTTTTAATATTGTTTTATTGTCTTTCTATCCTTCCCGTGTCTGTGATGACAATGATCATCAGCAGCAGATGAACCCTGCTTTCTCAATTCTAATCTGAAAGAGATCATCATCGTCATCTATGTATTCCCTCCATTTCCCTCTAAAACACATTGCATATCCGCAAAACCCTGTATATGTATGACATATGCATTGAAATTTTGAAACTCCGATCGGAAAATCGTTCCCGTTTTGACCGCTACTGATTCGGGCTTTCGAATTCCCAAATTGAAGATTGAAAGAGCTGACCTTTCACACACCCCAGATGCACAAGGAACGAAAAGGTTTTGATTTTTCCATTTTGTTGGTTGAATTTTGGTTTTTCATTTTTCCATTTGATTTTAGAGCAATGAAAGTCGAAACCCCAGATTTCATGTCAGAAAGTTGTAGGTCCCCCCCCCCCTCCTCTATTTTTTAACATTGTATTTGATATTCAAAAACTTTTGGCCAAAGAAGTGGATACTATTTGTGATTTGTTCGAAGTTACAAAAAGGATCTATTTGAGAGATTTTTACTTTATTGTCATTTGTCTCAGCTTGCAATAGAGTATAAATTGAAATTATACATTAGGCGATCAGATTGTTGGATTTGAATCCCATCTTTGATATACTGAAGTTTTGTCTTTTTCGAAGGTGAACATTACATGTCAAAGAGACATTCCGTGATTTTTGGACTGTTACTACAATCCATTGGTGTTTAAATTCTGAAATGCTGTGGAACTTGGTGATTTTCGTTCACAGAATAGAAGTCTTCTCATAATTATTCATTCAAAGGTAACTCTTTACCTGAACCATTCATTGTTTTGAACAAAATTTTCATTGTTATCCATATCAATCCACAAGATTTAAGGAACATTTTTTTCATGTGAGTTTCACGAACATTAACTGCCTGTTTGATTACTTTTTCCTTCCTTTGTGGACAATGTAACGTGTATTGGAGTCTGAAAAGAAATTTTAAACTAATGCAATATCTCTTTTGCAATGGTTTTTTTAATTTTATAGAATGGAAAAATTTCCCCATTTGGTTTTGAAACTCAAATAGGGATGAATTTGAAAATTAGAAAAGTAGTTCAATACTAACAATAGAATTGAGAAGCCAAATATGGGAATGGCATACAGGTTATAAGTCTTGATTTTCTTAAAGACAAATGGTGGTGATTAAAGAAGAATTGCAAGGACTCTAAGGCACTAATTGGCTCCCTTTCTTGTTACTGTCTGTTTTTTGAATTTATATTTTTCCAGAGTGGTAGCAAACTATGGGGGAACATCGCAATGGAAGTGCACAACCTCCCAGTGGAAAGGGCAGTGCAGCAGGAAGTACATATGCTATTGATTTGAATACATTTCAATCCAGACTGAAGAGTTTATATTCACATTGGGATGAACACAAAATAGATCTGTGGGGCTCTTCTGATGCAATTACAATTGCATGTCCTCCACCTTCGGAAGATCTACGATACCTGAAATCCACTGCTCTGAACTTATGGTTGCTTGGATTTGAGTTCCCAGAGACAATTATGGTTTTCATGAAGAAGCAGATCCATATCTTGTGCAGCCAAAAGAAAGCTTCTATTCTTGAATCTGTCAAAAAAGCTGTCAGAGAGGCAGTTGGTGCGGATCTTGTTTTGCATGTCAAGCCTAAAAATGATGATGGAACTGCTCTGATGGATGCTATATTCCGAGCCATCCGTTCTCAGTCTAGATCTGATGGTCATGATACTCCTAATGTTGGATACATATCAAGAGAGGCTCCTGAAGGGAAACTTCTGGAAGCTTGGGTTGAAAAATTGAAGAATACAGAATTTCATCTGATTGATGTGTCCAATGGGTTTTCTACATTGTTTGCTGCAAAGAGTAATGAGGAGCTTATATCAATTAAGAGAGCAGCATACCTGACCACTAGTGTGATGAAAAACTTTGTGGTTTCGAAACTTGAAAATGTAATTGACGAGGAGAAGAAAGTCAGTCATTCCACATTGATGGAGGAGACTGAAAAAGTCATACTTGAACCCTCAAAAGTCAATTGTAAATTGAAGGCTGAGAATGTTGATATTTGTTACCCCCCAATTTTTCAGAGTGGTGGGGAGTTTGATCTAAGACCTAGTGCTGTCAGCAACGATGAATTACTTCACTATAACTCTGCAAGTGTAATTATATGTGCTGTTGGAGCCCGGTATAAGAGTTACTGCTCAAACATTGCTAGGACCTTCTTGATTGATGCAGAGCCTCTTCAGAGTAAGGCTTATGAGGTTCTACTCAAAGCCCATGAAGCTGCCATTGGTTCTTTGAAGCCTGGGAACAAGCTGAATGCCGCTTACCAGGCTGCAATTTCTGTTGTGGAAAAGGAGGCTCCTGACTTGATTTCCAATTTGACAAAATCAGCTGGGACAGGCATTGGCATTGAGTTTCGTGAGTCTGGGTTGAATCTTAATGCTAAAAATGAGCAGATAATAAAGGAAGGCATGGTTTTCAACGTGTCCCTTGGATTTCAGAATTTACAGTGTGAGAGCAGTAAGTCTAAGAACAAGAACTTCTCTCTGTTGCTTGCTGACACAGTCATCATCAGCAAAGATAAGACAGAGGTTGTGACTTTGATGAGCTCAAAGGCTCTAAAGGATGTGGCTTATTCATTCAATGAGGACGAAGAAGAGGAAAGGCCAAGTAAAAGAGCCCGTGGGATTGATGGAGAGCCCGTTGTGTCTAAGACAACTCTTAGATCAGACAATCATGAAGTGTCAAAGGAGGAACTTAGAAGGCAGCATCAGGCAGAGCTTGCTCGTCAGAAGAATGAAGAAACTGCAAGACGGCTTGCTGGTGGTGGAAGTGAGACAGGGGAGAACCGTTCCTCAGGTAGGACTTCAGCAGACCTGGTTGCCTACAAGAGCATAAATGACCTTCCCCCTCCAAAAGAGATGATGATCCAAATTGATCAGAAGAATGAAGCAGTTCTCTTGCCTATTAATGGAAGCATGGTACCTTTTCACGTTGCTTTCATTCGAACTGCTTCTAGCCAGCAGGACACTAACCGCAATTGCTATATCCGGATTATTTTTAACATTCCTGGGACTCCTTTCAGTCCTCACGATGCAAACTCAGCGAAGTTCCCAGGATCTATATATTTGAAGGAGGCTTCATTTCGCTCCAAAGATCCAAGACACATAGGTGAGATTGTGCAGTCCATCAAAACACTCAGAAGACAAGTTGTATCAAGGGAGTCTGAGAGAGCCGAGAGGGCAACCCTGGTCACTCAGGAGAAACTGCAGCTTGCCAATAATAGGTCTAAGCCGATAAGAATGTCTGACCTTTGGATCCGCCCTGTTTTTGGTGGTCGTGGAAGGAAGATACCGGGTACACTTGAGGCACATGCAAATGGATTCCGTTATTCTACCACCAGGCAAGATGAGCGTGTGGATGTAATGTTTGCTAACATAAAGCATGCTTTTTTTCAGCCAGCAGAGAATGAAATGATTACGCTCTTGCACTTCCATCTTCACAACCATATTATGGTTGGAAATAAGAAAACCAAAGATGTACAGTTTTATGTTGAGGTAATGGACATGGTCCAGAATGTTGGAGGGAGTAAGAGATCTGCCTATGACCCTGACGAACTTGAAGAAGAACAACGTGAGAGAGACAGGAAGAATAAGATCAATGTGGAGTTTCAGACTTTTGTGAATCGGGTAAATGATCTTTGGGGACAACCGCAATTCAATGGCCTTGACCTTGAGTTTGATCAACCTCTTAGAGAACTTGGCTTCCCCGGCGTACCTCACAAATCGTCTGTATTTATCGTTCCCACTTCAGCTTGCCTTGTTGAACTGATTGAGACCCCTTTCCTTGTTGTCACGCTGAGCGAGATTGAGATTGTGAATCTAGAGAGAGTTGGGCTTGGGCAGAAGAACTTTGATATGACTATAGTTTTTAAGGACTTCAAGCGAGATGTCCTCAGGATTGATTCCATCCCTTCAACTTCTCTTGATGGCATCAAGGAATGGCTGGACACAACCGACATCAAGTATTACGAGAGCAGGCTGAATCTGAATTGGCGTCAGATCCTGAAGACAATCACTGATGACCCACAGAGCTTTATTGAAGGTGGCGGCTGGGAGTTTCTGAATTTGGAAGCTACGGATTCAGAATCCGAGAATTCTGCAGAGTCGGACAAAGGCTATGAGCCATCTGATATAGAGCCGGATTCTGATACAGATGATGATGATTCCGATAGTGAATCGCTTGTGGAGTCCGAGGATGACGAGGACGAGGATGACTCGGAGGAGGACTCTGAAGAAGACAAGGGAAAGACATGGGAAGAACTTGAGAGGGAAGCAACCAATGCGGACAGGGAGAAAGGGAACGACTCTGACAGTGAAGAAGATCGGAAAAGAAGGAAGGCAAAAGCATTTGGCAAGTCACGAGCTGGTCTCAGTAGTAGCATGCCGAAGCGGGCCAAATTAAGATAGAATTTGGTTTTTGTTCTTAGCCAGCTTGTGGTTTAGTGCAGTTAGCAGCATGAGCTTGGAGCTGGCCTGTCTCTCTCCATCAAATGTCCTTAAAATCTCTCAATTCTTTTCAGCCTTGTGCTTCTTTCTTTTTCTTTAAAAGCCTAGGGTTTAGAATCTTTTTCTATATCGTTTTGTGTTAGCTTGGTGAATGAAATAGTGTATTCAGATTAAGTAAACGAGCAATAAGATTCTTATTCGGCACAAACACTGCTTTATAAGTTTCAATTTTGATGTCCAAAAAGTTTTTCCTACTATTATGTATTAATCTATTAGTAAATTCTATGTAGTAGCTAATGTGTTGACATCTAATTATGTTTTATCATAAGTAGTTTTTTCCCATAATTTTTTCACTTTTGTTTACGTGGAGTTATATGACAAGTTGAGGACTCGTACTTCTTTCTTTTCTATCAAGTTTCAAGTTCAACCAGTGACCTCCAAGACAAGTCAACATTTGAAAAAAAAAAAAAAAAAAAACAGATTACTTGTTGGGTAAGGAGGGAAAAGGTTAAAACAGATTACTTACTAGTTAGATGCTCGTCTTTTTCCTTTGAACCACTAACTGAGGTCACAAAACAGGAATACCATTTCTCCTTAGTTGTATCGAAGAAGTGATCCAATCCACAATCATAATTCACACTGCAGTTCACAGGCAACACTTTAAGGTATTTTCTTTTCTCATGTTATTTTTCAATGTTATATTAACTAATTTTTCTAATATGGTCAGTATTCATCTTGTACTATGATTATTAATTTGATTTGGTTCACATTTTTTCTGCTTTCATGTCATGATTGTCTTTTCTAATAAAGTGGAAACTTTAATGTTAATTTCTGTGTAATTTCTTTGTAATTTTTGTGCCTTATTAGTAATTTTTTTTCCACTAGAAAGCCACAAGAAGTTTCGTATGCACCTGGATATAAAAAATACATTGATCAAGTCAAAGTCAATTCCAATTAGAAGTTTCATGTGTTTGTTCACAATCACAGGTATTTTAGAACGTGGTGGAGAAAAATTGTTTCTTGTCTTGAATAAGCACCAATCTGAATGAAGAACATGGAGTACAATAATTTCCAAGGTGTTAGAACAACCTCTCGTGATAGCAGCGTAGGTCTTGTTTGCCACTATCAGTTCGAAAATGGTTCATCTCAGTTTCTCTTTTTGGATGATGCTGAGAATGGTGCTGTCCTTAACCATTCCCTCAGCTTCTTCACTGAAAATTTTGTGCAATCACTTGCTTCTAGCAATGGTTTGATCCTCTTGTCTGGCTATAGTGTTGATCAACCCTGCTATTATGTCTTCAATTCCCACACCAAGAACTCTCACATGATTCCTCAGGCTAGCACCCTTGGCCGCATCATTCGAATCGGGTTAGCCTATGATGGTTCCCAATTTGAGGTTGTGATTGTTGAAGCAGGATCTTCATCCGAATCTAACGGACTAGAACTGCATATCTTCTCTTCTGGCACTGGAAGTTGGAGTAGGAAACACCTCACCGATTTGACTTTGCCATCTTTGCCAGAATTCGAGTTTCAAGAGCTTGGCACGCCTCCTCTTTACTCAAACGGAGCAATCCATTGGGAAATAGCAGGTATTTGCTTGTGTACCAAGTCAAAGGTAGCCGTTGTGAGCTATTTGAACTGCCAAATTTGTTTGATGATTGGTCTTGGCAATCAACAATGACTTACCGTCGTTCTTTATGCGAATCGGGTGGTCGAGTGTACTATTGTTACACCGATTTTGATGGCTTCCACATTTGGGATCTTCTCAAGGAAGATGATATTCTTGGAACATACTATGCTTGCATTGATTCCAAAAGGTTTAGATGGAGACTAGTCCAAAGCATCATGCATGAAGTATTTATCTCAAAGTACCAATTTTTTTATGGCAGATTCATTGATTGGGAACCTTACAAGATTTCACCAATTGGTTATAGTGAACAAGCACGGAGCATATATTTGCAGATTCCAGGAACTGTTGTTTCTTACAATTTTGATACAGGAATTATGAGAACAATCTGCAACTACTCATATGCAGGAATTAACTTCAATTGCTGCAAATTCCTTCCTTTAATTGCTTCTGGGGTTACCAATGGTACAAGAGAAGTGGACTTGCTGCCTAAGGAACAAATGGAGCTGAATCTTCCAATAGCAGAGATGGAGACGTTATCTCTTTGAGATTCTGTATAGTGTATAGAGAATTAAAGATTATGGTTATTCTGATGTCAATAAATACTGTATTTACTGTTAGGATTAGTTTTCTTAGTGTCTGATAGATAATTAATTAGTGGATATTTTAGAGTGAAATATTTAAGTATGCATTTTTTATATCCTTTTGGTTGTACTAAAACTTTTTTTTTATCTTTTTACTTATATTTCTTAGATTTCATTCAGGTTGAATAGTCATTATTCAAGTTTTATTGTTAAAAGTTTAATTTAATTCATTTAAATAGACTGAAATTTCATACAGTAGATAAGAATCTCTTTATAAAAACTTTTACATTCCGAAAAAGTACTCAAACCTTTTGGTTAATCATTTGCATCCAGTTTCATTAGGTCATCAGGCGCTTTGTCTTTTTCTTTAGGACATCAAGCATTTCCGATCCTTCTTAAATGTTTAGATAAGAGAGTTGAATTTTCTTTTTTGGTATTACAAAAGAGTTAAATGTTACTAGTCAAAGGCTTTATTAAAAATATTTTTGAATGTTATTAATCAAAGGCTTAAGTACAAACATTTTTCCTGTTTTTTACTGTATCTTTTAATTTAGCAGGATAAAAAATAATCTGTTTTTCTAAATTCGGGTGTATTTGTTGTTAAGTATACATAATGACCAGTAGACCAAAGCCTTACATGTGATCAATCTAAGTTTTTTTTTTTTGGTCAGGGTCCAGGCTAACAGATAAGCCCAGACCACAAAAAAGAAATCGGAAACCCCCAACCCTATGACCCGACCCGGAACTGGACCCGGCACTGGATGCATTCTCCTTCCCCAATCTGCAACCGCTGCTCCTTTCCACGCATTGATCAATCTAAGTTGGTGCAAACATTATTTTTTAAAAGGGCCAGATATTCGACCTGATGGACCATTTACCAGGCCTTAACTGTTTTTGGTAATCCAAAAATCCAAAGTCAAGTTAAAATGTAGGCCTCAGACGGCAAACATGGTTCCTTTTTAATTTGATGGGTCGCACTACTTCAAACTTTCACTTTCTTCAGTTCAAGAAAAAAAAAATGAGATCCTTTGTACGAAGACGAGCCATGGCCGAAAGAAAGAAAAAGAAGAGAAGCGCAGCTGAGACTTGGACAAATGGCAGAGATGAACCAGGGTTGGAGTGAAGGATATAGAACCCATGTGGTAGTAGTGTGTGTTAGGGGTGTTCAAAAACTCATCCGATTCAAACACTATGTTTACTTGCGGTGCGGTTTGGATTGGATGATATTTTAAAAAAAATGGATCCGATCCGATCCAATTTCGAGTGGTTTGGATTGGATTGGATTTGCGATTTTGTAAATTAAAAAAATTAAATATATATAACAAGTCTTAACATCAAATTTCAAATAACCAACAATGACATAGCAAGTCTTAACAATATCTTAAAAAACCAACGATAACATAAGAATAAAAATAAAATTATAGGTTAGTTAAAATAAATAAATAAATCACATTTTGAACATAAAACATCTATTAAATAATAATAATACATGAAAAATATAAAAATATATAACAAAGTGAATATGTTATAAGTATAATTGTAAACATAATAATAAAATAATAATATTATAATACATTGTGCGGTTTGGATTGAATTGGATCGGTTGTGAAAAGTAGATCAGAAATCTGATCCGATCCGATCCAGCGGTTTACAAAAAATAAGATCCAATCAAATCCGAATTAGTGCGGTTTTAATCGGTTTTCGATTTGGATTGGATTGAATGAGTGGTTTAATTTGGATCGATTTGAATTTGAACACCCCTAGTGTGTGTGTGTTTTATGTAAAGGACAAAAAAAAAAAAAAGGAAAACAATATCTATATACCAATACTAGAAAAGAAATAATATAATTTATATAAAAAATATCATATTTATAGTTTTATAAAATAAATAATTACTAAATTATATATTGTTCTGGTAAGGATATTCTTCTCTGCGCTATACATCGGATCCTGGATGTTGACGGCAAGAGATGACTTTGCTCGTCGTTTGAAGTATCCTCCTTGAACTTGGACCCAAGCGTGGTACCTGCAAAAAGGACTCCGACGGTCAAGTCAGTAGAAAATCTCTTAACTTATGTATATAATCGAGTTGCTATTGTATGACTTGTCTGTTAGACTATTGATGTTGCTGCCGTTTTATAGGCTTTTAGTGTTTGAACTGTTCAGTGGCTTGTCGAGCGGATCTCAGCCCCAGCCGAGATTCTTGGGGAGTACTGTTTACGTGATAAGGTCATGTTTATCTGCAATTTCGAATTTTCTGACGTGGCCGAGGTATAAGTCGTTACTTCCGAGTTATATGGTACGATACATAACCCCCGAACTTGACTTGCCTATCTATTTATTAGCAAGTTGAGCTTTTATACGACTTATATCTCGTTTTGCCCTGCTGAACCTAGTAGCCCCCAAGCTTAACGATGCGTTTCCAAGCTTGCGCTATTAAAAAATTAAAAAATGAAGAAATGATAAAAAATAAAAATAAGTGATAATTAATTTTAGTTTCAAAAAATTAAAAAATGAAGAAATGTTCTTTAAAGACTTTGTCCATTAACCTTTGATAGGTTGTCCCTACATTTTTTAGCCCAAAGGGCATTACCTTGTAACAAAAGTTGCCTTGATCGGTCACGAATGCTATTTTCTCCTCATCGTCTGGG
The DNA here is from genome assembly GCF_003086295.3 of Arachis hypogaea. Classification (NCBI taxonomy): domain Eukaryota; kingdom Viridiplantae; phylum Streptophyta; class Magnoliopsida; order Fabales; family Fabaceae; genus Arachis; species Arachis hypogaea. The sequence goes on from NC_092048.1 coordinate 133,956,615, forward strand.
TGCATGAGTATCTGGTTGTACACTGAATAGGCGTCATGAAGCTAAGTACCTGGAATCCTGAGGTGTCGTCCACCAATCTGTCAATGCTCGGAAGTGGATAGCAGTCCTTGAGACATGCTTTATTTAGGTCGGTGAAATCTACGCACATGCGCCATTTTCCCAAACTCTTTCTCACCATCACTACATTGGCTAACCATGAGGAGAACCGAAGTTCCCGGATGAATCCTGCATCCAGTAGTTTCTGGTTTCTACTTTTGCTGCTTTTTTCCTTTCTGACCCCAAGTTTCTTTTCTTTTGTCTTGTAGGTCGGACGTTAGGATTGACTGCCAGTTTGTGACATATAAAATTCGGATCAATTCCTGACATATCTGCTGGTGTCCATGCAAAAAGGTCGGCTTTGGCCTTCAATATTTCGATAAGACCTTCTTTGTTTCCTGCAAGGAAAGCAGATCTGATGTTAGTAAATTGATCGTCTCGACCTAACTGTACCTTTTCTAGGTCGTCCACAGGTGTAGGACAACTGTTGTTACTTTTGGGGTCCAGTTCGGCCAAAGTAGGAATGCTTTCTAAATTGTACACCGAATGAACCCGAGGTATGTTCTTCTTTTTTGTTGCTTTTAGGCCCGCGTTGTAGCATTGCCTAGCCTCTTTATGATCGGCATACACTGTTCCTACCATGTTGTCCTGGAAAGGAAATTTTACACAAAGATGGACCGTCGAAACGATGACGCCAAAGGCATTAAGTGATGGTTGTCCTAGAATAATGTTATAAGGACTAACACAATTGACTACTAGAAATTAAATGTCTAAAGTTTTGGAGCTCAGAGGCTCCCCTAGTGTTGTTCTTAGCCAAACATAACCTGATACCGGTACCCTTTTCCCGGAGAACCCTACCAATTCCCCGGGTGAGGGTTGCAAATTTGCAATGCGTTGTCACTGAGGTGCATCTTTTGGAATGTTGAGTAGAATAGGACGTCAGCACTGCTCCCTAGATCTAGCAGGACCTTCTTTACTTTCAATTCTCCCATATGGACTGAAATTATGACCAGGTCATCTAAGTTCGGACAAGATGATTTGAAGTTGGCCGTGCTAAAGGCAATACGGGAAGTTGGGGCCGAAGTGTGTAGACCTGGACGAGATCCTTCCATCGTCATCATGGCTCAGTAATTTCTTTTCCTATCCGAGGTAGTTGCTCTGCCACCTGCAAAGCCACCTGAAATGTAATTTATTATTCCCTTAGAGGGAGGTGTCTCCACCGACCTATGCCATGGTTCTTTTTCCTTCTTTGTGTCTCTTGTTGCTTCCTTTTGTTTCCTAGAGGTAATGTATTTGTCTAGGAGGCTTTGCCTTGCCAATCTTTCCAACAAGTCTTTGGCCACTACACACTCGTCTGTAGTATGGCCAAATTTTTGGTAGAAGGCGCAGTGTTTGCTTCTATCTACATATTTCTGATCCTGGTATGAACCTGCTCTACTCGGCTGTTTTATCAGCTTGTTGTGCAGGATTTCTTTAATTATGTCTTCTCTTTTTGTGTTGAACTTGGTGTATGAATCAAACTTTGGTGCTAGCTTGAATGATTTCTTGAAATCTTTGTTTTGGGGTCGGTGAGACTTTTCTTCTTCTCTTCTAGGTGGCTTTTCGCTCTTCCAAGCTTCTCTTAATTCTTCGATTTCTATTTGCCCTGTTGCTTTTTCTCGGAACTCTTCTAGTGTCTTTGGTTTTGCCACTGCTATCGCTTCTTGGAATTTTCCGGGCCGAAGTCCACTCTTTATGGCGTGTAGCTGTACTTCTGAATTAAGGTCAGGGGTCTCCATGGCTGCTTCTGTAAAATGCGTCATGTACTCCTTTAAGCTTTCATGTTGTCCCTGCTTGATTGTGCTGAGATGGTCGGAATCTCTTACATAGATTTTGGAAGCTACAAAATGGTTAATAAATAGCTTTGCAAATTCGTCAAAGCTCGAAATGGAACCTGCGGGTAAATTAGAGAACCACAATAACGCGGCACCGCCTAAAAAGGTAGGAAATGACCGGCACAAGATGGGATCGGAGTCACTGTTAAGAAACATCATAGACTCGAATTTTGTAACATGAATTTTAGGGTCTCCGATCCCCTTGTACGGCGCCAATGTCATTGGAAGAGTAAAATTTTTAGGCATTTCAAAATCCATAATTTCTTTGGAAAAAGGTCCTATTCGTCGTCTTTCCCCTTTCGGAGGCGTTTCCCCTATTTTCGCATTCGATTCTGCTTGGTGGTCTCCATGGGGATTGTTGTTGGCCTTCTTTTTGTCATTCTCCTCATCATCGTTGTTTTGCCTTGTCGCCAGTAACTCGGCCATACATTGATTCTCTGCTAACAAGGTTGCGTTAGCTGCCAAGAGTTCGGCATTAGAAAGGTTGTGCTGCGGGGTTACCGAGTGATCTGTCATGATTCGGCCGTGTTCCTGCGAAGAGAAAGAAAAAAAGGTACAAGAAAAGCAAATACTCGTCAATTCAGTACTTAAAAAGCGAGGCTCGACCCCACGGTGGGCGCCAAATATTCTGGTAAGGATATTCTTCTCCATGCTATACGTCAAATCCTGGATGTTGACGGCAAGAGATGACTTTGCTCGTCGTTTGAAGTATCCTTCTTGAACTCGAACCCAAGCGTGGTACCTGCAAAAAAGACTCTGACGCTCAAGTCAGTAGAAAATCTCTTAAAACTTATGTATATAATCGAGTTGCTATTGTATGACTTATCTGTTAGACTATTGATGTTGCTGTCGTTTTATAGGCTTTTAGTGTTTGAAATGTTCAGTGGCTTGTTGAGCGGATCTCGGCTCCAATCGAGATTCTTGGAGAGTACTGTTTACGTGATAAGGTCATGTTTATCTGCAATATTGAATTTCCTAACATGGCCGAGGTATAAGTCGTTACTTCAGAGTTATATTGTATGATACATATGTGTGTGTGTGTGCGCGCGCGCATGTGTGTATGTGTTTTTGTATTTTAATATAAACAGATAAAAAACTAATTCATTATAAAAATTTATTACTAACTGACTAATGAATTATTGTATATATAAAACAGAATTTAAACACAATACTTAGTTAAGCATATAAATAAACTAGTTATTCACTTTACCAACTCAAATTAATATAGAGTATTAAAAAAATACACACACATATATATGGTCACGTCTGTGGTGAATGTATGAGAACCGTGGCTAAGGTGGCCAAGGCAGAATAGCCAATCCGAGCACGACATATGGAATGTGTAGGATAGAAGACAAAAAACAGTTGACTCTGCTAATCACGGTGAATTCCATAATGGAAGTGTGGTAAATGTTTTCGATCACTTAATCAAATTAATTAACAAATGGAATAAATTAGTAAATATCGGAAAAGAACGTGGTATTCAAAGTGCAATGCACATGAGTTTTGGAAAATGGATGAAGTAATCAGCCAGTGTCCGACCATGACGGCTATCAAAATTTCTCATGGATCGTTCCTGTATAAGCCGACAGCCCTATTCGTGAGAGAAGTTGAAATTGAGAGTAGCAATGGAGGTGGTGGTGCCGTGGACGGCGTGGCCTCCTGGTAGCTTCTTCTTGTGCCGCTAAATGGGGATCGACTCTTTCACCACTAAGCACAATCTTTTCCTTCCAATCATACTCCAATCGATGGACAACTGCGTCATTCTTCTTCGTCCCTGATAGTTTCTTCTTGTGCCGCTTTGATGTTGTAATTCGATGTCGGAGTCATCATTTTTCGGATTGAAAACATACAACTAGTTAATTTTCAAAATGATTAAAATCCCATTTTTTTAAGATCGTAGAAAAGGTTGCGTGTAGAGCCCGTTCCTCACAACCCTTTGCGGTGGGCTTCTTTGAGGACGCAGCCAGCGGAAAGATCTGACCGAAGAGCGCAGCAGCATCTTCATTCATTCCAGATCCAAAGAACATGGGAGATTGTATCGGGATGTGTTCTGCGACAATGACTATGGAGAGCTCTCTCTTGCACGATGAACCAGGGAATTAGGAGAAGCTAATGGATGAGAATTTGGGATTAGGTGGGTGTAAGGCCATCAAAATGGGCTAAGCCCATCGGGCCAGCCCGTTTACCCATTTAAATGGGCGGGCTTTGCCACTAAAATTAAGCCCGTTTAAATTTCGGACTAAACGGGCTGAGCCCGATTAACCCGAAACAATGATGGGTTAAACGGGCTACCTGCGGACTAAACGGGTGGCTCGTTTATTTTTTTTTTTACATTTTTTTCAAAAAAAGTAGCACTTTTAGCCGATATTTCTCCCGATCCGACCCAAAAATTCGACCCATCAACTAAAAAAAATATATTATTTTTTAAAGGTTTTTGGCCTAAAAGTGATATTTTTGTCAAAATATTTTTCAAAAAAATAAAATAAAAGAATAAACGGGCTGACCCGTTTAACCCATCAAGCTGACCATAAACAGTCTGGACTAAAAAATTATGGTCCGCAAATAAAGCGGACTTAAACGGCCGGGCCTAAATAGGCCGGGCTAGCCCGTCTGACAGCCTAGGTGGGTAGGGTTGTAGGATCCGGGTAAGGTTAATGGGCTTAGCCCTTAACAAAAAAAAATCATTTCTTTTCTTCCATTAAAAAATTAGATATACACATTCATTTTCCTCTCTTTGTTTTGGACAAACAACAATTTTTTAATAAAACCAGTTTTTGTTCATTAAGCCTTAGGCCCAGGTTGCAGAATTAAATTTTTGATAGACAAAATTTTCAATTTGTCCTTGCGGTAAACAATTTAAAGTTACCACACTTAACACAATCATAATATCTGCAACTGAGGCCTAGTTCAATTGGTAAAACTATATATCTTTTAATATGCTGCACACTCGGGTTCAATTTTGCCTTTAGGCTTAAATTTTGGCCATCTACCACAGAATTCACCATATATATAATTGGTTATTCCCAAAAAATAAAACTAAAAAACTAAAGACCACGCCTAAACAAAATAAAGATGACAACAACTAATAACCAAACATGAGAAGGCCGCAAAAACTTTAGCCCCTTACATCTACAAATACTCATATAATAACCTAACCATAAACCATGTGCTCCATGATTCCCTTTACTTTAGGATTATCTTCTTTTACTTTGGGATATGTTCTCCCGTCCCATGCGGATATTTTAATTTATTTTTGTATTAAACTTAATATATATATATATATATATATATATATATATATATATATATATATATTGTGCTAGATAGACAATAACTTTTGTAAATAACGTGAATAATAGGTTCTAAAATTGACCTAATAAAGTAGAAAAACACTTCACCCCAAATTATCTCCTAAACATTAATATTAGAATAATTATTTGTACACCTAGTGAATTGAACATCCAACCATTGTTAACTAAACATGAGTAAATCGAATCAAAAGAAATAACTATCCAATTAAAAATAATGAACATAATCATTTGCATACCTATTGAATTAAACATCCGATATATCCATTGTTCCTATTGTTTAGTATTTCCATTGTCTACTTATACTCTTTTTATCTCTCTAAATATATATTATGAGTTCGGTGTTATGTGTTCCCATTGCCCATTGAAAGAAGACGGAATTGCATGCATGAGCATGACGTTGAGTTCCATTTATGAGGTTGGCAAATGGCAGTGAGGGATTTGCCATGACCTGCATGCTCAGTTCATTGCTTATTTATTTATTATTATTAAAACTTTCACTATCAATTGTGTTTATAAAATGGTATGAACATGGTATTTAAATTCAATATTTTTTCTTTTCATTTTTTCCGCTCTCTCTTCTGCTGCTATATATGTATGTAACTTTCTCTGTGAGAATATAAGGCAAGGGTTGATTCACACCGTATAGCAAATAATTAAAATATCATTGATTAGTAAGCATGAATAATAATATCAATTTTTCAGTGCGAAATAAATTAAAGACTTAAATGATGGTAGGTCGACAAATCCATCATCATGCAATATACCGCAATCTCATGACCAAAAAATTCAGTTCATTATGTAACGAACTTAATTTATTTTCATCTTAAATGCAATTGATGCAAGCTATAGCCATAAATATATAATCCTCATCATAAAGTTGGAAAGCGTTTCATTCTTCATTTGGCAAAATTGGTAACATTTCAGGCATTTGAACGAATAATCAAGTTGTCACGCAATTACGACGGCATTACGGGACCAAGATCCGTATAGCACAAAGGTTAGGTGGTTGTAATTTATTATCCCGAGGCCTAGCTACTTATTACAGCTTCTGAAATACCTCACTGTCATTTATATTATCTGCATCATTTATATATAGATGAAGAATGATACCTACATTTATATTAGTGCATTTAAAATTCGATGAATTGAAGGTTTATTTACAAGCCATGTGTGTCTATCTGCATCAGTGATTGAGCTTTCTAGTGTGAACTACCAGTGTCTATACCTAACAGTAGGCAATGTAGGGACATTACTCAACAAGAAGGCAACAAAAAAGAACCAATCCCAAATGAAACATGCAATATGCACAACAATAATATTTGGACGATAATATTAAAGAGAAAAAAAAGTTAAAATTTATTTTATTTAATATTTATTAATTATTATATAATTAATAAATATTAAATATGACAAATTTTTATTATTTTTGGTTAATTCTTTTTTATTATCAAATATTTTTTATATTCAAGAGATAACGTAATTACAAATATTATATATATATAAAATTATAGATGTTATATTATATAAAGAGGAGTGCTACACATACAAGTCATTTTTGTTTACAAATCTTACAAGTTGGGCCTAACACGCGCGTTACAGAAGAAGAAGAAGAAGATTTGTATGGAAAAGCGTTCTCTCTTTGCCTTCGATCTCCTTCTGTTTTTTTTTCGATTTTCATGGTTTCTGAAATCAAGCTTTGAAATTGTTTTGAAGATGATGGAACTTCAGAAATACACCCGAATGATTACAAAAATACACCTAAACGATTATAGAAATACATCCAAAGGATTACAGAAATACACCCAAACAGTTACAGAAATAAACCAAACGATTACAATACACCCAAAGAATTACAGAAATACACTCAAAGGATTTAAGAAATACACCCAAAGGATTTAAGAAATACACCCAATACAGGGAGAGACAGTATATTTCTTCTTGAAATCAATACACCCAAAGAATTATAGAAATACACCCAAAGGATTACAAAAATACACCCAAAGAATTTAAAAAATACACCCAAAATTCGTTGAAGTACATCTTATGCATAATTCAGAACTCTTTCTCTTTTTCCTCCTCATCTTCTGCTGCTGCTTCTTCTTCTTAAAAGACGATTTCAGAGCTTGATGTCAAAAAATAATGGAAACCGAGAATAACGAAGAAAGAAAACAAAGAGAAAAGCACGTAAATGAAGAAGAAGAACAGGAAGAGGAAGAAGAACGTGTAGCAAGAAGAAGAAGGAGAAAGAGAAGGCAAGAAACGTACCTTGAATAATGAAGGAGAAAGAGAAAACGAAAAGAGGAGAAGAAATTTCAATAAAAAAAGAAGGAGAAAGAGAAGAAGAAGAAGAGGAAGAGGAAGAGGAAGAGGAAAAGGAAGAGGAAGCACGGAGAAAGAAGAAGAAGAAAAAGAGGCACAAAAAAAAACGTGAAACGGCGTGTTTATAAATAACTTGTATGACTTGTATGGAAAATCACTTGTATGTAGAGAATTACTCTTATATGAAATAATTTTAGATATTATTCCCCCACATTACAAGAAATTGAGAAAACAGAAAATGTAACATTATTGTAAGAAAGTATTATCTCGTTTTAAAAATAACGGTTGCTTTATCTATAACAATATATAATGGCAAAACCTGTTTTGGTGTCCAAAACTTTTTTTCCATTTTTATCCTTCTTAATAACCTAGCCCACGTTAGTTATTCCGCATTACAATACTCTCACTACTTCATTTTCATTTACGTTCTCTCTTATTTTATAATTCCACGTAACTTCTATAATAATTATCTCTTTCTTCCCTTATTCTCTCTCACTTCACGTTGCTTTTACTAGAAAAACTTTCTTCATTTCTCATCCATCTTTTCATGTATTTTTCTCACTTCATTTAATATAATTTGTTTTTCGTCATTAAATAAAAGTGTGAAACTATGTTTATATGTTTGTTTTGATTAATTACCGTTGACAAGATACCAATGGAAGTGGTGGACCGACTTGGCAAGACTATGTCTGGCGACAGACAAAACATGAGCGAAGAATAGAGGCAGCAATACCTTGCCGGAAGGCGTGCGTTATACATCCCATTAATAAATTTATGTAGTTAGTATATCATTTAATATGAATTACCTTTTACAATATATTTTCATGCTAATAATAAATTTTTTAAATATTCAGATACTAATAATAACAGTGAAGTTGGTCCAAGTAATAGACGGAATGATCCAAATATAGGTAAGAATCCTTTATATTTATATTTATTTAATTAATAATAATTTATTTTTTCTTAAGTTTTGATTCGATAAACCTTCCATAATTGTCCTAAATAATATTGTTATAGATATTATTATAATATCTCAATGTACTTTAAATTAAATATCTATAACAATATATAAAGGGAATAGGAGAGTTTAGTATCCAATTTTCACTTTTCTATCTTAATTTTATTGATAAATAGTGTTTAATATAATTTTCGTCTTAAAATTTGGTCAAAAATATAATTATTAGTTAATTTTCCTTTGTTCTTTGTACAGTTACTTTTTTATTCTACACATAACTTCTACTCATGTTGTCTTTTTCTTTATTCTATGGAGTACATGTAGTACTCTCTCCCTATCTTTATTTCACTTAATTAAAAAAAATAATGATAAATATGTGTATGGAGAATGGTAAAAAATAATAAAAATAAAAATAATTTTTTTAAAAAATAATGAAACAAAATATAATTTAACATATTGAATATAAAATAAAAAAAGCAATTAAAATTATGCGAGAAAAAAAATTCTTTAAATTTAAATTTTTATATCTGCTTTAAATTAAATAAGATTAAAAAAATAAATAAATTTATAAATATTTATAAATCTTTATCTTAATTGTTACATATAAAAATAACATAATAATTTTAGTATCATACTTAAATTAATTTAAATTTTATTATTCTATACATTAAAAAATAAATAACATATAAAATTTTTATTTTTATTTATTAATAATTTATTATTTATTAAAATTTTTATTTTTTATCTCAAATTTATAATTTAAAAAACATAAAAATTAATTTTCTGAAAATATTAGAAAAAATAACAATATAAAAATTACAATTTTGTTTTGAAATTAAATGAAATTTTATGAAAATCTTAAAAATTTTATTAGTTAGAGACATAGAAGTTGACATATTAGATTTAGAGAAAGATTAAAAATTATTACAAATAAGTGTTAAGAATAGGAGAAATATTCAATAATAATGTAATATTTTTATATTCAAGTGTATATGTTAATAATAACTAAAATAATAGTGTCCATATAATATTATTCTTTTAAGAAGATATAAAATATTTGATATTATTTTTTTATAATTGTTGACAAATTTTATAATTTGATAAACAAAAAAATTTGAATCATTGATATCTTAAATTTTGTCTGAAACCAATAAAATATGACTTAACAAATAAGTCTGAAAAATAATAAGGATCTATATAATAAGTATACATCTAGATATTTAATCAAAGAAGAAAAAAATTCCTTTAGCAAATTTGTAATAACTCAAAAGTTAACACCATGGTAGTTATAGATCATAGTGATAAAAACAAAAATGAGAGTTGGAATAATGGTACAGTAATAATTAATTGCGATTGGGATGAATAAAAAAAAGGCAACATAATAATAATGATAAGAGAAACGATAGTGTATAATATGATGAGATAATATAATTAAAATAAAAATTAATAATCTTAAAAATAATAAAATTAATGATAATTAAAGAGGTTCAAGATAAAATTGAAAAAATATAATTTTTTATCTATTAGAATTGTGGATGGAGATAAAAAATGTTTTGGATATAAATTTTTAAATTTGCTTCTAATTAAATAGGATTGAAAAAATAAATAAATTTAATAATATTTATAAATAACTAATCTTTAAATAATATCAATAAATTTTTATATTAATTTTATTACAGATAATAGCAAATTAATATTTTTTAATCTTATTTTTTAATTTAAATTTATTTTTTTAATATTTTACATGTTAAATAATTTAAGATATTTTATTTTTTTTATAATTTATTTTTAATTATTATTAAATTTATAATTTTAAAATAAAAATATAAAATTAATTTCTTAAACTCAATAAAAAAGCGCCTCAACAGGCACGAGTGAGCCGCTAGTTTATATAATGTGATACGCTAATTAAAAATTTTTTGCAAGAATTTCTAGATTTAACAATGACCACTATTATCTCGTCTTAAAAATAACGGTTACAAGAATTTCTGTTTATCGTATTTTTTGTATGAGTATTTTTTCTCTTTTTATTTGTCTTTTTTTTTTTAGATTTAACAATGATTAAATTCTAAATTTTTTAAATATAAAAACTTTGATATCATATGATAAAATTATTTCTTTTCAAAACTTAAATTGATAAAAAGATACCACATAAATATTATATCTCCAGACCAATAATATACAGATGGATATTTTTAATAGCGGTTTGAGTTATGTTATATGTCGTGTTTGATTCAAATTATCGTCCGTTATATGGTACTCGTAAGTGCTTATATAACCTTACATACAAAATTTTCAATTCATATGTGATACAGAAAAAAAGATAAATAAGACAAGAATTGAAATTGAATAGAAAAGATACATTGAAATTGAAATAAAAATAAAAAAAAGAGGTTGAAATTGAATACAAAGAGAATCACTCTACTTTCTATCCAATTTCTTGACGTAACAAGAAAGGGACTCCTCAACCTAACTTGCCAACACCATAGTTTAGAAATTGAATCGAAGGAACTCCTCAACCTTTTACTCAATTTCCCGATGTAACAAGAGAGGAACTCCTCAACCTCAATTGTCCACACCATGGTTTCATTACGAAACCAAAAAAGGAGTTTTTAAACCTCTAAATCATTCTATATTACGACTACAATAGCTAAGGACCTCTTATTAGGTTAAAATAAAGAAAAATCTTAAAGCCCATAAACATAAAGTTCAATCTAATAATTAAATAAACAAAATCAAAATACATTAAATTAAAATATTCTAAAAATATAAAATAATATCTTCTAAATAACACTTGAACTCTTTATATCACGAACATTTGAATCACGTATTAATATGATTCAATAACATACATATTTTGTTTTGGTTGACGCTTAAATATACACATTAAGGATATCTATATATGTGTATGTGAGAAAAATAAAATATAGCCTTCAAATTAATGCAGAAAAGAAGGAAATACATGGAGGGAATCTGAGTCACAGCCTGTTTTCTTCTATCTATTATCGTCGCTATCAGCCTATCATTAGCTGATTCCCAACAACTTAAGCTATAAGCGAAGGGGAAATTGGCTACCATGTAGATTATATGGTGAATCATATTTGATTGTTTGAGTATAAACCATATGAAAAACATTATAATTAATAAAAGAACAACATATATTATTTTAGTCTTCTTCAAAAGATATACTTTTATAAAATCACTATTTATAAAACGAAAAATGACATTTTAATTTAACCTTCTAAATAAAATTCAATTTGGAAAATATACAATTTTTTTCATAAGTGATAAAAAAAATTGTAAATTTAATCTAAATTTTTATTGAAATATTTAAAATTGTTTAAAAAGCAGATACAAAAATCAAGAAAAAAATCAATTTCAAACCCATTTTAAATTTATTTTTGTATTGTTTGTCATTCTTCTTAAAAAATAATTGTTTAAACAAAATAAATTTTATATTGGAGGATAGAAAGATATCAACTTTTTAAGTGGGCTTAAAACAATTGCAAAATTTGATATCTAGAATCTCTTCCAAATATGTCTTTTTTATATTTTGTAAAATTAAGATAATTTTTGAAGGCTCAAAATATTATTTTTGATTGTTTAATCTTAATATAAAAAAAAAACACTCAAAAAAGTATAACCAATAAGATAAAAAAAATCACGTAAAAAAATAAAAAATATCAGAACGTGATAAATAATAGACCAAACATTAATATTTCGAACTATTATCATTCAAAAATTAAATTTCCAAAGAGGTACACTCAAACGCATGCATGCAATGCCTTTCACTGTCCTTTTCAAAGTCTCAACAAATTAAATGTAGAGGGACGAAGGCCTACCCATTGAATTGATGAAACATTATTATTTGATCAAATACTATTGTTCTATCCAAATTCAAAAGGATCTTAATCAAATATTGACCAGACCCATAAGTTTCTGACAAATAAAACTTCAGCGCATATATATAAAAATCAATGCTTTCATACAATTATACATATATAAAATGTATACTTAATTACAGGTTAAGTACCTTTTTTTTTCTCAAAATTTATGGCTAAAATTAAAATATCACTAATATTTCTTTGCCAATAAGGTTATGGGATTGAGATTTTTGTTTATTATTTTTTTTGAAAGAAGAACCAGCTCAACACATTTTTTTTTTGGTGACTTAAAAGAAAAATAAACAAAAACTAAGAAAGAAAAAAAAAAAAACAAGAAACTGCTTAACAAAGGCAGTCCCGCTGAATACTACTCTCAAACTCCTTCCAAGGCAATGGAAGCTCCACTTGGGGAGAAATAGTCCTCATTGCAGTCTTTGCCATGATGTCTGCTACTGTATTTGCATCTCTCAAGATCAACCGAAGATCAGCACGCCATTTCCAAGACATGATATCTCGGATTTTTAACACCAAAGGATCAGTAAACCCAGAGCAATCTTGTAAATTATTGACAATAGTAAAAGCCTCCACACAGTCTGTCTCACATATAATGTCTCTTTGTCCCGAGTCCCATGCTAAAAGAAAGCCTCTCCAAATAGCAAACAACTCTCCTTGCAAAATGCTACGACTCTCAATTGTTCCCAGACAGCCTCGTTGCCACCTTCCCTTCCAATCTCTGCTAACACAAGCAAAACCAACTCGAGCACCACTGCCAGGATAGCTAGCATCACAATTAATCTTAAAGGTACCCACTGAGGGGGGAATCCAAGAGCCACTAATGGTTGAGGGGATAGATAGTCGTTGCAACTCAAAAATATTTCGGAGCTCCTTTTCTAAGGACAAAGCCATACCAATCACCTTGTCTGTGGTCCAATGCTCGTGAGGATGAAAGATCTCGTTGTTTCTCGAACACCAAATCCACCAGAGACCAGAAAAGAATCTAAAGGGGCGCTGTTTGCTATTATGTAAGAACCAACTCATCAAATCCACTGGTTGATCGGAGATCCCTAAAGCTTGCCAAACAAGTTGGGCTTTTGGACAATCCCGAATACAATGTAAAACCGACTCCTGACTTGAGAAACATCGTGGACAGCTATCCGTGTGCGAAATGCCCCTTCTAAAACGAAATGCAGCAGTAGGAAGAGCCTCCCGAAGACATAGCCAGGCCAAAAATTTGTGCTTTTCCGGAACATGTTGACGCCAAAGCCAAAGCCAATTACCCCTATCCTCCCAACTAAACATCTTCTTACTGAGCCATAAATAACCACTATGAGCATCATAAACCTTTGAGGCCGCACCAGTCCAACACCAACCGACCTCTGAACCAGCTTGAACATCTGGGTTGTAAGAATTAATGTTGCTCTGCAGAGACTGATTCAGAGGAGAATAGATATTCTCAAGGTTCCACTGTCCAGATGACCAAAGGTCCAAGATCCTGAGATCCGAATCAGAAATGTGAACATAATCCATCTCCTGACACAGTCGCCCCTCTCTTCTCCATTTAGAAAACCAAAAGTTCTGTTCCAAATCCCCAATGCACCAACTAAAACCTTCCTTTAGGAAATCCCAAGCTCGACATATACTCTTCCAAACATAAGATCCACTTCCTCGAGACCGACTAAAACAATCATCCTTAGAAGAATGGTATTTCTCCGTCAACAGTTGAACCCATAGTTTGTTGGGATGGTGAAAAAGTTTGTAACTTCTATGTTATTTTTGGTATAGTCATCAACAACATGAGTTATGTTTTGCATCACTCTCTAAAGCAACAAAACGACCTAGCAACACAATCTACTACTTTCGCTGTCTTGTTCTGGAAAATAACATCATTTCTACACAACCAGATATTTCATATAACTGAGAAGAATCTCACTAACCATATTTTTCACACGTCTTTTCTCAAATTCATCGTCCTCCAACTCTCAAAATGTTCTTTTATGGAACTTGGAATGCTCCAAACACGACCCACATGACTTATCCATGCGCACCACACATGTCAAGCATACTCACACGTAACAAACAAATGTTGTACAGTTTCAATTTTCTTACTACACATAACACAGACGTTATCACTTCGTTTAATGATGCCCAATCTGCTCAAGCGATCCTTTGTATTAACTCGGCTTACAAGCACAAACCAAGTAAACAACTCTATCCGAGATGGAACAATTCCTTTCCGGATTTCATTTGTGAACTTATAGCTAAGGATATCATCCGTCAATGTCTGTATCTGCAAAACCTGCACAAATGAGTTAGTAGTATAAACGTCTTCCTTATCAAATTTTCACACCATTCTATCTTGTGCGCCTGCTATCAATCTCACAGCTTGCAAGATATCAAACATTTGGTTCAAACTGTCAGTCTCTCATTGGCGGAGTTTCCCCCTCCAGTGGAAGTTCCAAACCCACTCTATCCCATCCCAAAACCCATAGTCCCCAATCACGGATCCTTTATTATCTGAAATTGAGTATTGGAAAGGAGTCTTTCAACTTTCCCGACTATAGCCATGTATCTTTCCAAAATCTGGTTAATCTACCATCTCCTACTTCTATAGCCAACCCGTCAATCATCTTCTGTCTGACATGTTGCTCTTTGATTTGCAAGTGGCATATATCTCTCCACGGATCCCCTTTTGCTGGTATAGCTTGAGTAGACAATAACTGCCCAGGGTTCAGATTATTGCAGGAGCACACTACCTTCTTTCATAGAGGACACTCTTCTTTAGAGAATCTCCACCACCACTTAAACAATAATGCAGTATTACGAATCATCGCATCTCCCACACCTAATTCTTCTAGTTTCTTCGGTGCCTGTATCATCTCCCATTTTACAAGAGCCAGTCCAGGTCATCCGTCGTCCGTCGTCCTTCCCCCAAAAGAATCTTCTTTGCAATGAAATTATATTTTTTGCCACCATAACTGGCATTTTATACAAACTCAAATAGTAAGTAGGCAGAATATTAATCACGGATTTGATGAGAACCAACTTTTCCGCTTTACTGAGCACCTTTGTTTTCCACAAACTTAGTTTCTCCTCCACCTTATCTATTACTGGCTTCCATGTTTTTACTAGCCTCGGATTTGCTCCTAGATTAATTCCCAAATACTTCACTGGTAGATTCGCCGCCTGACATCCTAATAATCTACACATCTGACCAACCCACTCCTGACTGCAATTACCGGTATCAAACTAGATTTGTCGAAGTTAATGCTCAATCCAGACATGACTTCAAAACACCTCAGGAGTCTCTTGTAATTTTTCACTGTCTCCTCTTCTGGTGGGCAGAACAATATAGTGTCATCATCAAACTAAAGGTGGGATAACTCTATATTGTCCCTACCAACTAAGAGAGGAGATATTCTCCTATTTCTTACCGCCTCCCCGATCATCCTGTTCAGCACATCTACAACGAGGACGAATAGAAAAGGTGATAACAGGTCACCTTGTCAAAGCCCTCCTTCCATCTTGAACGATTTTTATGGTGCCCCATTAACCATTATAGATATAGAAGCTGATCTAATGCACTCTATAATCCATGCCCTCCATCTTCTATCGAACCTCATCTTTTTCAGCACAATATCAACAAAATTCCATTTGACTCTATCATAGGCTTTCTGGAAGTCCAATTTGATAATTGTTGATACCTTCTTCTTCAGTTTTAGTCACTGTACAGTTTCACATGCTATTTGTAACAGTCCAGACCACCCGCTAGCACGATATTGTCCGTTTTGGCACACAAGGCCTCACGATTTTGCCTTTGACGATAGGAATGATAGCCGAAGCCCCCCACACTCACTCGTCAAAACGCGTCATACTAGAGAGAGGTATCTACACCCTTATAAGGCATACTTCGTTCCCCTCCCCAACCGATGTGGGACCTTACAATTCACCCCCTAAGGGAGCCCAGCGTCCTCGCTGGTACATCAATCTGGGCTCCGGCTCTGATACCATCTGTAACAGCCCAGACCACCCGCTAGCACGATATTGTTCACTTTGGCACACAAGGCCTCACGGTTTTGCCTTTGACGATAGGGATGATAGCCGAAGCTGCCCACACTCACTCGACAAAATACATCATACTAGGGAGAGGTATCTACACCCTTATAAGGCATGCTTCGTTTCCCTCTCCAACCGATGTGGGACCTTACACTATTAACGCTCCATCATGTATTCTCCTGCCCTTAACAAATGCACTCTGTGATTTCCCAACTAACCCTGGCATTACGCTTCTCATTCTTCTTGTCAACACTTTTGATATGACCTTATAAACACATCCAACCATACTGATCGGTCTAAGATCCTTTATCTCCTTCGCGCCCACAAACTTCGGAGCCAGCGCTACCCAAGTAACATTGGAGTCTGCTGGTAGCCTCGCCGTCTCAAAGAAGCTCATCACAGCTTTAGTGAGTTCCACTCCAATCTCCTACCAGCATATCTTTATAAAATTCATGTTATATCCATTACTACCCAGAGCCTTAGATGATTCGCAGTCCCATACTGCCTCTTTTACTTCCTCCTCCGTCGGTAACACCTCTAATGCTTGAGCTTCCTCCATCTCCAAGCGATTAACTAAACCATCTCGAAAACTGATATTTGGTGACTCGTCTTGATGGTATAGGTTCCTATAGAAATCTCTAATTGCAACCTTAATCCTTGCATGGTTCCTTACCAACCTTCTATTAATCACTAAAGACACAATTTGGTTATTCCTTCTTCTTGCTGATGCAATATTGTGAAAGTATCTGGTATTCCTGTCCATCTCCTTGGCATGCCAAGACCTAGACATTAGCTTCCAATGTATATCTTGCCTCTCATACCATACTTCATAGCATCTTATCAGTGCCTTTCTTCTTGCTTCTATCGTACCATCATATACTCCGTTACTAACCATATCATCCATTTTTTTTATCTCGTCCTCAAACCTTTGGATCTTCTCATGTATATTCTCAAAGTGCTGCTTGTGCCATCTACCTAGTGATTTTGTCAGCGCCTTCAATTTATCCAGGAACTGTACATCGCCCAATCCCCTCCATTCTTCCTTCATCATCTTTAGGAAGCCTTCATGCGTGAACCACGCATCCAAACTGCAAAATGCTCTTGGTCCCTGAGCTATTCTTCTATCTTCCACTATGAAAGGACAATGATCTGATAGACCTCTCGGGCCTCCTCTTAGACGAGTATCTGGGTACACATCTAGCCATTCCAAGCTAACCAGGTTTCTATCAATACGACTGCAGGACTGACCTCTAAACCATGTATACTTGCGATCATTGATTTCCAAGTCCACCAACTCCATGTCATTAATCCATGTTCTGAAGTCTTCAGCAGAAGCTGACAAGTTGGTCACCCCTTTTCTTTCCTCTATATGCACAATCTCATTGAAATCTCCCATGTAACAAAAAGGGGTATGTAATATCTCAAGGTTTTTTTTTTAAACATTTTAGATTTACCCTTATCAAAATACCCATTCTACCCTCATCCCTTTTATCAAACCCTAACCCTAATCACAAAATAAGACTCACCCTCCCTCCTACACACACACACATACATTTCAGAGAAAGAGGGAGAAGGAACAGAAGCAAAGAAAAGAGAAAGGGGAGAGTGAGGGAACGGAGAAGAGAAGAGAGGAAGGGGAGGCTGTCCGCTGTCACTGCCATCGCCTTGGAGCACGTCGGCGTCGTGCCTCACCGTCGTGGAGTCGCTATCCCACGCGTTGCCACCGGCGCTGACGAAGAGGGGAGAGAGTGAGACGTTGAGGCAGAGAGCTACTGCTGCGGGAAACGCGATGGAGGAGAGGACGCCCCCAGCTCTGTCGCGCCTGGTTGCTGCCTAGCACGCCGTCAGAGACCGCCGTTCCCTCACCACTGCTGCGTCGCCGTTAATGAAGCTGTTGCCGCCGCCGTGAGCCGCGAACAGAGGAGGGAGAAGGCGGCGAGTTCGTGAGGGAGAAGAAGCAGCGCTGCCACCTTGCTGGCGTCGAGCTGTCCGCTGCCATTGTTGCCATTTTGGTTCGCTCTTTTTCCTCGAATCTGTTCCACTTCCGTATCCTGCCATTCTGATTTTATTGAACCTCTGGTTTACCTTGGATTTTCCAGCACTATTTCTTGTTGTCTTCCATTCAATTTGAATCCAATATTTTCTCTGGGTGCTATTATCATTGACGTTGCAATAAGAAATGGATGCTGTTGTTGTTGCAGCTGCAACTTTCCGCTGCCCGGTCCAAATCCTCATTTCATTCTACATTAGTCCTCCTCACCCGTTAATTTTGCACTTCGGGTTTGGTCTCTTCGGTCCCTTAGGACCACGTTGTGAGTAGGCTTTACATTTATAATTGTTTGATTGTGCGTCTATAATTATTTTGACATATATCTATTATGATCTTTGAATTATACTCACTATATTTGCCTTGAATGATTTTAAATTGATTAGAATAATTGATTTATTAAAATTAAATAATTCATTTTTATGAAGTTTATACTTTCGGAACTATACATGAGACCATATATATTTTTGATGAAGTTTTGCATTATTTTAAATTGTTTGATCTTACTTAAATATCTGTTTTTGAGACCATATATATTTTTGATGAAGTTTTGCTTTATTCTAAAATATTTGATTTTACTTGAATATCTATTTTTGAAACATTGAAGTATTTGTTGGTATTCACTTGGTTTAAAGATTGTGAAATATGTTTGAAATGTCTTATAATTGAAAAAGTATGATTGGAAAAGATTGATGAGAAAGTATAACATGATTTGATTCGATTCGATAGCTTATATATTTGAAAGATTAAAGATTTGTTGTATTTAGAATTATATGTTTTGAATTGGTTTGGGAGGCTCGTATTAGAAAACCGTAGTTAACGGCGGTTATGACGTTAACTTAGATGCATCTAACTCAGACTCCAGCTAGCAGGGGTGTTGCTAGCCTAATGTGTAGGCCACACGTTAGATCTGTTATTCCGTACGGACACACTAGAGGAAAGGGCTACCCTTAGAGGTAGAGCCGCCCAAGTGTGGACTATTTGATTTGATTTCTGTATGAGGACTCCCTTATTGATTCACTTATTATTATTATTATCAACTACTGTTTTTTAATTAAAATTACTTTGATAATAATGTTTATATGGTTTCATGTGGATTATAGATGTATTGTCTAGTCACTGAGTTGCAAAACTCATTCCTTTTTTTAAAAATATTTTTCAGGAACAAATGCTTGACTATGTGAGACATTCTAATCAAGAGTCACGATCTGCAATGAGTATCTATTTTGTCGAATTTCTAGATGTATATGCTCCATATGTCACAAGCAGGATCCAACCATTCTTAATTATTTTAAGATTTGTTAAATATATAACTATTTATTTTAGAACTTGTAAAATATTTGTAATTTTCTTATTCAACTTATATTTGAGTTTGTTAGGCTTGCTAGGGGATTATTTTTCTAAACGCCGGTTATGGCTCATTTTGGGCCATGACAAAGTGGTATCAGAGCTTAGGTTTCATCTGTGTAATATGGAGCAAGTGTCCTATGGTAGGATCACAATTGTATAAATAGAAGCGCGCCTATTTTTACAAATTGTGGCACTATCAAAGGCCTATAGGAATGTCCTCTTTGTCCTCTATGTCATTGTTGTCTTCTGATTATTGAGATCATGCGTCATCTGCCGCTTCTTATTACTCTTGTCCTTTTGTACCCAATCTTGATATTCTTGACATATTCTTATTACTCTTGTTCTAATTCGCGATTTCTCTCGTAGCTAATTCTAATTTTCTCCGATTTTGTGAATGTGTGCTTTATTCTTCTTAGTCATTGGGTTATTCTCTATGATTTCTAATGTCAGTTCACGAGTTACTTAGAAGATTCGTTCTATATTTGCTGTGAATTACCATCCGATTCCCTTGTAGAATTGTATTTTGATTTGTGGATTGCACGAATTTGCTGAGTTTTTGATCGAAATGCTTTGTTCTTGATTTGATGAGCGATATTGGGATTTTTCTTCTTATGTTGATAATCTTTGAGTTATAACATAATTTTGATTTGCTTTTGATTCTTTCTTTCAAATCAATAATTTTGAAAACTGATATTTAGTTGCTCAAGAAGAAGGACTATATGATGAAAGATATGAATATAGTGTTTTTGTTGTTTGTTCGATTGATAATTTTCCTTACTTAAGTGTAGTGAGTTATTTGGGTAATCAGTTAGCTGGATCAAGCGTCTTTTCCGATTTAAAAGTTTGTTTGTGCTTGTCTAATTTGATGATCCGGTTCTGTTATGGTTCAATCTTCAAGTTGCCAAGCACTCATTGATCGAATTAACGGAACTATTTTTGGCTTGATAAGTTGAGAGAAAGATTATGAACACTTTCTTTTTGGTTGGTGATTATAAAATAAATCTTGCTTTTGGCTAAGATATGAAACTTGAGAATTTTCTTAACGCTTTGCTTTTCTGAATATTCTCTTGATCTCAACCATTGTTCTTATTTTTAGAGATTTAGAAGATTTGTTTTCTTGGTCTGTAAGCCTTGTGAGATTAGGATTGTAGATCTTAGATATTAAAAAGAATTGTTGGCAATTTCTGACAAAGGAACTAGATATTCAATTTCTTAAAATTGAATAAATTCTTTATACGAGTTTTTCTCCTCATTACATTCAACTACTTATTTTAAACCATACTTTTTATGAACTCTTTAATAACTCTAGTTTTAAACTATCTAATTTCTCAACGAGACCTAATGTTTCATGATTTACATTTGATTAGGTTCGTAGAATAAAATAGTGTAAGTGAAATTATGTACTAAAATACTAATTTGATCTATACAATGGAGCTTTGAAGTAAAATTTTACTAGGATTGAAAAGAAATTAGCTATCTTAATACAATGTTATAGAATTCTTGTAAACTTTTTTGCTTATGAATTAAAAGTGGAAATTAATATTAAAATAACTTGAAATTTTATTAGGATAATCACATATAAAGACTACTTTGATAGATTTTTAGCAAGTTAGGATTTTTTTTTTTAGAAGATTGGTAGTTTGAAATGCCTGTGCTCTGGTAACAAAGTTGCTTCTATTTTTATTATTCGTATTACTGAGTATTTATATGTTACAATTTTTTTTATAAATACAATATTCGTTTTTTATTATGGTATATGATATTGTTGAATATTTTATCTCTAGCCATTGGAAGAGGTTGTTTCCTATGAATTGTTATTGTGGTTATTGTTATTCAAGTCATCAGTGCGTGTTGATTGATATTATTATTGCTCGTAAGCAATAAATTCTTGCATATTAATATAGTTAGGATTCGAATTTCTATTTAATAGTGACTCGGTAATGTTTGTCAGGTTTTCTAGTATCTTTTTTTTTATCTCATTGTTATTATTATTGGTCTTTCACATAACGTTTTTTTTTTTCAATTCAGTACGCCTTGCATGATATTTTAGGTCATTTGATATTAGAAAATCACGTCCTTATTGTTTTTACATGATGACTTTGTAGGTGGTGTTCTAAATTTGTTTAATTGATTTGGTTGTTATTAGTAGTAGTTAGTAGTAAATAGTGGTGTTATTTTGTGATTGGACTTCTGAGTTTCTTGAGTTTCTTGTAGCTGTTGTTTTTATGCTTGTTAGGTTCACTTTCGGGTTGGAAATGAGTAAAGGATTTGGAAAAAAAAAAACTTTCTCATGATATTATATTTTTTAAAATAAGGCAAGGATTTGAGAGATATATTTTTGATAGTTAGAATAAAAAATTTTTTTTTTTACTATAATGATTATTAATTCATGTTAATAAAAGATATTTTTTAAAAAATATAGCTTTTAAATTACTAAGGTTTCTCATGGTATTCAATTTTATTGGTAAACCTTTTTATCAAAAAAAAAAAAAAAAAGAAGAGAGAATACCACAAGACGATAGCATTGTGGATGTGATTAAAAATATCAGTTATGCAGCGTGAATAGAGATGCACATTAAAATGAATATGGAGATTCATGATTACAAGCTTGACGTCCAAGTTTATTAATTTCTACATGTTTTAGTTTTTGCTAGCAATAGTATATATATATTTGAGTTTGTCTTTAGTTTATGAGTTTTAAGTTCAGTTAGCTATTTATAAAGATGAGTTTTCTTTTTGGTGTTTTATCCTTACAAAAAATTAGGATCCATACTAATTTCATAAAATTCTTTTGCTATGTATTTGGATTATGTTAAAACCTAAATTATGTTTGAAGATTTTAGACAAAAAAAATAAAATAAAATAAATAGCAGTTGTTATATCTAATGTTAGTTTATGTTAATTGAAATTACGTCAAATTTTAGTTTTATTTTCATTATCTTACATGTGCGTTATTCGTAAATTAGGTTATAATTGTATGATCAAATGAAAATATTTGAGTATATTTTACAATAATAATAAATTAAATTTACAGGTGAATTTTGGCCTTAAGGATAATGAGATGATTGCTTACGTTTTTTTTCGTTATATTTTACGTTATTTATCTATTATTTATAGTCAAAAGCTATTAAATTTTATTCTGGTATATTTAATATTTAAGGTCATGTTAATAATTATTTCAAATGATCTTTGTTAAAGAATCCTAGATAAGAGAAAATGAGCATGTTAATTTTTTTTTTGTGACAATTACTGTTCTTAATTTTCATAACTGTTCAATTGTCTTTTTAAAAGGTGCAGTCAAATCTTCAATTTGTTGTTTTGCTTTGCTCCTCGGTTATTGTCTTTGTCTTGTTGCTTGGGATTTTGATTTACAACTGTTGTGTGTATTTTATTTACGTCGTATGTTTGTTGCTGTTCAATTTTCTTTGTCTAGAATGTTGTTGCTTCCTATTGTTTACTTTAACTTCATATGTCCTAGTGTTATTATTTTGGTCTATAAATGTTATAAACTTTTTCTTTCTCTTCTTTGATTCTGAAAGATTGTGTCTTATTTGATTGTGTTCCTAATCATTCTCTTAAATCTTTGTGAACATTGTCATGGACTATAGTGGCCATCTCTTGTGAACTTTGCACTTATTTGATTCAACTGGAACTTGTTTCGACCTAATACTTCATCTTTTCTTTTATTGTTTCTATCAAAGTTGTTTGATTCAGATTTCCTTGTTAGGATGTAATTGACTCTTTTTATGGCACACTTCATTGTTTTTGTACATCATTGCTTAATTGTGATCCTACGCATCCTTCCGAATCCTTGCGAACCTAATTTGTGATGTTACTTTTATCTTCCTAAGTTTTGTATCATTTTGGGTAAAACCCGAGTTTGTTTCGATGTCACGTGCGATTTCTAGATATAGCAAGCGATACACTAGTTCTTGAAGACACAACTTATCAATGCTGAAGTTTGGAAAACTATAATTCTAAGGCTTGACATAAGAAGGGTTGCTACCATGGATACAGAGAACAGAACCAAGGAGATTATGAAGTAAGATTGAATTTTGAGGAGATTGAAGAACGAAGGCTTTGTATATCTGAGTTGTCTAGGGAACGGGAGTCAGTGAATATCAACTACATCATTTTAACACACCTATGTTGTAACTTTTTACCTGATTATACTTCTTTCTCATGCTTGGTAAAAGGCTAAAACCATGGAACATTTTTTATACTGAATCAATTTTCGAGGGCGAAAATTTTTTCAAGGGGGGTAGAATGTAATATCTCAAGGTTTTTTTTTTTAAAAACATTTTAGATTTACCCTTATCAAAATACCCATTCTACCCCCATCCCTTTTATCAAACCCTAACCCTAATCTCAAAATAAGACTCACCCTCCCTCCTACACACACACACATACATTTCAGAGAAAGAGGGAGAAGGAACGGAAGCAAAGAAAAGAGAAAGGGGAGAGTGAGGGAACGGAGAAGAGAAGAAAGGAAGGGGAGGCTGTCCGCTGTCACTGCCATCGCCTTGGAGCACGCCGGCGTCGCGCCTCACCGCCGTGGAGTCGCTGTCCCACGCGTTGCCGCCGGTGCTGACGAAGAGGGGAGAGAGTGAGACGTTGAGGCAGAGAGCTGCTGCTGCGGGAAACACCATGGAGGAGAGGACGCCCCCAGCTCTGTCGCACCTGGTTGCTTCCTAGCACGCCGTCGGAGACCGCCGTTCCCTCACCACTGCTGCGTCGCCGTTGATGAAGCTGTTGCCGCCGCCGTGAGCCGCGAACAGAGAAGGGAGAAGGCGGCGAGTTCGTGAGGGAGAAGAAGCAGCGCTGCCACCTTGCTGCCATACCTCCTTGCTGGCGTCGAGCTGTCCGCTGCCATTGTTGCCATTTTGGTTCGCTCTTTTTCCTCGAATCTGTTCCACTTCCGTATCCTGCCATTCTGATTTTATTGAACCTCTGGTCTTGGATTTTCCAGCACTATTTCTTGTTGTCTTCCATTCAATTTGAATCCAATATTTTCTCTGGGTGCTATTATCATTGACGTTGCAATAAGAAATGGATGATGTTGTTGTTGCAGTCGCAACTTTCCGCTGCCCTGTCCAAATCCTCATTTCATTCTACATTAGTCCTCCTCACCCGTTAATTTCGCACTTCGGGTTTGGTCTATTCGGTCCCTTAGGACCACGTTGTGAGTAGGCTTTACATTTATAATTGTTTGATTGTGCGTCTATAATTATTTTGACATATATCTATTATGATCTTTGAATTATACTCACTATATTTGCCTTGAATGATTTTAAATTGATTAGAATAATTGATTTATTAAAATTAAATAATTCGTTTTTATGAAGTTTATACTTTCGGAACTATACATGAGACCATATATATTTTTGATGAAGTTTTGCATTATTTTAAATTGTTTGATCTTACGTGAATATCTGTTTTTGAGACCATATATATTTTTGATGAAGTTTTTCTTTATTCTAAAATATTTGATTTTACTTAAATATCTATTTTTGAAACATTGAAGTATTTGTTGGTATTCACTTGGTTTAAAGATTATGAAATATGTTTGAAATGTCTTAAAATTGAAAAAGTATGATTGGAAAAGATTGATGAGAAAGTATAACATGATTTGATTCGATTCGATAGCTTATATATTTGAAAGATCAAAGATTTGTTGTATTTAGAATTATATGTTTTGAATTGGTTTGGGAGGCTCGTATTAGAAAACCGTAGTTAACGGCGGTTATGACGTTAACTTAGATGCATCTAACTCAGACTCCAGCTAGCAGGGGTGTTGCTAGCCTAATGTGTAGGCCACACGTTAGATCTGTTATTCCGTACGGACACACTAGAGGAAAGGGCTACCCTTAGAGGTGGAGCCGCCCAAGTGTGGACTATTTGATTTGATTTCTGTATGAGGACTCCCTTATTGATTCACTTATTATTATTATTATCAACTACTGTTTTCTAATTAAAATTACTTTGATAATAATGTTTATGTGGTCTCATGTGGATTATAGATGTATTGTCTAGTCACTGAGTTACAAAACTCATTCTTTTTTCTAAAAATATTTTTCAGGAACAAATGCTTGACTATGTGAGACATTCTAATCAAGAGTCACGATCTGCAATGAGTATCTATTTTGTCGAATTTCTAGATGTATATGCTCCATATGTCACAGGCAGGATGTAACACCCTACCACACAAAGCTTTACGCTTAAGTCGTAAAACAAAGGTGATGTGGTATTACGACCTCTAAAATAAAATAAGTACATATAATAGCAGAAGAGTTATAATATGCTAGGAGCCTTGAAGGATAGGGAAAATAAAAAAAATCGCGAGATAAAAGCGCAACGCTCAAGGAACGAGTTAACTTGCATGCTAAGAAAACTGTAACTGTCAAACATAAGATAACAGAAGTAGGAATAGAGTGCCAAAGATACAAAATAACAAGCTCCTAACTCAGCCTGCGAAGTCAAGACTGGCCGGAGAATATTTACACATGTATACATACATATCCAAAACCCAAAAGTACATACACACAATCCTGCCTCTCCATAAACCTCTAAGAGGATCAAAAAGAACAAGTTATGCGGAGAGAAAGCTAAGTGCATATATATACATCACTGTACAACAAAACTATACAACAACACTATCCAGTAACCCCTCCGCTTTAAGAGTCCAGATGCCTAACGAGATGGCTCCCGACCTGCATCTGAAAAACAACAACATAGTATGGAATGAGAACCGGAGGTTCTCAGTATGGTAAAGGTGCCACACACATAATATATAAGGTCCTGGGAATGCCAGAGGCAATCCTAGAACGCCGACACTCAGATTGTAGAGCTTAAAGTATTAAACAGAAACCATAAAAGGTGGTTTACTAAGGATATTTAAACCTAACTTAACTTAACCTTAAATCTAAATCCCATTCTGCCATTCCTCCATACCTCCGACTCCATCATGCATTTTCACAGACAACTAAACGGACAAAGGCAAGCACAAGAAGGTTACAAGTACTGCAGATAACAAATATACATTTAACATGGCAAGTACATTTAGGCACACCCAGTTAATACACAAGCAAGTAATTCAAGTAATATGCATATGATGCATGCCTGTCCTATGGCTGATGAGGCTCATCTGTCGGTTATCCAGCCAACCCGACAAGTCTGAATTGTCCTTAGACTGTCCCCCGACGTGCATCCCCAAGAGTCTATGCATAGATTTTTCTCAAATAATCAATATTGCTCAATGGGGGTAACATTCCCGGGAATTTATATAGTGCCCGGTCACACTTACGTCGTAGGGTCAACAGAGTATCGAGTTTTCAACCTGGTACACGTGGTGGCAAGCCACGGCACTTAATCCAGGGAATCTCGTATCTCAGATTATTCAAATTCATAAGCCATATAAATAATTCAATTATAATTCCTCAACATCCACATCATTCTCAATTGCATCTCATTCATCATCATACATTAAACATATTCAATCCTTATCCTTCATTATCACACCTCCCATTCCGTCCATCAATAGTTTCAATTCAAAACATAATTCATTCTTTTCTAAGAATCAAACTTCAAACTTAAAACATAGTCACTTTCTTAATAACTCAAAATCAAACCATATAACATTTAAATCTAAATCTCTTTTAAATAATCACCTAAACAAAATCTCTAATTTTTTATAAAATTTCGGCAGCATCTCCTCTAAAACTCGGACTTTGCCACCCTTTTCGGGTCCAAACCTGCTTTCTTTTCAATTCAACATACACTTCCTCATCATCATAACAATCACCACAATAAATCTACTTCAAATCAACAATTAAACTCATACAATATTCAAATCCAACAACCAAAATTCAACTAAGAATCATAGTTCACAAATCCTAGGCTTTTAACACAAATACCTCAAATCAATAATTCACCAAATCGTTAGTTAATAACTAATTATCCAATAAACTTCAACCAAATATATATATTCATCGACAAATTACTAAACATTAAGCATACACCTGCATTCCAACTTATCCTATGGTCATCTAGCCTAAGTTTTCACAGAATATTATATATTAAATGCAAGAAACCTAAACCATACCTTAGCCGATTTCCACGTAACGACCAAAGCTATTTATTCAAAACCAAGACAGCCCCTCAAAACTCAACTAATCCGCTTCCTCCAAGTTCCAGTATTCACAATTTCAAGCTCCAATTATTTATTTTCAACCTAATACACATTCATAATACATATATACCCAATTTAATACTCAAAGCTCAAATTTAATGAAAATAAAATAGAATTATCGTATCCTCACCTTACCCAAGCTTCACATAAGCAAGAGTGAACGTTTCTCTCAAGCTAATTGGATCCTAAAACATCAGAAATCAAAGAAATTCAATATTCCCACTTAAAATTCGAAAATTGGGGGAAGATGAAGCTGAGAGTGAAATAGCAGGTTACCTATGAAATTGTTCCGGTAGAAATGTAGAGCTCGACGCGGTGAACGCGTGGCCGCAAACGGTGCGGCGATCGGAGCTCGAACGGAGGAGTTACGGGAAATTGAATTTCACGTAAACGAATTTCTCTTCTTCTCTTCCCTGGGAGGCTTGCTGCGTCGCTGAGGGAAATGAAGAGAAAATGAGCCCGTGGCTCTTTTTAATGGGCTGGTCCGGTTGGACCGATAGCCCGGTTCGGGTTCGGTTCAACCGGTTCAGTCCTTTTGGTCCAATTTTGGACCGTTTTCTTCGAAATTAGTGTCAAAATTCTCGTTTCGATGAGCTCTACCCTAATTTGATATAATATTCGCGTTTCTAATATTCCTTATTAAAAATTAATTTATTGACTAATTATCTACTAACTTAACCGGGGTTTACATTCTACCCACCTAATAAAGAATTTTGCCCTCAAAATTCAAATATAGTTACCTGAAAAGAGATGTGGATAGTCCTTTCGCATATCTGATTCGAGTTCCCAGGTATGTTCCTCGATACCAGCTCGTCTCCAAGCTACTTTTACCAATGATACTTCCCTTCCTCGTAATCGTTTAACACTGGTGTCATCAATCCTCACCGGAATTATTGGGAGTGTTAGATCTTCTCTCACTTGGATTGGTTCTGGTTCTAGAACATGACTTGCGTCAGGATTATACTTCCGAAGCTGTGACACATGGAACACATCGTGCAAATTCGAAAGGTATGGCAGTAAGGCAATTCTATAAGCCACTGGTCCAATTCTTTTCAGAATCTCAAACGGTCCAATATAACGGGGATTCAGTTTCTTGGTCTTAATAGCTCTCCCCACTCCAGTGGTTGGTGTAACTTTCAAAAAGACATGTTCTCCTTCTTCGAACTCCAAAGGCTTTCGCCTCTGGTCAGCATAGCTCTTTTGGCGGCTTTGGGCTATAAGCATTCGACTACGAATCTTCTTTATCTGCTCAGTCGTTTCGGCTATCATCTCAGGCCCTAATAAACTCCTTTCTCCAGTTTCATACCAACACAATGGAGATTGACATTTCCTGCCATACAGAGCCTCATATGGAGCCATTCCGATGCTCGCATGATAGCTATTATTATAAGCAAACTCTACTAATGGCATATACCGGTCCCAGCTCGCCGGTTGGTCCAAAACACAAGATCTTAACATATCTTCCAAGGTCTGAATAGTTCTTTCTGACTGACCATCTGTCTGAGGGTGATACGCAGTACTCAAGCTTAACTGAGTCCCAAATGCACGCTGAAAAGCTCCCCAGAACCTTGATGTGAAACGAGGATCTCTGTCAGATATGATAGTAGAAGGCACACCATGCAACCTGACAAT
Source organism: Arachis hypogaea (assembly GCF_003086295.3). Lineage (NCBI taxonomy): Eukaryota > Viridiplantae > Streptophyta > Magnoliopsida > Fabales > Fabaceae > Arachis > Arachis hypogaea. The sequence continues at coordinate 133,986,267 of NC_092048.1, forward strand.
CTCTTTGATATACATTCGAGCCAATTCCTCCATTGTGCAACTTATTCGGATAGGAAGAAAGTGAGCTGATTTTGTCAGTCGATCCACAACCACCCAAATAGCGTCACAACCAGATCGGGTTCTAGGCAAACCTATCACAAAATCCATTGCGATACTCTCCCATTTCCATTGTGGAATCTCCAAAGGCTGAAGGGTCCCTGATGGTCTCTGATGCTCAATCTTAACCTTCTGACACGTTAAACATTTAGATACATGCAATGCCACATCATTCTTCATACCTGGCCACCAGAACATCGCTTTCAGATCCTGATACATTTTAGTGCTCCCTGGGTGAATTGAAAACCCGCTCTTGTGAGCTTCCTTCAAGATACTTTGTCGTAGGTCTCCAACATCAGGCACAATAATCCGGTTCTTGAACCTCCATAAACCATCCTGACCTTCTGACATTCTCCACTGTTTTCCCTGTTCAACTGCTGGTAATACCTTACGTAACGCTTCACTATCTTGATGAGCCTTCAGAAGTTCTGATTTAAAATCACTTGAAATCTGTAACTGACTCAAACATAAAATTCCAGATTCTTCTCTAACTCCCAAATTCAAACCTTGAAATGCCTTCAGTAACTCTTCCTCCCGTAGCATCATCCAAGCTGCATATAAAGACTTCCGACTCAAAGCGTCCGCCACAACGTTCGCTTTTCCTGGATGATAATTCAATTCAAAATCATAATCTTTCAGAAGCTCCATCCACCTCCTCTGACGCATATTCAACTCTTTCTGCTAAAAAAGATACTTCAAACTCTTATGGTCTGAGAAAACATGAAACTTAACGCCATAGAGGTAGTGCCTCCAAATCTTTAAAGCAAACACAACAGCAGCAAGTTCTAAATCATGTGTCGGGTAGTTCATCTCATGCGGCCTTAACTGCCGTGAGGCGTATGCTACAACATTCTGGTGCTGCATCAAAACACACCCTAACCCTTTCAGAGATGCATCACAATACACTTCAAACGGTTCACTTGGTTCAGGTAATACCAATACAGGTGCAGTAGTCAACCTGTGCTTCAATGCCTGGAAACTCTCTTCACATTCCGGAGTCCAGATAAAAGGTGTATCCTTCCTAGTCAACTTAGTTAAAGGTAAGGCGAGCTATGAAAATCCCTTAATGAATCTGCGATAATACCCTGCCAAACCTAAGAAACTCCTGATCTCTGTCACTGAAGTTGGTCGCTCCCAATTCATCACTGCTTCCACCTTAGCAGGATCCACAGCTATCCCCTGCTTACTCACCACGTGGCCAAGAAACTTCACTTCACTCTTCCAGAACTCACATTTAGATAACTTAGCATATAACTTCCTGTCTCTCAGAATTTGAAGCACAATCCGCAAGTGATCAGCATGTTCCTCTTCAGTCTTAGAATAAACAAGAATGTCATCAATGAAGACAATAACAAACTTGTCCAGATACGGTCGAAAAATCCTGTTCATATAATCCATGAATACTGCCGGGGCATTAGTTAGCCCAAAAGACATCACTGTATACTCATAATGACCATAACGGGTCCTGAAAGCAGTTTTCGGAATATCCTCGTCTCTAACCCTTATCTGATGATATCCGGATCGCAGGTCAATCTTAGAAAACACACTGGCACCCTGTAGCTGATCCATTAGATCATCGATTCTAGGCAACGGATATTTATTCTTCATAGTGATCTTATTCAATTGCCGATAATCGACACACAGCCGCATACTCCCATCCTTCTTCTTTACAAGTAACACTGGCGCTCCCCACGGAGAAACACTTGGTCGGATAAAATGCTTACCCAACAGATCTTCCAGCTGAGCTTTCAGTTCAGCCATTTCTAAAGGCGACATCCTATAAGGAGTAATTGAAATTGGACCGGATCCAGGTACCAACTCAATTACAAATTCAACCTCTCGGTTAGGTGGGAATTCATTAATATCATCCGGAAACACATCTGGAAATTCACATACAACCGGAATTTGCTCTAAACTCTGATCATCACCTGATACTCCCGCAGTTAATAACATAATACCCTGACATTCGGTTCCAGAACAGTTTACTATCATAGAGTTCAAATAGTAACTATTCACCACAACCGGTGCTTCTGACCCTTCTTGCATAAACTGTACTGACTTCTCAGAACAATCAAGCAAAACATGATTCTTGGATAACCAATCCAATCCCAAAATGAGATCAAGACCAGTCATAGGCAAACAAATCAAATCATGCACAAATTCACGCTGTTGTACTCGAAAGGGAACTTGTGGACATTCTATCCTAGTCACCATAGCTTCATGAGTAGCATTATATACTTTCAAATCATAACCTAAGACCACCATTCTCAATCTTAATTCATGGGCCTTTTCAAATGCAATAAATGAATGACTTGCTCCTGAATCAAATAAAGCATTTAAGATTTTACCAGCCATTTCACAATTACCTCTAATAAGTGTCTCAGATCCCTCAGCACCAATGGTAGAAGTGGTGTATACTCTCCCCGGCTGCTGCACCCTACCAGTCTCATACTTCTTCTCAGGGCAATTACTGGCTATATGCCCGGGCTGTCCACAGGAATAGCACACTCCAAGTCCTAATCTACACGGAACTCCAGGATGATATTTTCCACACTTCTGACAATTCAGATCCTGCTGTGGCTACTTCCCAGACCTTTTTCCTTGATTAGCAGTAATATTCGGCCTTCTATAATTACCCTGACCCTGAGTTTGCTGCGGAACAAAGCCTCCACGCTTGAAATTCCTACCTCTCGGAGCAAAGTTCCTCCCTGAAGGCCTCTGAAAAGGCATCCTCAAACTCCCTTTCTCTGCTGCCGCCTTCCTCACACAATCCTCAGCCACCCTACTCTTATTCACTAATTCAGAAAACACCCTGATCTCCATTGGGGCAACGAAGCTCAGAATATCGCTCCGAAGACCTCCCTCATATTTAATACACTTTCATTCAGCAAAATCTTCAGGCGCACCTTGACAGATACGAGAAAAGCGACATAACTCCTCAAATTTACTGGTATACTCAGCAACAGTCATTTGTCCCTGCTTTAACTGCATTAATTCAAGTTCCTTGGCATTTCTAGCTGAATTAGGAAAGTATTTCTTATAGAACTCTGTCCGGAAAACCTCCCAAGGAATCGCAGCACCATCAGGCTGCAGGATACGTCGTGTTCCCTGCCACCAATACTGAGCTTCACCTTGCAACTGATAAGTTCCAAATTCAACCCATTGCTCTTCAGGAACCTGTTGTGCCTGTAATGCCCTTTCCATAGCCTGAATCCAATTATCTGCATCAGTAGGATTTGAGGTTCCCCTAAAAGTCGGAGGGCGAACTTTCAGAAATGTAGCAAGTGTCATAGGACCGTCCTCATCATTATTGTTCCCATGATTACCCTGATTTATCTGATTACCCAGTGCCTCAGCTGTTGCCTGCATAGCTGCAGCCATATTTCCCAAGGCAGCCATAAAGTCTACTGGATCAGTCCCTGTGGGTACAGGAGTAACGGTGCCTGTCCTACCTCTACCTCGCCTGCGACCGCGTCCGCGAGTCGACATCTCGTCCCTATACACACCAAACAAGTGATATTAAGTTGATCAGTCTCAATATCGCAGGTCTAATGCTTTAAGTTCCAAATGCATGCTCACAAACGTTTATGCCATATATATCAATCAGATATCCTAATAGCACATAAACACATATACAGAGAATGCACAGAAGTACAATCAGTCCGTCTTTCAGGCTCTATAGGAACGAACTGCTCTGATACCATTAATGTAACACCCTACCACACAAAGCTTTACGCTTAAGTCGTAAAACAAAGGTGATGTGGTATTACGACCTCTAAAATAAAATAAGTACATATAATAGCAGAAGAGTTATAATATGCTAGGAGCCTTGAAGGATAGGGAAAATAAAAAAATCGCGAGATAAAAGCGCAACGCTCAAGGAACGAGTTAACTTGCATGCTAAGAAAACTGTAACTGTCAAACATAAGATAACATAAGTAGGAATAGAGTGCCAAAGATACAAAATAACAAGCTCCTAACTCAGCCTGCGAAGTCAAGACTGGCCGGAGAATATTTACACATATATACATACATATCCAAAACCCAAAAGTACATACACACAATCCTGCCTCTCCATAAACCTCTAAGAGGATAAAAAAGAACAAGTTATGCGGAGAGAAAGCTAAGTACATATATATACATCACTGTACAACAAAACTATACAACAACACTATCCAGTAACCCCTCCGCTTTAAGAGTCCAGATGCCTAACGAGATGGCTCCCGACCTGCATCTGAAAAACAACAACATAGTATGGAATGAAAACCGGAGGTTCTCAGTATGGTAAAGGTGCCACACACATAATATATAAGGTCCTGGGAATGCCAGAGGCAATCCTAGAACGCCGACACTCAGATTGTAGAGCTTAAAGTATTAAACAGAAACCATAAAAGGTGGTTTACTAAGGATATTTAAACCTAACTTAACTTAACCTTAAATCTAAATCCCATTCTGCCATTCCTCCATACCTCCGACTCCATCATGCATTTTCACAGACAACTAAACAGACAAAGGCAAGCACAAGAAGGTTACAAGTACTGCAGATAACAAATATACATTTAACATGGCAAGTACATTTAGGCACACCCAGTTAATACACAAGCAAGTAATTCAAGTAATATGCATATGATGCATGCCTGTCCTATGGCTGATGAGGCTCATCTGTCGGTTATCCAGCCAACCCGACAAGTCTGAATTGTCCTTAGATTGTCCCCCGACGTGCATCCCCAAGAGTCTATGCATAGATTTTTCTCAAATAATCAATATTGCTCAATGGGGGTAACATTCCCGGGAATTTATATAGTGCCCGGTCACACTTACGTCGTAGGGTCAACAGAGTATCGAGTTTTCAACCTGGTACACGTGGTGGCAAGCCACGGCACTTAATCCAGGGAATCTCGTATCTCAGATTATTCAAATTCATAAGCCATATAAATAATTCAATTATAATTCCTCAACATCCACATCATTCTCAATTGCATCTCATTCATCATCATACATTAAACATATTCAATCCTTATCCTTCATTATCACACCTCCCATTCCGTCCATCAATAGTTTCAATTCAAAACATAATTCATTCTTTTCTAAGAATCAAACTTCAAACTTAAAACATAGTCACTTTCTTAATAACTCAAAATCAAACCATATAACATTTAAATCTAAATCTCTTTTAAATAATCACCTAAACAAAATCTCTAATTTTTTATAAAATTTCGGCAGCATCTCCTCTAAAACTCGGACTTTGCCACCCTTTTCGGGTCCAAACCTGCTTTCTTTTCAATTCAACATACACTTCCTCATCATCATAACAATCACCACAATAAATCTACTTCAAATCAACAATTAAACTCATACAATATTCAAATCCAACAACCAAAATTCAACTAAGAATCATAGTTCACAAATCCTAGGCTTTTAACACAAATACCTCAAATCAATAATTCACCAAATCGTTAGTTAATAACTAATTATCCAATAAACTTCAACCAAATATATATATTCATCGACAAATTACTAAACATTAAGCATACACCTGCATTCCAACTTATCCTATGGTCATCTAGCCTAAGTTTTCACAGAACATTATATATTAAATGCAAGAAACCTAAACCATACCTTAGCCGATTTCCACGTAACGACCAAAGCTATTTATTCAAAACCAAGACAGCCCCTCAAAACTCAACTAATCCGCTTCCTCCAAGTTCCAGTATTCACAATTTCAAGCTCCAATTATTTATTTTCAACCTAATACACATTCATAATACATATATACCCAATTTAATACTCAAAGCTCAAATTTAATGAAAATAAAATAGAATTATCGTATCCTCACCTTACCCAAGCTTCACATAAGCAAGAGTGAACGTTTTTCTCAAGCTAATTGGATCCTAAAACATCAGAAATCAAAGAAATTCAATATTCCCACTTAAAATTCGAAAATTGGGGGAAGATGAAGCTGAGAGTGAAATAGCAGGTTACCTATGAAATTGTTCCGGTAGAAATGTAGAGCTCGACGCGGTGAACGCGTGGCCGCAAACGGTGCGGCGATCGGAGCTCGAACGGAGGAGTTACGGGAAATTGAATTTCACGTAAACGAATTTCTCTTCTTCTCTTCCCTGGGAGGCTTGCTGCGTCGCTGAGGGAAATGAAGAGAAAATGAGCCCGTGGCTCTTTTTAATGGGCTGGTCCGGTTGGACCGATAGCCCGGTTCGGGTTCGGTTCAACCGGTTCGGTCCTTTTGGTCCAATTTTGGACCGTTTTCTTCGAAATTAGTGTCAAAATTCTCGTTTCGATGAGCTCTACCCTAATTTGATATAATATTCGTGTTTCTAATATTCCTTATTAAAAATTAATTTATTGACTAATTATCTACTAACTTAACCGGGGTTTACACAGGATCCAACCATTCTTAATTATTTTAAGATTTGTTAAATATATAACTATTTATTTTAGAACTTGTAAAATATTTGTAATTTTCTTATTCAACTTATATTTGAGTTTGTTAGGCTTGCTTGGGGATTATTTTCCTAAACGCCGGTTATGGCTCATTTTGGGCCGTGATAGAGTTTGACACAATCCTGTAATATAGCTTAATTTCTCCCACATTAAGAGTTTTTTGTCTCTCACATGTGGGCCATACACCAGACAAATCGCACAGTAAAAATTATCTTTGGTCATCGCTCCTTCTACACATAACCACCTATCTCATTTATAGCAATTCATCAATTTAAATACTGATTCATCCCAAATTAACAGTAGACTTCCGAAAACTCCAACAGAATTAACACACTCCCAACTAGCTCTATCATTATCCCAAATTCTAACTACATCATATTTATTCACCACTTCTTTTTTCTATTTCTATCGACCCCAACATATCTAATCTAAACTTATTTTTGAAGTTTTTTTTATCATGTTTAGTTTTACAACATCTCCCAACCCCATAATATTCCAAGAGTTTAAAATCATTTATAAATTTTATTACACACTTGTTTACAACATTTTGGACGACTTCTTCTGATTTTCTATTTTTGTTTCTACTATCTTCGCTTCAGAGCTATGACCTCATTTTATTTTTGGAGAATTGCCATAATATCTTCTTTATCACTGTACGGTATTACTCATGATTCGACCACCAGTTTCAAAGCCTCTTTATTTTCTGTCATTTTCTCTTTCCAACTCCGAATTTGCTTTCTTCTGCACATTACTGAGTCTTCATGTATATTCACCTCTGTGCTAAACTCTTTCATTACTTGATCTTTGTTCATTTTTTTTTTCAAATTTATGTATTCTTTTATTCGGATTTTGATTGTGACTCTTTGTTGGATGGTAGAGTTTAGATAAAAAGAGTTGAGGATAATAAATGAGCTGATGATAACTTTAGTAATAATAGAAAGAGAAAATTGTGCATTGTGGTGGTAGTATTGCTCATGGAGATGAGCACATGACAATGGAAGGGTGGTGGTAAAAAGAGAGGTGTAATAATTAATGACGGATTTAAAAAATTTTGTTAGTGGGGCAATATATATATAATATGACCATAATTTTTATAATTATTTTTTGTTATTGTAAAATATAATTAATTTTTAAATTGTCTAACAAATAAATTTAAACACTAAAATAGTAAGTTAAATAGGTTTTAATTTTCTTTCAACGGTTAATATAATCAAATATTTTTCTTTTTATATATGTTATTAAATAATTATTTAAAAATTTATCTTCCATATAATTACGAAATCGACTCTTTATAATATTTATATAATATTTATAGCTAAAGAAGTTTCTTTAACTATTGTTGTTGTTATTAGCAAACCTAAAACTAATTTAAAAAAAATACTAATTAAAAAATAATATTCTTTCGAATCTCGACAACAATATTTTTTTATTTTAGAAATTAAACCATTTGATTTTAGATAACGTTTTTTTTGTTTTATTTTCAATTTATTCTTTTTTGGTCTTTTTTCAATAATTGATAGATAAACATACCAAAAATTTAAAATCATTTTTAAATATTCAAATAATTTAAATATTAATTTTTTATTAATATTAAGCGAACTAAATACATTTTTCATGAATAAATTTTTTATTTTTTATAATAAAAAATATTTAATAGAGTCAAATTTTGGCTCTTCAATTCATTACATTTATTTAATTTTTTTAATTTGTTAAGCACCGAATTAACAAATAAAAAATAATTTTATTTTAATATTATCTGTAGTGTATCAACTTTTAACGATAATAGATTTATCTATTAAAATTGAATTGATATACTTCGAATTGGTATTTTTATATATTCATTATTGATTAATATTTATGTTTTGAATTTTTTTTTCCATTCTTATACACTAAAAAGAGTGTGAACTAAAAAAAAAAAGAATTTAGTGGGGTCAAATTTATTTTTTGAATGGGAGTAAATATATTTTTTTATATATTCTATATGAAACTTTATAAAAATTCAATGGGACACTTATCCCCACATGCTTAAATATAAATCCGTCTCTCGTAATAATGATGGTAATGATAATGATGATGATGAACAGATTATAATACCGGTGGTTAGTGGATAAAAGATGGTATTTTATTAAAAATAAAATTGTCTTAAATTAATATTTTAAAATAATTTTTTATTTTGAGGACAAAATTAATAAAAAAATTTAAAAATAATTTTAATTTTGATCCCAAACTTAATTTAAAGATAAAAAAATTACTTAACTCTTTAATTACACTTGCATATAAATTAGTTAGTTAAGTGATAAATGATGATGTTAACAACGTTAAAATAAGTATTAGGCCATGTTAGTAGATAGCTACACTCCAAAGTGATGTTTGTTAAGGGATACTTTGGAAAATTAGTACTATTTAGTATTTATCAACCATTTGTCGCTTTTTGCGTGCATTGCATGTTCGGGTGCGCCACCACAAACACAAGGCCCTACCAACATAGGATATATAATTATTTCTCGTCAAAAAATTTGTATGATACTATTTTTTAGTGATAGAAAAAATTAACATAAATTGTTATATGACTTATATTTTAAGTTGATATTTTTTCAAATAATTTTTTTTAATATACTTGATTTTTACGTAGATATTTTTTTATTTGTTTTATATTTTTTTTGAAATTTATTAAAAATTAAATTTTAAACTTTTTTAGATATAAAATTTTAATATTATATTATAATATTATTTTTTTAAAACATTTAAATTAATAAAAAAATATAAATAATTATATCTCTAATAAATAAAAATTAATGGATAGAAGAAAACACATACCGTGTCTAGATACTTTTTAATTTGCATGGTAGAGGTAAGGTGATGTAAGTCAATAACTTCACGTAAAGGTAAAGCATCAAAATTTTATGCCGCCATCATTTGCTCCTAGTTTGATTTTGAATTACTAATGTAATTTAGTCACAAAAAAAGTAATTAAGTTGTTACAAAAGAATTAATCACATTTTAACAACAATATTTATGGTAAATTTAATTTGAAAAAGTATAGGTAGATAATGAAAATATTAAATAGAGTGAATAGATATATTAGATGTTTATTTCACTAGATGTACGAAGAGAATGCTTCTATAAAGACGTGTAAAATGTCTTTTTATAAAGACGCTTATGTGCTGCATTATTATTAAACGTATTCATGAACCGGTTATTTTTAAATTTTTTAATAAATTAGAATAAAATCAATTTTTTTATAATAATAACAATAAACCTGATTTTTTTTAGGAATCTAATTGTATTTTTAAATTTTTAGGAATTTAAATGTCTATAAAACAAAAAGTTAGAGATATATTTATCTTTTTATCAAAAAATTTAAAGATATTCGATTTAGATTATGTAATTCGATCGGATCAAACTGAAATTAATAATTATAATGCAGACAATTAGATTTATTATTATTACTATAATAAATCAATTTTATTCTGATTTATTAAAAAATAAATTATTAACTGATTTAATAAAAATTTTCAATAATAATATGACATATATAAACATCTAAAAAAAAGACATTTTTAGTATAGAGAGTACCAGTTGTGTAATGATTACTTGATTAGTCATTGCTCGTAGTGGATACAATTTGAAAAAAAATGTTTAGATAAAAGAAAACCAGAAACAATCAATATAAAGAAAATAACTAATAGCGGGTGTGTGATATATATATATATATATATATATATATATATATATATATATATATATATATATATATATATATATATATATAATCAAATATATTAAATTATTCGATAACTTTTTATTAGTATCTTTATATAAATAATCGCCATAAATTAAAGATTGCCTAATTGATGTGAATGATGTGAAGCCAACAAAGATATGTGTGTTGGTAACTATTAATGTGTTTTTGGAAAAGAATTAAAAAAAGTAGAAAGTGCACTATATTTTTTAAGAAGTCACCCATTATTAGAGATGACGAACAAATTAACAGGTTTTGAATTTTATTTTTCTTTACAAACTTACCAAAAAAATTGATTAACTTGATTAACATACCCCCTTTTGAATATGAATCACCATTGCTATGGAATATAATAAATAAAGAATTAAAATGCGTGCAACACTCCATGCTTAATAAAAAATAGGGAAAAACCAAGTTGGATTGGTCTAGTGGTTAGCTCACTAGTCCGCTTAAGTAAGTGTCGGGGGTTCGAATCCCGTCTTGTGCATGCAGCAACCCATTGGCCAGCGGCAAACCCTTAAATGGAACTCAGTACCGCGACGGATTAGTTCTTGACCTGCCGGGTTGGGGGATACCGTGGGAAACCAAAAAAAAATAAAAAATAGGGAAAGTACGAGAAATTAATAGAATATTTTCGTACAATGTGTACAATAGAGATTTAGGGAGTATTAGAAATATAGTTATTAGTGTTATCTTATTTTATTAGCTGAAACTTTTGGGATGAGTGGTATCATGACATGGTATTAGAGCACTAGATCTAAAAGGTCAAGAGTTCGATCTTTGGTGAATCCCAAAATCAGTTTAAACTTTTGGAAAGATGTTTATTATCCTTAGTACTCGGATAGTTATTCTAAATAGTATGGGAGATGTTCATTTTGTAACTCAATAGTTCATTATACACATTGTACAAATATAAAAAATAAAATAGAAATGACACTATTATAAAATGTCTTTCATTCAAAAAATTTGAATTCAATATCATTAAGAGGCTATTAATCCTCTTAATTCATATCACATTTATCATCACTATACATAAATTGAATAAATAAATTATATTAATAATTACATTACAAAAATATTTAAAAGATAATAAAAAATTAGTTAAAAACATGCCAAAATGATCTTATTTTACATTTCTTAATTATTATTAGGATTTAATTGAATAATATTAAATATTAAGTTATATATATTTAATATTATTAAGTTATAAATATTAGGTTTAATATTATTAAGTTATAAACAAATTTGGTACAAAGATTCGATTAAAAAAAAAGTACAAGAATTTATTAAAAATTTTGTAAAACTATAAAGATCAATAGAGTAATTAAACCTAAATATTATATATATAAACTTATAAATATTAAGTTAAAAAAATAATTTGTTGTTATTATCTTTTGAATATTACTGTTAAATTAATATATACCTATTAATTTTCTGAGCTAAGAAAAAATGTGTGTGGCCAAAACAAAAAAGAAAAGGAAAAGGAAAAAGGAGCAGAGGCATTTAGAAACTATAAAAGGTGAAGACAAATGCAACCACAGAACACAATATCCCCACTGCTTGGTTTCATTGCTTTTTTCCATTTTTCAAACCATTATTATGTGATATATATGGCAAGATCATCAATAATTTCATATATATACAGAGAATGGTCCTTTACGTGTTACTAATGATTTCTGCAACATTTTTGTTTTTGCCCGAGAATGATTTCTGAACCACACAACTAACTCAGCTAGGACGATTGATTTTTCTCATCCATTATTGATTTTATATTCTCTCTTTAAATTTCAGAAAACTAATGAAATTATATTACTATATAATATGTAATTAATAGTCTTTCTTAAAAATTTAATTATTAAGTAATCTGATAATTCATGTAGGATAAGTCATGTTTTGTTAAACTTGAAATTTAACTCTGTAGAATATGATTAATCATAAATATATAATTATATCGGTGTCAATTAGTGTACATACACAGTTCAACTGTATCATTTAATTTGTACTTTATGTTCGATTTGCCATCTATATATAAAGACAAAGTTTCTAATTATTAATTCAAATTATTGTTTTTGTTTTGATCGTAGTTGCAAATATTGTTCACTTATTTTTTATATAGATAATTGAACGTCTTTAAGTGGTGTGTGTGGTTCCAATAAACATCCAAGAGAGATAGAATGCAGTGGTGATGGTCGCCTGGGTTGGTGACAGGGATGGCAGTATTTTTGGAAGGAAATATGAATGAATTATTTTATTTTGTCTATTTTTTTCTCTCTGTCAATAAGAATAACAAAAAGAACAACAAGAAAAAACAAAAAAAAAATATATCACCCAAATATAGATGTCTAAAACGTCTTTTTTTTAAATATATTTTTGAGTAATTAAAATTTGACACATATAATCGATTGAACCGTATTATTTTTGTTAAAATTAGGCTAAATAAATTAATTTGACAAAAAAATAGTGAATCAAATCTTGAACTGGTCTAAATTAATATTATTTTTTTATAAAAAATGACTACAATACCCTTATTATAAAAATAACTAAAATACTCCTATTATATATATATATATATATTAATTTTGAAATTTTGAAATTATAGCCTTTTACTCTTCTGTCATCATAAGGTTAAAATTTAGAATTTTTAAAATTAATGTATATATAATAAGAGTATTTTAGTCATTTTCTATAATAAGAGTATTATAGTCATTTTTTATAAAAAATAATATTAATTTAGACCAACTTAAAATTTAATTCACCATTTTTTTTATCAAATTAATTTGTCTAGCATAATTTTAATAAAAATATCACAGTTTAATCGATTATATGTATTAAATTTTAATTATTAAAAAATATCTTTAAAAAAATGCTTTAAATGAGTGGCTCTCAAAAAAAAAATTAAAAGAAGAGAGAAAAAAGAAAAAAAAATGCACGTTATAGATAAAAAATATATATACTTTTTTTAAAAAAAAAATTCTTTTGACATCTAATTGAAAATTTATAAAAAAAAAAGAATGACGATATTCATTTCTTGGTATATAAAATAAGATTTTCTTATCATCAATCATCATTATCAAAACAAGCATAACCATTAAATTTAAGTTTAATTAACTTCCACTTCAATAATTACTTTTGAAATTTTTAAAATCAAATATGGATAAAAAGTATAATTAATGAATAATTTTTATCAGTATATATATATATATCATATGGACAAGTTATAAAATTGTTTAATTTCGTTTTCATATAATGATGCATGGACTAGTTCGTTGGTGGTTGTTGACAACTAGAACTGAATATAGGAGTCGTTTTCATCCATTAACTTGAAAATTAAACACGTCAACTTCTTCCAGCAATCTTCCTGCGTTCAGTTTTCTGAGTGTACTATATATATACATTCACATTGATGGATAGATGATATTGTCAGTGTATTTACGAGTTTATTTTGTTTCCATTGAATGAGGAAAGAGATGCATATATTACGCGGGTTGTTGAAAATTGTTGTCACTTGCATTGCTTAACATATTTACATATACTACGTACTTTATTTTGGACTAATTAATAATGTCTTTCATAAATCTATTTCTGGCCAATCTTCATTTACTATATATTTTGATTATTTTAAATATTTTGCTAAATGCTAATTTGCTACGGTACGTACGTAAGTGACTTGTCAATTATTATTGAATGAACCTAATATTTCAATAATTCAATTGCTAACAACAGAATGACGTATTTCAATAATTTAAAAGTTATTAGATAATTTTATTTGTTGAATGTAAAAGTTTAACATATTTTTATTTCTATTTTATAATAAGTAAAATTTATATTTTAGTATCCTACAAAAGTTGTTGAAAAGGAATTATTCATATAAAAAATGGGTGGTAGCTACCTCGTCTTGACTTTATACTTATTCTTCAGTCCCTTTATTAAAATATAATCCTATCTAGTACTTTTCATAATTTAATCCGTTATATTTCTTGCAACTAGGTGTTAATACCCTCATCATCGTTGACCTGTATGTCAAGGAAATTAAATACTACTACTTATGATTTATGGCTATGAAATTCATAATTAATATACAATATTTACAGTTTTCTTTTCTTTATTACTTTAATAATAATGTAGTTGGAAAATTCTGAGCTGGTCAATATAGTAGTAGACTAGTGGTATATCAATTAGCCGAATGCTGCACTTTATTATTATTATTATTATTATTATTATTATTATTATTATTATTATTATTGGACATTTATTAATTTATTTTTTGTTTCTGAAGATTTTTTTTAGGAGACTACTTTAATAAAGACACTAAAAATATAATTTTTTAAAAATATTTATATGTGTTATGTTATTATTGGATATCTTTATTAAACCGGTTAATAATTTATTTTTAATAAATCAGAACAAAATCGATTTATTATAGCAACAATGATAAATTTAATTGTCTGCATTATAATTATTAGACCCGATTTGATCTGATCGAATTACACAATCTAAATCGAATATTTTTAAATTTTTTGATAAAAAAACAAATATATCTCTAACTTTTTTGTTTTGCAGACATTTGAATCCTAAAAATTTAAAAATACAATTAAATTCTTAAAAAAAATTGAATTTATTGTTATTATTATAAAAAAATTGGTTTTATTCTAATTTATTAAAAATTTTAAAAATAACTAGTTTATTAATACGTTCAATAATAATGCAGTACGTAAACGTATTTACAAAAAGACGTAAATTAAAGGCGTGTGGGGTACAAACTTAATTCCTCTTAAGTAAAACGGAAGAAATTACTATCTAGTAAATATATTCCTTAATATATGTACTTTTTGCCCTAATAACATCAATTGCTTTTACATAAATTTATAAAATTTGAACGAGCTTTATTAAGTGATGACTTGAGAGGATATAAGAAACCTACGAATTCTCATCTCTTTTGAGCCAAGTTGCATTTATTTATTTATTTTTCTGATTGTCGCCTCCTAGGTTTCACCTTGCATGCTTTTCCAACAAGCAATAGAAATATATGTAATATGGATTTTTTTTAATAGAAATATGAATTGATATTTTGTTAATCTTTCCACTATATATAAATATAATTGGATGAATATAATATAGGATAAAGAAACATATTTAAGTGACTTGCAATGTTTTTAATAAAAATTCGTGAACTCTGGTTGTGACATATATAAAGAGCAGACCTTGTGGTGGTTGGACCCGTTACGATTATCAGTATAGTTTTCCCTCTCTTAGGGGATAAATATGAATTTATTCAACAAAATATCAGAAGATACAAATTAAAATCATCAAATCAAGCAATTTGTTTTTTTTTTTTTTTTATGGGTCAGTTATGTCGTAGAGACTATAACACACACAAATCCGTTAAAAGCATAGATATTTTTTTTTCTTAACTATAATAATTAAGTAGTTAAGGAAAATAGGAATAAAATTAATTATGAATTTGTAATACCATATTTGATTTGAGTAATGTTAATTTAAAATTATTTTATTTAACTTAATATTTATTATATGTATTAACTTTATGAATATATGTAACTTACATAGTTATACATTTATTATATTTAATATTATAGATTTATTTTAGAATTAATTAACGAATACAAACAACATCATAGAAAAAAGTTATAACAACTTTTGGCCTCTAAACTTTCGCTCCGAATATTTTTGTTTGATTTATTAGGACTTAAATTTACACGTAATTTTTTTATATAAATTTTATGTTATCTTTAATAAATTGCCTTTTTATATAATAATTAATAAATGGGTAAAGTATATTTTTTGTTCTTAAAGTTTGGCAAAAATTTCAAAAATATTCCTAAGTTTTATTTTATTTAATTTTGTCCCAAAAGTTTTTGATTTGCATCAAATATACCCAGTGACGGATCCACGAGGGGACCTAAGGTGGCCATAGTCCCCCCCAAAATTTTTTTAAAAAAATAGTAAATAGTAATAATTAATAATATTAAATTTTTTTATATATAATATTAAAAAAAATATAAGTTACAAAATTTTATAAATTAAAATAACTAAAAACTGCACTATGTATTGAATATTTGAATTATTGTTGCTCTTGTTAACAAATAGCCCATTCTAATAATTAATAAAAATGGTTCTATTATACTAGCCCAAGCCCATACTATTAATTAAAGTAACCCTAGTACATTTTTCAAATATTTGTTTCAAACCATCAGAGGCATCAGCGCCACTTTTCTCTCTCTTTTAGTGGTTCCCAAACTTTTGGTCTTCTACTCTTCTCATTCTAATTTTCCTTCCATACTAAAACAAGACGTATGAAGAAAAACCATTGAAGAGAAGTGAACAGCAAAATATTAACCATTGAATGAACAACAAAGATTCAAAGAGGTATATTTCAATTTTTTTTAAGTTAATAACAATGTCAAGTATTATTTATATTATTTATTTAAAATAATTAATTTTTTTTTTATAATGGACAGTGTTCAAAGATTGAAGTGAGGACAAAACTCAATAGAATTATTTTTTGATGAGACTTGGAACAAAAAAAATAATCAGGTAAATCAATAACTTTATTTTTGGTTATTATATATTTGTGTTTCTAAAATTATTTGTTATTGCTCAATAAGTTTAATATTTTTTTTTAAGAAAATAATATATATGCAATTATTTTTGTTTTTTTTTTTGTTAGATAGTTCAAGTTAAGTTAAAAATATCAAAGATGAAAACAATTCACTCATTTTTCAAGAAAAAAGAGAGAATATATGATGAACAAAATTCAGCTTCAGATTCTTTGAGTAATGTTCAAAATATATGATGAAAGCGTCCGCAAATTTGGAATTATCCTATCAATCAACAAGATGAAATTCGTATAGCATACATAAAATTTGGACCATATCAATTTATTATGGATGAGTACCCTTCTTTCTGGTCTAGAAAGTCATCCTCGTCGTTTCAAAGCTCATTGGTTTAAGAGTTTTTCTTGGCTAGAATATTCGCCAGAAGTGGATGCTGCATTTTGTCTTCCATGCTATTTATTTTCTAGAAAATCGAGTCCATTCACATCAGGAGGATTTCGCAATTGGAAAAAAGTGAATAATGGAAAGGATTGTGCATTTTTATCTCATGTGGGTAAATCTCTTAATTCTCCTCATAATATTGCTGTTAAGTCTTGTAAAGATTTGCTTAATCAATTATGTCACATTGACAAAGTATTGGCTAAGTAAAGCTCACAACAAGTTTTAAGCAATAGATTGCGTCTTAAAGCCTCTTTTGATACTGTCAGATGGTTAACGTTTCAAGCTTGTGCTTTTAGGGGACATGACGAGAGTCATGAGTCTCAGAATCGAGGAAATTTTCTTGAAATGTTAAAATTATTAGCTTCTTACAATAAAGAAGCGGATGCAGTTGTTTTGGATAATGCTCCTCAAAATGCAATATACACATCACCTTCTATTCAAAAGGAAATTCTACATGTTTTTGCTAGAAAGGTGCAAAATGAAATTTGCAATGAGATTGGTAATGCAAAGTTTTGTTTGATTGTTGATGAAGCTAGAGATGAATCTAGAAGAGAACAAATGGCACTTGTTGTTAGATTTGTTGATAAGCATGGATTTGTCAAAGAAAGGCTAATAGATGTTGTTCATGTCAAAGATACTACTTCTGCAACTCTAAAACAAGAGATTTGTTCTGCATTATCTCATCACAATCTCAACATTCAAAATGTTCGAGGTCAAGGGTATGACGGAGCTAGTAATATGCGTGGAGAGTGGAAAGGGTTACAAGCTTTAATTATTCAAGAATGTCCTTATGCATATTATGTTCATTGCTTTGCTCATCAATTACAGCTAGCTCTTGTTGCTGCGGCTAAAGAAGTTGTTGATGTTCATGCTTTTTTCCAAAGTTTGAGTAATATTATCAATGTTGTGTGCTCTTCTTGCAAACGCAATGATGAATTACGATCTGCTTATGCAACTGAAATTTCCCATTTAGTTGCAACTAATCAAATTGAAACAGGAAGGGGAGCAAATCAAATTGGCACATTAAAAAGATCAGGAGATACCAGGTGGAGCTCTCACTTCAACTCAATTTGTAGCCTTTTACGTATGTTTGGAGCAACAACTTCAGTTCTGGAAGATTTGGCTACTAATGGATCTACATATTCTCAACGTGGTGATGCTACTTATGCTCTTAAATCTTTATTATCATTTGATTTTGTTTTCATTTTGCATATATTGAAAGAAATCATGGGAATCATTGATAAACTTTGTCAAGCATTGCAACAAAAATCTCAAGACATTTTGAATGCTATGCATCTGGTTTCTAGTACAAAGTCATTGATTCAACAGTTAAGAGATAATAGTTGGAGAGCACTTTTGGAAAAAGTTAGTTCTTTCTACAATGATCATGCTATTCAGATACCTGATATGGGTGCTTTTTTTAGTGACATAATTCGGTCTCGTCGTAAAAAGGATGTTGTCACTGTTGAACACCACTATCGTGTTGACATTTTTACTAGCGTGATAGATTTTCAATTGAAAGAGCTAAATAGTAGATTTAGTGAGCAAGCAACCGAGCTCCTCATATTGAGTACATCTTTAGATCCTAAAGATGCTTTCAAGTTATTCAGTGTTTGCAATATATGCAATATTGTAAAGAATTTCTATTCTTTAGATTTTTCTGAGCAAGAAAAGATTCAATTGGATTATGAGTTACAACATTATGAACTTGATGTGGTTAAAGCTCCAGATTTTCAGAATTTGTCTACTCTTGCTGAATTGTGTCAAAAATTGACAGAGACAGGAAAATCAAATATATATCCTTTAATTGATAGATTAATTCATCTTGTTTTGACTCTTCCTGTGACAACAGCAACAACTGAACGGGCCTTTTCAGTTATGAAGATTATTAAAACAAGGCTTCGAAACAAGATGGAAGATGAATTTTTAGCAGATTGTATGATTGTATATATTGAAAAGGAAATTGCTTCAAAATTCACTTCAGAGATGATAATTGATGATTTTAGTTCCATGAAGCATCGTCGAGCAAGTTTAAAAATATCAAAATCTTAAAGTATGTAGTTGAATATTGACTTTTATATAATATAATTACTTTTTTGATATATATGTTACAAATCATATTTTGTTAATTTTTTATTATATTTATATTTAATTGGCCCCCCTCTTATGAAATTTCTGGTTCCGCCACTGAATATACCTTCGATGGTTAAATTTTTAAAAAATTTAAGACCAATCTAACAATAATACATAAAAATTATGCTTGATTTATTTGTATTGAAAATTGTTCTTATGAAATTGTTGTTGAATTGATCTTGAAATTTTTGAAAACTTAACCGTCAGAAAGTATATTTGATACAAATTAAAATTTTTTTGAGATAAAATTAAAAATAAAATAAAATTTAAAAATATTTTTAAAATTTTTATCAAACAAGATATATTTTATCCTTAATAAATTTAAGGCTTAACACTTTAACTCATACTTAAATTAAGAGTAAATGTCCTTTTGATGTTTGACCATTTGTTTAAAATATAAAGTAATCTTATACAATTTAAAAATTTTTAATTAATTTTTAATTATTTAAATAATTAATTTAACAATTAATTAATTTAAATATTTTTGTAAATAATAACCGGTTAATATATTAAACACAGTTTAGATCCCTTACTTAAATAATAAAAAATTAAATAAAAAATTTTAAATAGTAAAAAATTATTTTATCCTTCAAATAAATGATAAAGAATCTAAAATGACATTTATTCTTTAAAATAACATTTCATTCGTAATATCTTCAGCAAAGAAACCTATAAAAATTAGGTATATATTGAGTAAAAAAAAATACTATTTATCATTTAAAATTTAATTTTTGGTCTGTCTTTAAATTTAATAATATATTATTTTAATTCTTTAATTAATTATATTTTTATTTTTAAAAATTTATTATTATTTAATTAATTTTAACATTCACTTTCACGGTACCAATTGTTTAAAAAATTAGAAAATTATTTATTTTTTATTTTCTCTCTCTTTTAATATACTACCATCACACCACATGTACAAGTATCTCTCAGAACTCTTTCTCTTTTAATACATCCAAAATGATAATAATATCCACTAATTAACTCTTTCTCTTTCAACACATCTAAAATGATAATAAGGTCCCGCTAATTATTTCATCAACACGTCCGAAACTCATATCCATATGATTTGTTTATAATTTCAAATTTATAAGATTATACATCCAAAATTATAAGATTACACAATTAAAATCACAATATTGCACACTAAATAATTGATAGGCAGCAAAAATCACCAATAAAAATGAACAAATACTCAACACTCGCAAGAACAATAATACTCTCATATCCAATTTATGAAAAATTAAAAATGACACGACAAAAACACAAACACATCAAATATTAACATGAATAACATGAACACATCCAAAATTAGATCATTACACATCCAAACTACACTAATATTCTAAACCCGAACTCAACGGAATAGTAAAAATTAGGGTTTAGCACATCCGAATTACATTTATATTACAAAACTTTTCCATCGTACATAGTTGTGCAAGCAGAATTATCTCAGATAAAAAAGATCGCGACGGTGGAGGAGACCCAGGACGGAGGGATGCACGCATGGACGGAGGAGGGTCAAGAAGGAGCTGCGGGTCACTGATGGAGCTGCATCGCCGATGGAGTTGCGCATCATGGATGGAGAAGTTCTTCGCGGAGGGAGGAGGAGCTTGTCGCGGGGGAAGACGAACGCGGCGAGGAGGAGAGGCACTACAGCTCTGAGTGTTTAGTTTTTATAGAGCAAATGTTTTCTTTGATTATTGCAGAAGAGAGGTAACTAATTAAAATATGTGTTTAAAAAAATATTGATAGTTTTATTTAGGATGTGTTAATATTAAAAAGATTTAAATTTAAAATTTAAAATTTAAAATTTTTATTTGGTTATTCTGTTTTTTAGATTTATTTTTAAATTAAAAAAAGACAATAAATCTATTTAAATCTGTTAATTTTAATTTTTTAATTAATATTAAAAAAATATTAAATAAAAAATAATATTTAAATAATAACTAGTTATACTAATTTAGTAATGTATCTCGCCTTGATTATAGGTATACTAATTACAGTGAAATTAAATACACTTTTCTTCCAAGTAAACTCTCACGATAGTCACATAAAATCTTCAAGAACATTCAGAGTATATGCATATTTGCATCTAATCTGTTAATTAAGTAGAGAAATCACATACATTACTAATTATCTTGCTATATACATATTCTAACATTTTAAGTATATATATTCTAATATGACTATATTATAATGGCTTACGGTTATATAAATATCGTTAAAATTAAAATCTCACTTTTTTATATTTTAATAATACTTATTTTAAGAAACACTTTTTAAAAAAATCATAATCACCATAATCCTACTAAAATGTCTCATATATATACATTCATTTATCAATAATGTAATTTATATTCCTAATTATTTATAGACCTCAATATCGATTTCCATATGCAAACTCCAAAATAATATGTAGATAATTATTTAAAAAATGGATTAAATGAAAATTAATCATACATTACAATAAAGTTTTAAAATAACGACCGATTTTAGCGACTAATAAAAACGGTTACTATTAACAATTGATTTTGCAACCAATCAAATTTTTTTAGAATTTAAAAAAAAAATCGGTTGCTAAATCGGTCGCTAAATTTCAATTAGCGACCGATTTAGTGACCACTCGTTCTTGATTGCTAAATTAGTCGCTAAAATAAAAATTAGTGACCGATTTAGCTACCAATGATAAAGTTAATCTAGTCGGTTGCTAAAATCAGTCGCTATTTTTTAAACTTAGTAACCGAATTAGCAACCAAAACAAAAAACAAGCTTTTAGGGTATGTTGGTGGCTAAATCGGTCACTATTTTTAAGTTAGCAATTGATTTTGCAACCAATATAAAAACAAGCTTAATGGTGGTTAGTCGCTAAATCGGTCGCTAAGAAATTTGTTGCTAAATCGGTTGCTAAGTGTTAAGATAGCTACCGATTTAGCAACCAACTATAAAATGTTGATTTTAAAGTATTCGGTCGCTAAATTGGTTGTTATTTAATAATTTAGCGACCGAATTAGCAACCGACTTAAAAATATGTTTATAAAATAGTTGGTGGCTAATTCGATTGCTAAGATAGCGGTCACTAAATCGGTTGCTAATGGTTAATATAGCGACCGATTTTAGCGACCAACTATAAAATCTTAGCATTAGAGCAGTCGATCACTAAATCGGTCACTATTAGCGACCGAATTTGCGACCAACTAAAATATAAAAATTACAAATTAATTAGTTGCTAAATCAGTCACTGTTTTAAATAATAAGAATAAACTAAATTTCAAAAAAAAATCAATCGCCAAATTGGTGGCTATTCCGATAATTTATTATAGTGATAAACATCAAATTGGAACTGATGGAAAAAGAAAAAAAAAAGAGCAATTTCTTATTAAAGTTACCTATATTAAATTTAATTTATTGACAAAATAATAATTATGACATTGTTTTACTCATTTGTTTAATTAAATAATGATCATTGATTTTTTTTTTATATTTTAACAGGTGTATATAAATTCATCAAATTAACCATAAAAACAAGAAAAAAAACAAATGACCTACAAATTAATCTGAGGATACTTTTAGTTGCGAAATTTGTTATTGAAATTATTTGCAAATTTTGCTATTGATTAATTTGCGAACTTTCCTACAAAAATTATCTGCAATTTTTGTTGCCAATTTTGTGACGTGTGGGATTTGGTGCAAAAATTACCTACGAGTTTTGTTGTGAATGTGAAATTTGATGCAAGATTTTGTTGCACCTTAGCTTTTATTACTTGCGAAATTTGTTGCAAAGATTACTTTCAATTTTATTGTGCATTAATTACCAGCAAATTAAAATCTATTGCAAAAATTATGTGTGATTTCTTCGTTGCTAATTTTATTATTTACAGAATTTGCTGTAAATTAATTATCTAGAGTAAATAGTCAAAATCGTCCTTGAAAGATACCTCGATCTCCATTTTATTTGGTCATCAAAAAATAAAGTTAATCGAAATCATTCCCGAAAGATATACGATTGGTCACGTTAGTCCTTCCGTCAGTTTGATGATGACGTGGAATGCTAATGCCACGTGTCACAAGATGATTGGTTGACATGGCAAATCAGTGACACCTGGCATGCCACGTGTCAGGTCAGTGACACGTGGCCTACCACGTGTCAGGTCAGTGACACGTGGCCTACCACGTGTCAGATCAGTGACACGTGGTATGTCACGTGGCACTTGACATGTAAAAAAATTATTTATAATCAAAATAGTCTTTGAAAGTTCAGACGTAAGTCATTTTTATCCCTAAAATTTTAAAAATTAATCAAATTAGTCGTTATATAAAATTTTTTTATTTTTTTGATAATATTAAATTTAAAATATTTTTTGATACTACTAATTTTAATAGAAATGTAATTGACAATCATAAAATTAGTAATTGTATCTTTTCTTCTTAAAAATTTTTTCAATCAAAATATCTCTCTCCTTTAATTTTTGTCAAAATCTCTCTTATTCTTTTCTATTCTAAAACTTTTTTCTTACATTATTACATTTTGATGGAATATATATATACTCAAAATTGAAATGTAGGTATTTGTTAACCTAAACAAAGTTATATGCTCAAAATCAAAATTTATGTATGTTAACTTAAATGAAAGTAATACCGTAATGAAAAAAAAAGATGTATAAATTTTTATTAACTTTGTTTAGGTTAACATACATAAATTTTGATTCTGAGCATATAATTTTGTTTAGGTTAATAAATACATACATTTCAATTTTGAGTATATATATCTTCCAGCAAAATGTAATAATGTAAGAAAAATATTTTAGAATAGAAAAGAATAAGAGAGATTTTGACAAGAATTAAAGGAGAGAGATAATTTTATTGAAAAAATTTTTAAGAAGAAAAGATACAATTACTAATTTTTTGATTGTCAATTACATTTTTATTAAAATTAGTAGTATCAAAAAATATTTTAAATTTAATATTATCAAGAAAAATTATATAAGGACTAATTTGATTAATTTTTAAAATTTTAGGGATGAAAATAACTTACGTCTGAACAGTTAAGGACTATTTTGATTATAAATAACTTTTTTACATGTCAAGTGCCACGTGGCATGCCACGTGTCACCGATCTGACACATGGCATGTCAGGTGTTACTGGCCTGACACGTCAACCAATCATCTTATGACATGTGGCATTAGCCCTCCACGTCATCATATGCCACGTGACACTTAACGTGACACGTCATCATCCAACTGACAGAAGGACTAACGTGACCAATCGTGTATCTTTCGAGGACGATTTCGATTAATTTTATCTTTCGAGGACCAAAATGGAGATCGAAATATCTTTTGGGGACGATTTTACCTATTTATTTGTTGTGAATTTTGTTACTTGCGAAATTTGCTGCAAAAATTAGTTGCGAAAATATTATTTGTGGAATTTGTTGTCACCTGTATTGGAGTTTGCCGCAAATTTGTTACATGCAAAAAAAAAATCACACATAAATTTGCTACAAAATTCGACAAATATTATATATATTTTTTCACGAAATTATTTACAAAGTTTACAGTTTTTCATGACTAACTTTCCAAGTTACTTGTGAATCTTAAAATAGGAGCCACTTAGATAAAAGCGCTTAAAATGTTTTTTTTAAAGATGTTTTTAAGTAATTAAAATTTAATACATATAATTGATTAAACTATGTTATTTTTATCAAAATTAAATCAAATAAATTGATTTTGCCAAAAAATCGATAAACTATACCTTAATCCGGTCTAAATTAATATTTTTTTATAAAAAATAATTATAATATTTCTATTATAAAAAATAACTAATATATATATATTAAGAATCTTAAATTTTAACCCTTTTTTTTGTCGTGATTAGAATTTAAGATTTTTAAAATAAAAAAATATATAATAAAAATATTTTATTCATTTTTTATAATAAAGTTATTGTAATCATTTTCTATAAAAAAATATTAATTTAAATCGGTTCAAGATTTGGTTTATTGATTTTTTGATCAAATTAATTTGTCTGATCTAATTTTGACAAAAATAATATAATTTAATCAATTATATGTATTAAATTTTTGTTAATATAACAAACATCTTTAAAAAAAGACGTTTTAAGCATCTTTATCAGTGTCTCCCCCTTAAAATTTATGACAACAGCTATCCAAGAACTTTAAAAGTAACAAAAAATAAAATTACTTACGAATTATGACTAAAATTTGCGGTAAAATATGTAATTAATATGCTATTTTATAGTAGTAAAAAAAAAAGGAAAGTGAAAAGCAATTAAAGCATTAGTCAAGCTAAGAGAAAAAAGCAATCAAACCTACAATGACTAAACATTAATTTTCCAATTTTCCATGGAAAAATTCGTCCACCTTCTAGATTTTGGAAATTACAAACAATTTTCTCAGCCTGGAATTAACCACTACACATTTTCCTGTCCACTACAAATTTGCATATAACTTTATTCAAATTCTTTACTTTTCTATATTGTCTTGCTATTGTGCCATCGCCATAAGCAGAACAAGACAACGACTTAGGAGAATTTCCCGGCATATTAAGAAAAGTTTTATGCCTTCTGAATAATAATAGTCCATAATATTTGTTGGAAATTCAGGAGTTGATAAAAAAAAGCTATTGAATTCAAAATTATTCAAAGGTTCACTAGTGCTAGCTTTCTTCATAACAATTTCCTCGAAAAATTGTGCGGCGAGTAGTATGCTTTGGAATTCAATTTATTCAACTTAATCTACAACTGGTTAGATAGAATAAATATTCAACAAGACTAGACCAAGACTCTAAATAATCTGGATTTGGTGTAGTTGTATGTTATAAAATTACGTATGGATTATTAGTCTTCACGAAAAACTAACAACTAATCACATGGCTGGGAGGATTATTCGATCTTTTTATCTTCCTAGTTCACATTTGCTTTGGATCGGATTGCTAACTTCAATAAAATTAAAATTGTTGTCCGGGCCCCATCAGTTTTCATACCGTATCTATCTATTTGTAAATAATTAGGTGAATTTTACCATATTTTTTTTAAAATAAAAAATAAATTATACAATAATTATTGATAAATTATTTTTTTATTAAAATTTTAAAATTTATGTTATTATTATTATTTTTTCAATTAACACTATATTTTTCTTAAAATTTAATAATAGTGTCATATTTTTTTAAAAAAAAAAAAATTGGGTACGTTCTATCTTAGCTACTTAACAATGTAGATATATTTTTTTTTGAAAAGAAAAGGAAAAAAGAAAAATGGGTAGTAAGCTCTATGTTAGATTCTTAACAATGTAGAAAGAGAGATGCTGAAATAATAATTAAAAAAAGACGTGTAGATGGTAATTTCGAATTTTGGCTTTATATTCATGGCTAATTCTATGATGTCTATGAGTTTGTACTTAAATTTTACTTAACTTATTTTTTGTAGTAAATTTTAATTTTTGAAAAATTATTTATTGTTATATTTTTTAAATTAAATATTATTTTTTAATCTTTTTTAGTAAATAGACACCACTTTTTAGACACCATAAAATTCACCTATATTCATATACATTGTGGAAGACATGTTTGTCCCGTATAATATCCTAAACTAAATTTGTTCTAATAATTTCCAACGTATTGGAAAAAAAAAATCAAGATTGTCATATATATAAGAAAAATAAAATAAATGATTTGTTATTTGAAAGATAGTATTTTAGTTAACAATAAAAAATGAAGATAACAACATATATGTGACTTGAACAGTCCTAGAAATTACTCTATTGGATGCATGACTCACGATGTTAACCAAATCTTCTTATACTTATCTATTTAAATGCAATAACAACGACACTCGACAGTGAGGTTTTTCTTGTTTTTTTTTTTTTTTCTTTTCTTCCGAAAGTAATGTAGAAGTTAGCGCAAATTATTTTTGTTGCCTTGGATCGGACTCTTGAGTTAATGAAAAGAGTAGAATTATTATTAGCTAAAATAATTAATGTATCTAATTTTTTAAAAATAAATTTATGGATTTTACTATCCTATATCCTAAGAAAATAGATTATGCACACCATAAAAAAATGTTTTAATGTTATTTTAATGATATTTATTGCAAATAACATTAAAAAATAATTTTTTATGGTATATATAACTTATGCCCTTAGACACATGATAACAAAATCCAATAATTATTTATGACCGAACTTAATTAATTTAAAAAATGAATTATTAATTCCAGAACAGAATGGCATACCTCCTTTTCCAAGTTCCAATGGCATTTAATTTTGTGTTGATGATAAACCATTTATTGAACCAGTTCAGAATTTAGGCATGTTTATGGCAAGTTCATAAAAAAAAAAAATTAAAACAAACAAAAATCTACTTTCCTTCTTCACGGAAATGGATTCTCTCCATTTTTTTAACATTTAAGAGAATAAAGTGTGATCTCTCACTTTTAATTTTATAAATGGGACCAAAATTAAATAGGAGAGAGAGCAACGAAGGGTGAGAGTCTTGACTCGGTAAAAAGTATTGACCCTTCACCACCATTTTCACGCAAGGTCTGCTAGAAGCACTGGCCTTTCACCATCATTTTTACGCAATGTTCCAAACCACACCATTTTCACGTAATGATTCAACTGATGAAAATATTGATCCTGCACTACTATTTTCAGACAATATTGTATCAGAACAACTTACTGCATATATTCCTTCTAAGTATTTTTTTTTATTATTTTATTACTCTATTTTTTATTATTAAATTTGTATTTAACTGTGGTATTTTAATTTTATTTTTTTTATATATAATTTTATAACTTGTTATTATTTTCATAGTTAATTATAGCAGGTTCTTGACCTCAATAAAAGAGAAGAGAATTCTAATAGGAGTAAAAAAAAAATAAAAACAGCAACAAAATATATATTAACACACATTTTATATTTATTTTTTATTTTTACCTACCATATCATACACAATATTAGTGATTAGGTTATGTAAAATCAATATTCAATATTAGAAAGTATTTGTTATCATCGTTATTTTAATAATCATTCTCTTTTGTAAAAAAATTTATTTTTTGAGTTATTTATCCACATGTTACAACTTTAAAATAAGTACTTTTATAACTAAAAATTCAAATACAAAATAATTTATTTATAAACTGTTATTAATAAAAATTTTTATATTTTAAACTCTTTTTTCAAAAAAAAATTATTTAAATTATTTATCTAAACTGAGCCTGAAACAGACAAGGCTATTTGCACTTAATGCCTATTCTAATAGTTAATAGTCGACCTTCTTTGAATAAATTCAGAAAAAAAGATTTTATTAATAATAGTTTTAAGTCATTCTTTAAGGTTATTATTAGTAAAAAATGTTAAACTTTTTAATAAATCGAAAATGTTTGGTAACTAAAGAAAATTAATAAAAAATAGTCATAACTTGTCTTATTTAGCATTTATTAATTGTTGCGACAATTAATAAATGCTAAATAAAGCAAGTTCTGACTGTATTTTTTATCAATCTAGTATTATTCTAAATCGAAAATACTAAAAACTTTAACTATTTAAATTTTTTATATGATTACTACTAACATGGGCCATTAAACCTAAAATATATTTTAGCATTATATATATAGACTGACTAGACTATTTAAGTATTGTTAATAATAATTAAAATACAAAGAACATATATTAAATGAATATAATTTCAGAAGCATTTTTATTATTAAAAAAGGTTGGTGACAGAAAAAATGATTCTAAATTAACTTAATCTGAATTTTTTTAAAATAATATTAATAAAGTATAATTTGTATATTTTTATTTAATTATATATATTGCTATTTAAAGAGTTAATTCCTTACGCAATATGGTTGCCCCATGACAAATAATACACGGGATTTTTATTTTTAAAGTTTATCTCCTTGAAAAATAATAAAATATAGAATCATTTTTATGTGAAAATGGGCCGATGCTTCAATATTATTATATCACAAGACATGAACATGAATTGTAGTTGAAGGAATAAGGGCACCATGCTTCATTTTTGTTTTAGAAGTCTGTCTTAATGTATTTCTTAACCTTTCAAATAGCTTAACCAACAACGAGTAATCTCTTGGTCCAAATTTAAATGATAAAAAGACTAGACTAGACTAGAATAAAGATTGATTGCCCTAAACTTAGAAAAATGGTAGTCAAATGGTGATGAATGTGTTCAAAGAGGCATAGAGTGATAATAGTTAGTAGCAGCAGCATCAAAGCAACTTCCGTAGACGTTAATTCTAAATAGTTTTGAATGAAGACTAAGCTATGCTTCAGTGCATCTTCTTAGTTCTTACTTACTAACCCAAATGGGCCCCACAGCCCCCAAATAACGTGGTCTTTAACAAACACGTCCCCACCAATATCATATTCCACTTCCCCCCTCCCCCTATTTATAAAGCTTGAATCTCCCTCCAATTGCAAACAGAACATAACATAACAGAACAAAACAGAACACAACACACTTCTCCTCTTCTTCTTCGTTCTGTTATCCAATTAGCTAAAAATATAATGGATACTCTTCCAAAATGCGAAGCAAACTTCACCGCACTGACCCCTCTAACTTTCTTGACGAGGGCAGCTGCATGCTATGCCAACAGACCCTCCATCATCCATGAAGGAACCCGTTTCACATGGTCACAAACCTACCACCGCTGCCGCCGCCTCGCTTCCTCCCTGCGTGCCCTCAATATCGCTAACAAGGACGTCGTAAGTCTCACAACTTGCATTGCTTGCTTCTAGATACATTCAATTTTCAATGTAATTCATATACTAATTGAGCATACATACAGGTGTCAGTGCTGGCACCTAACATCCCAGCAATGTACGAGATGCATTTCGCAGTTCCCATGGCGGGAGCAGTGCTCAACACCATCAACACTCGTCTTGACGCCAAGAACATAGCCGCCATTCTCAAGCACTCGGAAGCCAAAGTCTTCTTCGTGGACTACGAGCTTGTCCCCAAGGCGAGGGACGCCTTGAGATTGCTGGTAGGACAAACTGAACCAGCACAATACGCATGTCTTCCTCTAGTCATCGTCATAGACGACATAAACTCCCCCACGGGGATCCGCCTGGGCGAGCTTGAATACGAGCAAATGGTTCGCCAAGGCGATCCAAACTTTGTGGTGGATGAAATCCACGACGAATGGTCTCCAATCTCGCTGAATTACACATCGGGAACAACCTCAGAGCCGAAAGGAGTTGTGTACAGCCACAGGGGTGCGTATCTGAGCACCCTGAGTTTGATTCTCGGTTGGGAGATGGGTAGTGAGCCAGTTTACCTCTGGACTCTGCCTATGTTCCATTGCAATGGGTGGACCTTCACATGGGGAGTGGCAGCACGTGGGGGAACCAATGTTTGTCTTAGGAACACTGTGGCATCTGACATATACACAAACATTGTTCTCCACAACGTCACACACATGTGTTGCGCTCCAATTGTCTTTAACATCCTCCTCGAGGCCAAGCCCAGCGACCGCCTCCAGTTCAAGTCCAAGGTGGAGATATTAACCGGCGGCGCGCCCCCGCCGGCTTCCCTTCTTGAAAAAGTGGAGTCCCTTGGGTTCCATGTGACACATGCCTACGGCCTGACGGAGGCGACAGGGCCCGCTTTAGTGTGCGAGTGGCAGAAAAGATGGAACCAGCTTCCAGTACAACAGCAGGCGGAGCTAAAGGCAAGACAGGGCGTCAGCGTGGTCACGATGGCTGACGTGGACGTCAAGAATCTAGAAACAATGGAGAGCGTGGCGCGTGACGGGAAAAGAATGGGGGAGATTATGCTTAGGGGAAGTGGCATAATGATGGGATACTTCAAGGACCCTAAAGCAACCTCAAAAGCTTTCGAGAATGGTTGGTTCAGAACCGGAGATGTGGGTGTAATTCACCCTGATGGCTACTTGGAAATCAAGGATAGGTCAAAGGATGTGATTATCTCGGGAGGCGAGAATATAAGCAGTGTGGAAGTTGAGAAGGTTCTGTACGGACACCCGAGGGTGCTGGAGGCTGCGGTGGTGGCAATGCCGCACCCGAGGTGGGGTGAGAGCCCTTGTGCCTTTCTCTCACTCAAGAAGAATCCTTCTGGGAAAAAAGATCATGTCACTCAGGCTGAGGTAATTGCTTACTGTAGGAAGAATTTGCCGCATTTTATGGTTCCTAAGGTGGTTAAGTTCTTGGACGAGTTGCCCAAGACGGCCACCGGCAAGTTTCAGAAGGTTCAGTTGAGGGCCATGGCCAAACAGTTTGTGGTGCCGCCGGAGAATGACCAGCAGCAGAACAAGCCCAAGAAGTCAACGAGCCAGGTCAACAACAACAATAATAATAATAATAATAACATTGAGCAGGTTTTAGCTGTTTCTCGTCTTTGAATTTGGGAAATTTTAAGAGTTACTGTATGTATATACCGAGACATATTGGGCCATTTTGCATGTATTATCATGTTTTCTAAGAATTTCAGATGCTTTGTTTTTCTTAAGTTTCTCTCCAACTACCCGCATCCTGTTGTGTAGCAGAATGACAAATTAGAAATAACTTCTTTGCCATCTCTCTTCTATCCTTTTCTTTTGGTTGTAATTGGCGTAGATGTAATTTTATTTGACCATCTCTCTTCTATCCTCTTCTACCCAACATTACTCTTTAAGAAGAAGAAACACTGCTGGTGAGCAAGGTTGCCTTTGGCTCTGATATCAAAACAAGGCACGACAATAAGAATATAACAAAAAAAATAAAAATAAAGATACAAATATACTATTTTTGTGATTTATTTGGCAACTTGTTACATATAAGATAAAATAAATTATAAAATGTTAATTTATTCTATTTATTTCACGCAAAATTTAAGAGAAAAAATATAATGATAAAGAATATAATAATAAAAAATTAATAAAAATAATAAAAATAAAAATATATTATATATTTTATTAGTTTTATTATATTTTTTCTGTAAAATATATAAAATAATAATTTAATATATCAAAATATAATATCTATATTCATATCTCATTTGTTAAATATATTTTATATTTTTATACTTTTATCTTAATGTCTCAAATTTAAAAACAAACTCAATTTAAGGTTCAAAACAAGAAATGGCCCTTTAACATTATAAGAGCTAAGGAACATTGCTCTTGGGGAGTATATGTATCATTATTCTTACTTTCTAAAGTCTGCTTCTTATGTCGTATAATTTTATGAGCACTAAGTTTGTATTTATTTGTTGAGATTGAAATTGAGATTGAGTATCATATTTAGTATATTTTTGTGTAAATAATTAATGTAGGTATAGTTCGTTTTTCTGATATTTGAGCTCTTTTTTTTAGACAGAAAAAATGATACGTCGGTTTACTAAAAAAACAGTAGTAATGGACTACTCTAAAAATGGTAGTAGTAGACACCTATAAAAATACTTCAAGTCTCTAACATTTAAGTTAAACTCCAACACTTAAGTCAAAAATAGTATAATTTTTTTTTTAAATATGGAATGAAGCACGTACATGTGATTTAGTGAGTCACTCATATAAATTGAGTTGTTTTTTTATTTGACACGGTTATTCATATCTTTTGCTTGGTTTTTGGAGTCTTTTTGCAAATCTTCCGGTGGGCCTTAGTGATTCGGCTAGAAACGGATAAGTAATTAAAAATTAAAACTAAAATTTTAATTTTGAGATACAAAATTTTAAATTTTTTAATATCTTTAAAAAGTTATAATACATGGACTAAAATTTTTAGAGATGAAAACTAAAATTTTTATAATATTTTTATCTAAAAATACTTTCATTTAATTTTTTAAATTTTAAATCTATCCATTAATTTTTATATTTATCTTAAATTAAATATAATATTAAGACATAATTCAATCTAATATAATTTACACTAAATACAATATAAAAACTTAATTCAATTTTAATCTCTTAATTTTTATTTGTCAACGTCAATCTTTCTTTCAAAAAGGTGCCTGAATAAACAATTCATGCCATACGGGGGACCTTATACAGTCATACCTATATGCTGATCTCCTATCATTTTCAGAAACAAAATTATATATTTTTAGTTTTGCATCAAGTCATAGTTAAACTTTTTTTACCTATGTTTGTTGGTGAGATATTTTTTATGAGTGTACGATTAGTTTATGTTATAAGTCCATGTACTCTTTATTTGTAAATAATTCAGTAAAGGATTTATGTGGACCTGGTTTCTTATTACGATATTATAATATTTATTACTTTAAATGTACAGCATAACATAATTTTTCTTCTCTTTAGTAAAACTCCTTTTGATTGCTAATAAATTATAGTTTAAATGGTATACTTTTTTTATATTTATCTAAAAAGTTACAAGTTCTAATCTCTTTATTTTTGATAAAAAAAAAAAAAGTCTTTTTGATGTCTAAATATTCAATAATGTTAAGAGCTGTACTTACATCATCAACTTTCGTATTACTTGTTGAAAACACAATTGATAAAGACTAAAGAGGTCTCAACTAGTAAATTAAATAAGAAATCACTATCAAAGGTGGAACACATCTTAATCCAAAAGTACAAAACAACCCATTTATATAAGTTGTAATGTATATATATAATTCTCATCATTTAATGGACCTTTCCACTTACTATACATTCGATATCTCAACAAAGACAATAATATAGTTATATTGTGCATAGTCTAAAGTGGTGATCATATTCTATGGCTTGATTGCATTTTTTAAGCTTTAGTTTCATTATATATATATACTTTGAATGTTATATAAATCCTACTTTGAGTCATTGTGTAAGATTTTGAATTTACAACAACATATATTTAAGATTCTCTGATGTAATTTAATTCACCCTTGTGGATATGGAGTGATTAGAGGAAATTGCACATTGCTTCTTAATTAAACTATAGAATATGTGTACCTTATTCCTTGACCTAGAAAATATCCAAATTAACCTCTAATATTTTAATATTGTACTTTTCATCATAATTATCTTTTTCACTTTTGAAATTATCCAAATAATGGAATGAAACGTTATTCTATTTCATTGGCAAAACTTACTAACAAGACAACAATAGAATAGAGAATAACACTTTGTCATTTCACTTTTTTTTCTTTGTACTCCATTACTTGTCAGCAATTCAAACCTAGAAAATATGCACCAAATATAGTGTCATTTTACGGCAATCGCAGGCTTATCTAAAGGGAAATTGTTTCAATTATTCTTTAAATAAACCCAGACATGAAAGAAAATATTAAACACTATATCTTAATGAGATGTGACTGAACATTAATTTTGAGATAAACATATATGGAGAGTGATATATTCACGACATTAATGTGCGTAAAGTATTATCTACAATCCAATGTATATAATATTGTTCTGCATATAATTTTTGCTCTTAAGTTCATCAAATAATAAAGGTTAGGTGATATTGATTAAATTAAACCAACCAAAATTGTCTAATGCCATGGAAATCAAACTTCTTTTTTAAGTAAAGAGACATGCTTCATGCCACAGTGCCAGAAAGCCGGTTCATTTAAAGACAAAGCTATTTGCTTTTAAAATCGTATTACGAACATGGGGTTGATATAAATCATATGTGGTTCAAACTTCAAATTAAAGTTAGACAGACGTGGAAATGATTAATCTTGCCTCTTTTTCTTTCATATAATTGTACGGTATAAGTTATTAGGCCATACTTTTTTGTTTCTTTTTTTTTTAACTTCAACTTCATTAACTAAAAAACGAACTAATACAAACTTAATTATAGCTATATTCAAGTATATGTAACTTTAAAAAATATTTAACATAGATTATTAATCAAGCTCACATTAAACCTATTTTCTTAATTAATAAAAAATTATACAATTTTAGAGAACATTAAACCACAAGGTTACAAACACATAGATTAGGCCATACCATCAAAGATGTTAGCTAATGCAAATTATTCATCACTGGCTGCCCTTGTATGCTGGGCCCAAATCTTTTCTGATAAGATCATAAGAGTGCTGTACAATAATGATCAACATAAAAAACCGATCAATTAGGCTATATTATAGAAGATATATATTTGGAGTCTCACTAGAGAGAGAATGGACTATTGAGTTACAAAATGAACATCCCTCATACTATCTAGAATAACCATCCGAGTATTAGGGATAATAAACATCTTTTCAAAAGTTTAAACTAATTTTGGGGTTCACCAAGGATCGAACCTTGAACTCTTGACCTTTCGAATCTAGCGTTCTAATACCATGTCATGATACCACTTATCCTAAAAGTTTCAATTGATGGAAAAAGGTAACACTAATGATTATATCTCTAATACTCCCTAAATCTCCATTGTACATATTGTACAAATATTTCATTGGTTCCTCATACTTTCCCATATATTTGGAGGCGGACTCAACTTGAGTTGATCGAGTGGTCAACTCACTCGTCTCAAGTATCCAGAGGTTATACAAGTATCGAGAATTCGAATCTCATCTTGTGTATGCACCAACAAATTAGTATATCATTCTTTTTCTTTTCCTTCCTTTCTAACTTGTGATGTTTGAAAAGAAATTAAAAAATAAATAATTTCTTCGAAAAACTGCAAATAGTGACAGGAAGCCAGGTGCAGAAAGTGTGATAGAAAAGAAAGAGCTGGGTAAAGTTAATAAAATTAAAGATGATTTTGGAGTAATTCTTGTTTGTCTATATATATATATATACTATTAAGTATTAACCCTCCTTTCCTTTATCTTAGAAATAATGGGAATCTTCCAAAGTCCAAACACACCCACAAAATGAACAAAATATCTTCCTGGCTTCATCCCCACATTCCAGAAGCACCATTGTCTAACATCACAATGGTTTAGGAACATGTGCCTTGATTCTGGTTGGTGGAATAATGTCCTTGTAAAGATATGATGATGTCTTCAAGGTTGAAGCCAAATAAGAGGAGGACCAGCCTTAGCTTTGAGCACTCTTATATATGTATGTATGTATGATATTTTACCCAGGTCCTTGTGACAATTACAGTTGATAAAGCTGGAAAAAGGAGAATAAAAAAAAAACTTTTGAGCATACTTGTTAAAGGGACTACTACATTCACAAGGTTCATATATATCATAACCACTTAGCATATATATCTATCTATCTATCTATTTATTTATCTATTATAATATATTAAAAAAATCTAAAATAATGTTCTAGTAAATGAATAAGATATAAGTTTTTATTTTTTATATAAAATTATGATGTTATCTATAATAATGAGTCAATAATATAGAAAAAAGTATCTATCTTAGACATATATTTATATTATTATAGAGAACAATATCTATATAATTAATCTAGCATTAATCTTATAATTTTACATGTTAAATTATCTAATTCTACAAAAAAAAAAAAATTTAATTCATATCATTAGTCTAAATTCTAATATTACATATCTTATTTGGAAAATAAATTTCATTTTACGAATATCTATTTATATATCTATCAATTTATTTATAATCTATAAAAAAAAAAAAACAAATAATGATACAATGAACATGATGGTTTCAGTGGCTAAGAGAAGGGGATTGAATCTTAGCCCCCTTTTTGTTGCTTAATACTTGCTGAACTCAGAGAAGACTTTTCAGTTTTGGCTTGTCTCTGGATACGAGACCTTTTTGTTTTTGCTCGTCACTTGCCACGAAACTTTTTGTTTTGTCTCGTCACTTGGCACGAGACATTTTAGTTTTTGCTCCTGTGCAGTAGAAAACAGAAATGGAGAGAAGAAAGATTACACCCAGATATATCCTGGTTCAGCTGCTAAGTGCAGTGCAGCCTACATCCAGTCTCCATCACAAATATGATGGAATTTCACTATAATCAATCTGATTACAACTTGTAAAGTGCTAACCCAACTTACAAGGGGATTCCCACAGAATCATGAAACACAACATAGATGAACAAAGGAACTCTAAGACATCTATGGCTTTTTCTTTTAATTTTGCACTCTCTACCTTTTTCCGCTCTATGACTTTTTCATTACAAACCTCACTGTTTGCCTTTTTCCATGAGACTCAAGACATGACAAAATTAAACAGAAAAATACAAAACAAAATGCATTGAAGGAGAAGAGAAAACTGTTAGCTCAGGTAGCTTTGAGAACACTGTGCCTTGCACTCTCAAATTTTCTCCTTGCCTCAAACAGTGGCTGTCCACCCTTATTATAGAAGAGGGGAGCCTCCACTTATTGAAGCCAAAACCGAACCAACTTCTTCCTCCTTCAACAAAATTGGTTCGGCCACGTAGAGAGAGAAGAGATAATCATGCAAAACCCAACATGCAATTACCTCTAGTCCTTTCTTGATCATCACCCTTCATCAATCCGAGCTCTCCATTCTTGGCTTGCTCTCCAAGATGGATTTCTGGCCCTTGATGCTTCATGATGATGATGACTTCATCTGCTTCAATCTCTGCCTTCAACCATCACTTCGCCACTCTAGCTACTCCCTGTGGTGGTTGAGTAGAATCAAAGACAAGCCATGCTTCAAGAATCTCCCTTGCTGGCCGAGATCTTCTTCGTCCATTTTTGAGCATGAAAGGCTCAAGATACATCACCAAATCTAACCAAATATAGTGAATATCTCAGCCACAGCTCATTTTTATTTTAGTATATTTTCTTGCCATCATTAGCTTGATGGTCTTGATGCATGCAACTTCATTTCGGTAGCTCCATGTAGCTTCCATGGCTTCCTTTATTTTTTGGATATTGACCGAAAAGAAGAGAGAGATGAGAGAAAATAAACAACTTGAAACAAAAGCAATTCAAATGTAATAAACCAATTAGTTGGTGAAAGTTGCTTTTACTTCCCTAGCTTAGAGTGGCGTGTAGTCATTACACCCATCAATCAATTCAGCTGAACTTTTCTCTCTCATGTTCCCCATGCATTAATTAACAATGTAATAGATTTTGAAATCCATCACATGGTTAAAGGCTTGGTTCCGTTGGAAGCACTTTGCTTTCATTTTTTTTTTTGGTTTCGGACCAAGTTTGGAACCATGCATCACAAATAAAATTTGGGCTTGTAGCATTGAATTTAAAACTGGCCCAAATGATAACATTTGCTTTCTTGATGAATATTTGATTCGGATCAGCATGGAAACATTCATCAAAATTCAAATTGGGCTTGGTAGCAATAGAGCTTAATCTGACCCAATAAAATTTTGATTCCTTCAAACCAACTGGGCTTAGTGATACTATTTAAGTTCTGGCCCAATAGTAACATTTGCTTTCCTGGTGGATTTTTGGATCAAGCATTGTACACAAAGAAAAGCTTTCTTTGGGCTTGCTGTATTTCATTTATTTTCGGCCCAAAAAAAATCTGCATAACAAAATTATTAATTAAGCAAATATGAGTTAAGATTAAATCAATAATTTTGTAATTAAATATTTTAATAATGTTTGTTCATCATCAAAATTAAATAGGAGTTTTCCAAACTCATCAATCTCCCCCTTGATGACAAACATTATTAAAATTGAAATGGAAAGAAATTTAAAGATTGAGTAAAAAATACTCCCTTTGATTTTGAATTTCTCCCCCTTTCTAAATGTCACATTGCTCCCCCTTGATGTATGCTTATGTTACCAAGGGAAGCACTCAACCTGTAACATTTTTAAATCAAGCTTCAAGTAACAATGTTATTTAGCATATTTTATGATGCTAAATGCTTGATTTATGAGCAGTTTTAATTGATAATCAAAACTTATTTGATATCATAAACTGATTTACTGCTCAAACTACTTCATACAAAAAATATCAAAATGTTTTTTCAAATCTTTTCCTGTTAAAGATATCAGAGCAAAACAACATGATGGAAAAGTATTTGAGCAAACAAACAGGGCAGTTTTATTACATAGTTTAAAGGAACTGCCAAAAATAAGTTTTCAATATAACAAGTTTATCAATGATTAATCAACAGTTGGGCATCTCAATAAATCTAACATCATTATAAACCAAATGCCAATATAAACCAATCATTATAAGCCAAATGCAGTTCAAGCAACAACATGCATTCTTTGAACAAGGGTGATCATGAATTTTCAATTTTGAAAGTTTCAACCCCTGTTCCCCTGTTTTCAGCAGCCCCTGTTTCGTTCCAATTTTAATTTTGGAACCTTAAATTCCTCCCCCTTTTGTCATCATGGGGGCACCTGCACAAAATATTGTTACAGAAAACAGAACATGCAATATAACAGTTCAAAACATAACCAAATGGTGTCATCAAAGTATCACCTAGGTAGCTATTATCAATTGCAACCTTAACAAAAAAACAAAAGAGCTAATTGAGCCAAATTGTGCCAATATCAAATAGTAACCAGAGAGTTAATCATTGAAAAGATTAAAGTCAGGTTCCTCCTCGGCGCCATCACTGCCAGCTTCTTTTTCAAGACTTTCCAACATTAGACTGACCCTCTCTTGGCATTTCTTCCATGCCAATTCATTCTCATAAGCAAGTTTGTGAGCAGACTTGTGAAATTGAACCATGAGATCGGACATATTGGTGAATTCTGTGAGAATTTCTCTGAGGGAACCAGTCGTCTTTGAGGATTCTGGGCGGCCTTCAAAGTCATCATCAGATTTCTTTCCCCTTTTTGCAGCTCCGCCTGCTCTGATCATGGAAACCCGGTTCTCTACATCCTCATTGGTTAAATCTACCTTAAAGTACTCAAAAATACATGTAAGAAACATTCCATAAGGTAGATTGGCCTTTTTTGTACTTTTCACAGACTCCCACATGTGACGAATCATAATATAGCTAAATGAAATAGGAGTTGAAGTAACTAAAGCAAATATTATGAGACAATCAGATACAGTTACCCTGTTGTGAGAACCACTTTGAGGAGTGAGAATGTGAGTTATGATGTGGTGCAACAGAGAGTTAATTGGATCCAAAGCCTTATGAGTCGGAACAGTTCCATCTAGGCCAGACAAATTTTCACAGATTTGATGAATCACTTACTTGTATGTAACTCCTACATGTGAGTCCCATTTATCACTCATATAAACCTTTGGCCCTTCATCAATGTATCCAAGGGCAGAAGAGATTGTTTCAGAATCCAGTATGATCTGAACCCGTTTCACATAAGAGTGAATGCTACCATCAATAAACCTTAGATTTGCATAGAACTGCCTAACCAGCCCTGGGTACACCATTTTATGAATATGAAGCAGAGGTGACCATTTAAGACCTTCAAACATGGGCTGTAAATCGAGTCCTTTGGAGGCCAGAGATTTTAGATTCACTAGATAAAAGAGACACAAATGCCGTTTCTCCAGGACTTCATTGTGGAATTCAAAAGCAGCACACGTAGAGAACCTGGAAGGATCGAAATGTGAGTGTTGTTTGTGAAACTTGTTCTTGAACTCCATTGACCCAAGGTTCGCGGGTTCTCTGGTCTCATGGAACTCGAAACCCTTCGTCTTCTTGGAACTCTTTCCGGATGCATGTGGAGAGGTTCTTTTCGGTGATGATGGAGAAGGTGAGGTATGAGACTCCTCTACTTCCTCTTCAATGCTGGGCTCCTTCGCCTTCTCGCTCTTCCTTCTTCCAGAAGATTTTTGAGCAATAACTTTGCGCCTCATAGTCTCGGTTCTCTTGGAGGGGGGTGAAAGAGAAGAGGAGGAGGTGGAATGGATGTGAATGTGGGTATGTGATTGGGGTGTAGAAGGTTTTTGAGATTGGCGAATTCTCTCACTTTTCCTAGGGGCTGTTTTCTTTTTCATAATGAAAGAGATCAATGGAGATGGAAGTTGGAGATGAAAGGGTGGCCGAATAGTGAGGTGAGTGATGGGAGGTTAGAGAAGCATTAAATGCTTAATTGGAGAGAGAATGAGAGAAGTTATTACCCATTAAGAGAGCGGTTATTATCCACGGGGGTTTCAAAAACTGAAAAGAGGTTTCCCTAAATCAAGGGATTAGTTGGAGGGAAAGATTTGATTTGACAACATGCTTCTTCCAACACGATTTGATGAGACAACCAAGGGATTTTGTTGATTTAATTTTTCAAAAGAAATGAAACTAACAAAACTGTCTTGGTGGGGTCAAGGAATTTTTGGTGGGCCCATAAAATTTGAATTCTGCGTTGCCTCCCCCTTGACCACAGCTCTTCCATTCTGCCATTTATTGTTTCTCGTCCAAATCTACGAGCAAAAACTGAACAGAGTCAAATATTCACAAATTTTCAATGAAACTTAAATCAAACATTCCCAAGCTTTTTCTCAAGGTACAGAATCTGTCTTCACAGAGGGGTTTTGTAAAAATATCAGCAATTTGGTCTTCTGATTTTACAAATTGAATATCAATAGTACCCTTTTGCACATGTTCCCTAATAAAATGATACTTTATCTCAATGTGCTTGGTTCTTGAGTGCAAAACAGGATTTTTTGAAATATTTATTGCACTCATATTATCACAAAATAGGGGTATACTATTGATTTTTAATTTGTAATCTTCCAATTGTGTTTTTAACCAAATTAATTGTGTGCAACATGCAGATGTGGAAATGTATTCTGCTTCAGCTGTGGATAAAGCCACTGTGGCTTGTTTCTTGCTTGACCACATGTTGAGTGAGCTTCCAAGGAAGCAACACATGCCGGACGTGCTTCTTCTATCCACTCTATCTCCCGCATAATCTGCATCACAAAATCCTACTACACAAAATTCATCAGATTTAGGATACCACAAGCCATAATCACAAGTTCCCTTAATGTATCTAATGCGTTTAACAGCCGTAAGATGAGATTCTTTTGGGTGAGATTGAAATCTTGAACATACACCCACACTTTGAACAATATCTGGTCTAGAGGAGGTAAGGTACATGAGTGAACCTATCATTCCCCTATACCTTGTTTCATCCACATCTTGACCATCATCATCCTTTTCAAGTTTTGTGTTGGGATGCATTGGTGTACCCATTGCTTTGGAATTTTCTAGGCCAAACTTTTTAATAAGTTCTTTTGCATACTTTTCTTGGTAAATAAAAGTACCACTATGAGTTTGTTTAATTTGGAGGCCAAGAAAGAAAGTGAGCTCTCCCATTAAACTCATTTCAAACTCACTAGTCATGAGTTTTCCAAACTCTTCACACAAGGAAATGTTGGCCAATCCAAATACAATGTCATCAACATAAACTTGAACAAGAAGTATATCATCATTAGATGCTTTAATGAACAAAGTAGTGTCGGTGGTACCCCTTTGAAATTTATTTTCCAACAAGAAGGCACTAAGCCTTTCATACCAAGCTCTTGGAGCTTGTCTAAGACCATAAAGAGCCTTAGTTAATTTGAAAACATGATTTGGAAACTCTTTATGTTCAAAACCGGGGGGTTGTGCCACATACACTTCTCTATCAATAAAGCCATTAAGAAAAGCATATTTAACATCCATTTGAAACATTTTGAAACCTTTATGGGCGGCATAGGCAAGAAGCAACCGAATTGCTTCCATTCTAGCTACCGGAGCAAAAGACTCATCAAAATCTATATCCTCTTCTTGATCGTAACCTTGGGCCACTAATCTAGCCTTATTACGAACAACTTGTCCATCCTCACCAAGTTTATTTTTAAAGACCCACTTAGTACCCGTTACCTTCATACCATCCGAATAAGGTACTAATGTCCAAACCTCATTCTTGTCAAATTGAGCTAGCTCCTCTTGCATGGCCTTGACCCATGATGGATCTTCAAGAGCTTGTTTGACATTGTTGGGCTCCATTTGTGACAAGAAAGCAAAGTTGCTAGGTTCGGTTTGTCTTTTGGTGGAGGATCTTGTTGTTACACCATGAGAAGGATCACCAATGATGAAGTCATGAGGATAACCCCTCATAGACTTCCATTCTCTAGGTTTTCGGCCAAGTGTTGAACTTTGATGAGCTTCTGGTGGTCTCGCTGTTTCAGTTTCTCGTGTCTGCTCAGGAGATAAAATGGAAGTTTCTCCTTCAATCTGACGAGACAGAATCGGGCTGACAGATTCTTCATTCTGGACAGATTTGGGATTTTCTTTGCTTGTTCCATCCTCTTCACAATCTGAATCAATATCCTT
This sequence comes from Arachis hypogaea, assembly GCF_003086295.3. Taxonomy (NCBI): domain Eukaryota; kingdom Viridiplantae; phylum Streptophyta; class Magnoliopsida; order Fabales; family Fabaceae; genus Arachis; species Arachis hypogaea. The sequence continues at coordinate 134,029,805 of NC_092048.1, forward strand.
CACAATACTGGGAATTAAGTTAGAATCACAAAAAGTAACATGTATGGATTCCTCTATTGTCCTATGTTCCTTGAGATAAACTCTATAGGCCTTGCTTGTGGTGGAATATCCAACAAACATTCCTTCATATGATTTTGGATCAAATTTTCCAAGATTTTCCTTATTGTTAAGCACAAAACATTTGCATCCAAAAACATGAAAGTACTTAAGATTTGGAGGGGTTCCTTTCCATAGCTCATAAGGCGTTTTCTTTAACCCTTTTCTAATGATTGTTCTATTCAAAATATAACATGCTGTGTTCACAGCCTCAGCCCATAAGAATTTAGGAATTTCACTCTCACATAACATAGCCCTAGTCATTTCTTGAAGGCTTCTATTCCTTCTTTCAACCACCCCATTTTGTTGGGGGGTTCTAGGACATGAAAAGTTATGAGAAATCCCTAAGTCATCACAGAATTTTTCAAAATCTTGATTTTCAAATTCTCTTCCATGATCACTTCTCAAATGGGCAATTTTCAAATCCTTTTCATTTTGAATTTTCTTACAAAGGGTGGAAAAAGCATGAAAGGCATCATTCTTATGAGTAAGGAAAAGTACCCAACCAAATCTAGAGTAATCATCTACCACCACAAGACCATAATGTTTACCTCCTAAACTTTGAGTTCTAGTAGGACCAAAAAGGTCAATATGTAACATTTCCAATGGCCTTTTGGTTGAGATTCCATCTTTTGATTTAAAAGAGAATTTTACTTGTTTGCCTAATTGACAAGCGTCACAAGTAAGATCCTTATCAAACTTGATGTTTGTGATTCCTCTAACTAAATTTCTTTTGACTAGTTTAGAAATTTGATACATGCTAGCATGTCCCAACTTTCTATGCCAAAGCCATTTTTCAGATTCAAAAGATGTAAAGCATGTTACATTTTGTTCCTTTAAATCCTCAAGAGTTAATCCATACACATTGTTACATCTTTTAGCTTCAAGAAGAACATTCCCAGTTTTTTCACACACAACTAAACAAACAAATTTCTTAAAGATAACTTCAAAACCCAAATCACAAAGTTGACTAACACTAAGCAAATTATGTTTCAAGCCATGTACAAGGAGAACATCATTTATACAAGAAGAAAAGTTTTTACCAACTTTCCCAACAGCCACAATTTTTCCTTTTGCATCATCACCGAAAGTGACAAGTCCTCCATCATAGTCATCAAGCTTTATGAAGAAGGTTGCCTTTCCGGTCATATGCCTAGAGCATCCGCTGTCCATATACCACACATTTTCCTTCCTTTTGGATGCTAGGCACACCTACAAAACAATGCTTAAGTAACCTTAGGTATCTAAATCTTTTTGGATCCTTTTACGTTAAACCATCTTCTATGTCCTAAGCCATTGTAATCAAAAACAATTTTATAAACCTTGTCACCAACCATTCTTTCACCGAAAAAGCATTGAATGGGAAAGTGTCCATTCCGATTGCATAGTCTACAAAACCTTGGAGTTGCATTTTTGTTAAAGTAGGTGGGATCTTGAAATCTTGTGTCATTAGAAGATGAAGCAATATTTTCAAAATGTGAATTTTCAGATTTATAAAACCCCAACCCAGCCTTATCATAAAGAGGTTTTTGACTAGCCAAGATGTGATTTAAACTTTCGGAACTTTGTGTAAAGTTAGCCAAGTCTTCCTTAAGTCTTTTAACCTCTTTAAGCAACTCTTCATTTTGCTTAAAATAGTCCACATATGCAAGAACACAATGGTTACTTTCACAGCTCCTAACTTGGGCTCTTAACTGCTTATTTTCTTCAACAAGATCACAAGCAGTTTCGGCCTCTCTCACTTTTTCTTTTAGAAAACTGTTTTCGGCCTTAAGAATGGTAATTTGCTATTCAAGTTCTTGATTTTTCAGCAGAAAACATCTTATTTTTTCAGAAAGATGGTCTATCATAAGATGAAGATCTTCAGTGTTAGGGTTATGAAAGACTACCTGATCTATGTGGTCTGCCATGAGACATGTCTGTGACTTGGTCTCGGTTTCTTCATCATCATCATCAGAGTCATTCTCCAAGTCTTCCCATGTGGCCATCAGTCCTTTCTTCTTTCCTCTTTTCGGCTTTTCCTCCTTCTTCAGCTTGGGACAATCAGATTTGAAATGCCCCATTTCCTTGCAATTATAGCAAGTTACCTTGCTAAGGTCTTTCTTTACTCTCCTTGTGCTGCTGCCTTTGCCTTTGAGCTTAGCCATTTTCCTGAATTTTTTTGCAAATAAAACAAATTCATTTTCAGAAGAGTTATCACTGGATTCATCATCCAGAGGGTTAGTCACAAAAGAAAATGCAATTTCTTTCTTTTTTGTATCTTTTTTCAAATAGGTATTTTCAAAAGCAAGAAGATTTCCTCTCAAATCATCAAGTGTCATGGAGTCTAAGCTACTACTCTCAGAAATAATTAAAGCTTTAGTTTTCCACTCTTTTGTGAGACATCTCAACACTCTTCTCACTAGCACAGAATCTGAATGTGTAATTCCAAGAGCATCTAAGCCAACAATAATAGCATTGAACCGTTCCAACAGTTCATCAATGGACTCTCCTTCCTTCATTGCAAACATTTCATATTCTCTATTCAGCATATCTGTCCGAGTCTTCTTGACAATGGTGGTTCCTTCATGGGTGATTTGTAGTTTGTCCCAGATTTCCTTTGCCGTTGTGCATCTTGATACCCGTCGGTACTCCTCGAAGCTGATAGCACAATTGAGCAGATTTATTGCCTTGGCATTTAACTCCACCTTCTTTCTATCTTCCTCGGTCCATCTTGCTTCTGGTTTGAGAGAAACAACTCCTTCTGCACTTGTGATAGTTGGAAATTGAGGCCCTTCGAGAATAATCTTCCAAAGTCTGTAATCCACTGCCTGTACAAATATCTTCATCCTCTCCTTCCAATAGGTATAGTTTTTCCCATTGAAAAGAGGAGGTCTGTTGCTTGATTGACCTTCAGTTAGATTATAGGACACCACATTTGCGCCACTGTTTTCTGCCATGAGGATCTTTACTCCAAGCTGCAAAGCTTGATCTCTTTGAGACCAAGCTCTGATACCAATTAATGGTTTCAGTGGCTAAGAGAAGGGGGGGTTGAATCTTAGCCCCCTTTTTGTTGCTTAATACTTGCTGAACTCAGAGGAGACTTTTCAGTTTTGGCTCGTCTCTGGATACGAGACCTTTTTGTTTTTGCTCGTCACTTGCCATGAGACTTTTTGTTTTGTCTCGTCACTTGGCACGAGACATTTTAGTTTTTGCTCCTATGTAGTAGAAAACAGAAATGGAGAGAAGAAAGATTACACCCAGATATATCCTGGTTCAGCTGCTAAGTGCAGTGCAGCCTACATCCAGTCTCCATCACAAACATGATGGAATTTCACTATAATCAATCTGATTACAACTTGTAAAGTGCTAACCCAACTTACAAGGGGATTCCCACAGAATCATGAAACACAACATAGATGAACAAAGGAACTCTAAGACATCTATGGCTTTTTCTTTTAATTTTGCACTCTCTGCCTTTTTCCGCTCTATGGCTTTTTCATTACAAACCTCACTGTTTGCCTTTTTCCATGAGACTCAAGACATGACAAAATTAAACAGAAAAATACAAAACAAAATGCATTGAAGGAGAAGAGAAAACTGTTAGCTCAGGTAGCTCTGAGAACACTGTGCCTTGCACTCTCAAATTTTCTCCTTGCCTCAAACAGTGGCTGTCCACCCTTATTATAGAAGAGGGGAGCCTCCACTTATTGAAGCCAAAACCGAACCAACTTCTTCCTCCTTCAACAAAACCGGTTCGGCCACATAGAGAGAGAAGAGATAATCATGCAAAACCCAACATGCAATTACCTCTAGTCCTTTCTTGATCATCACCCTTCATCAATCCGAGCTCTCCATTCTTGGCTTGCTCTCCAAGATGGATTTCTGGCCCTTGATGCTTCATGATGATGATGACTTCATCTGCTTCAATCTCTGCCTTCAACCATCACTTCGCCACTCTAGCTACTCCCTGTGGTGGTTGAGCAGAATCAAAGACAAGCCATGCTTCAAGAATCTCCCTTGCTGGCCGAGATCTTCTTCGTCCATTTTTGAGCATGAAAGGCTCAAGATACATCACCAAATCTAACCAAATATAGTGAATATCTCAGCCACAGCTCATTTTTATTTTAGTATGTTTTCTTGCCATCATTAGCTTGATAGTCTTGATGCATGCAACTTCATTTCGGTAGCTCCATGTAGCTTCCATGGCTTCCTTTATTTTCTGGATATTGACCGAAAAGAAGAGAGAGATGAGAGAAAATAAACAACTTGAAACAAAAGCAATTCAAATGTAATAAACCAATTAGTTGGTGAAAGTTGCTTTTACTTCCCTAGCTTAGAGTGGCGTGTAGTCATTACACCCATCAATCAATTCAGCTGAACTTTTCTCTCTCATGTTCCCCATGCATTAATTAACAATGTAATAGATTTTGAAATCCATCACATGGTTAAAGGCTTGGTTCCGTTGGAAGCACTTTGCTTTCATTTTTTTTTTTTTTTGGTTTCGGACCAAGTTTGGAACCATGCATCACAAATAAAATTTGGGCTTGTAGCATTGAATTTAAAACTGGCCCAAATGATAACATTTGCTTTCTTGATGAATATTTGATTCGGATCAGCATGGAAACATTCATCAAAATTCAAATTGGGCTTGGTAGCAATAGAGCTTAATCTGACCCAATAAAATTTTGATTCCTTCAAACCAACTGGGCTTAGTGATACTATTTAAGTTCTGGCCCAATAGTAACATTTGCTTTCCTGATGGATTTTTGGATCAAGCATTGTACACAAAGGAAAGCTTTCTTTGGGCTTGCTGTATTTCATTTATTTTCGGCCCAAAAAAAAATCTGCATAACAAAATTATTAATTAAGCAAATATGAGTTAAGATTAAATCAATAATTTTGTAATTAAATATTTTAATAATGTTTGTTCATCATCAAAATTAAATAGGAGTTTTCCAAACTCATCAGAACACTTGACACATTAAATCATTTCTAATATTGTCACATAAATATTTAATGAAATTATCATTTTATAATTTTTTTTATCATTATATTATTTTTTAATCTTCTTAGGTAGTATTTAGCCTTATTTTTTAACTCGAACCCGCAACCTCTTAATTGAGTATGGAGAATCTATGCCATTTGAGTTATTACTCATTGGCTATTTCTACGTAAATTTTTCTATACCTTTAATAGTAATGTTATTTTTTTAATAGATATAAATTTGTTAGTAAAAAAGAATTTATTCTCTCTTTTTATTCTCACTTATATTCACGTTTAGTCATTTACTATATAAATCAACGTTCACTTCACACCCTTTTCTTTTTATCTCCTTTCACATCATCTTATGCCTTTCACTCTTTATCTTCTATCATTACTAATATTTTACACAATTATTTAAAAAATTTAGTTAATGATTATAGATTTAAAGTTCTTTATTTTAATTTGCTAACAATTTGTTCACTGTATGTTGAGTGGTGAACTTCTAAAATACTATAATATGAAATTCTTACAATGTTTTTACTTTTACTTTTGCTATTTTTGATATAATTAATTATGTTTATTAATTATATATTATCTTTTCACTTATATATTACTTCTATCTTTAACAATTTATATTTTTTAGTTATAATAATAGTATTGAAAAAGCAGATGCCATGATTCATGGATGTTATTTTTAATTATTGAAACATTATATATATATATATATATATATCTGTGTGTGTGTGATGAACTCCTTGACTCCTTCAAACAAACAGTAGAATGTATAATGTCTTTATAATTTTATTTAAATTTAATATTAATTTTTAAGTTTTTTTTATTAAATAGTTTGTTATGTATAAAAATTAATTAATTTTAGTTCTACGAAATGCGTAAATTTAAATCTAGTAATATATTAAAATAAAATTTAAAATAATCTCTTAATACATTTTTAATCTTCTAGCTTTTTAATATTATGGCACGTAAACTTAAATAACTAATTAACACAATTTACTTATTACTTATCTAATTAAATTATTTTTAAATTTTTTTACTTCTACTTCTCATATGTCTTATTATTTAAAATAAAATTTACAATAGAATTACTTTCACTTACGTGTGTAATCATTTACTTATCTTAATAACTAATAAATTTCTAATTAAAATAGATATTATAAGGTTCATCTAGAGTTTCAAATACATATAATCATATCTGTCAATAATTCTCAAAACAAAATAATAATCCATGTTTGCCAAAAGTACATATATAATGCGCTTGCATAATTCTTATCCGTACGTACTTGGCCTATCCCATATAAATTCTTCTGGATTTCTCTTTGCCAAATAGTGCGACAAATGCATTTTTCAAGTGTCTCCAACTTCTTAACAATCCTTAAGTTTATTCTACTAGAAAAACATAATGAATTTTAAGCAGCCACGTAATCTAAAAGAGTCAATTAATTAAAAATTTTAAAATGATACAAGCTTATAGCAAGATAATTAACTTATAAAAAAGATATAATCTGATGTATATAACTAAATTTAGTTCTCAATTTGTCATAATTTAATATGACACAAGGGCCACATAAACAGTAACAATGAAGTGTATAATAGAGTATAGAGTATAGACTGTAGAGGGACTGTGATCACATGCACTTGTTAGTTGTTACCTACTCTTAAATTCTGATCTTAGCACTTTCCAGAAATGATCATGTCAACATCAACAGTAAGTCATCAAATGTGAAATCTAATTTTCAGCCAATTTCATTTTCTATGTAACTCATACACCAAATAACAATCAGAGGCACCCAAACAAATCCAAACAAGTACTTACAAAACCTATACTCTCTGACTATGAGGAAGTCACAGAGGATCAACAACAAAATCTTCTGTGATGGCAGTCACGGCATTTCATTTTTCTAAAAGAAATTAAAAAGCATTGTAGACAAGAGTACATGAATATACAATAATTAGTTTTCTTTTTTTCTTCTCTCATATCTAGGATTTGGATGTTGGTTTTAATTTAGTTTTCTTTGGATTTTTTTTTTTTGTTATTATTGTTAATTTATCCTATTTATAATCATATTAATACTTGCCTTTGAAAAGAAAAATGCTTCTCTTTACTTTTTACAATTGTCCTGTTTTGCATAAGGATAAGCACAAGAGAGAGTATGTAAAGGGAAATGGATTATTCCATGCAAGAACACAATGTATGAGTTTTTTTATGTCAAAAATAGAAAAAGCAAAATAAATATGTAACATACTATATTTGGATTTTTTATTTTATTATTGATGAAGAAAGTGAGATTTACGAAGATATTAGAAAAAATGGTGCTTAACAGGAGTTTGGGGGTGTGTTCTTCGGGAAGCACAATACGCAAAGTGCATATTCCTCTGACAATACGCGTTCTGCGTATCGCGTGTATGGTCGACGCGCGTCAAACCCCTGGCTCGTGAATGAGGTGAATAATTACGGTCTTTTTCTTTAATTTGCACACACCTCCAATTTGCATACGCTTTCATAGACACAATCACAGTTTCCAGACTCGGTTTTCTTTCCTTAGTTTCTTTCCTTTACTGTCTCTCTACTCTTCAATGCTTCCTTAGTTCCATCTTTCCATACTTCTTGCTGCACGAGACTTCTGTCTTCATTTGCCAAGCTTTTTTTTTCTTTCAAAAATTAACAAGTTATTTTAATATCACTAATATAATTAGTAGATTAATTGTGCATTTTTTTTAATCTGAAATAGAAATAATGTGATATGTATAGTTGTTATTTAAATTGAATAGTATTTATTTATTAGTAGTAAAAAAAATACATAAGTAAAGATTATACCTTTATTATATATTTAGATGAATGATGATGATGTTAATTAGTAATTAGTCTTAAATATATTTTAAATTTAAATAGAATTTTTTATTTAAGTGATTTAAATCTGAAAATAAAATATAATTGTGATTCTAATTTATATTTTAAAAAGTTCAAATTTAAATAGATATTTAAATATATTTCAGTTTTAATTTTATATTGATATTTGAATTTAAATATATTTTGAATTCTGTATTGTACACACTTAGCATAAAAAGTGGTTGGCTCAGATTCACACACCCGATAATCTACTCCCCTACGAATGATATAATCTTTAATTGCTGCAATAACAGCCTCTCCAGAACTAAATTCCATGCCAACAACAAATTCACTGTCCATAACAACAACAGGATCTACAGCAATAACAACAAGAAATCATTCTAACTATTGCTTTACGATTCAATAATAATAATAATAATAATAATAATAATAATAATAATAATAATAATAATAACTGCTTACTTGAATTGATATACTCAGGAAATTCTGGTACATCCATAGCGTCTACATCCAAAGCGCTAAGGAAAAAAGGCTCTCTAGATGGATGTTGGCTCGCCAGTGCATTTGCTACATCTGCTACGTTAGACTCAACTATTATATCATCTTCACCCACTCAAATTCCTCTTCGCTTTCAGTCTTATAAACTGTCCAGTCGATATTAGCCTCTGGTAAATCAACCTCAACTAATTCTTCAAACTCAACATACAACTCGAGAACGGACACTTGTGCCCGTGTTTGTTGGTAGATGGAAAACATCCCTTGCATACTTCCTTCGTCAACCACATGCATTATTTGAAACTGAACGAAACCACCAAACACTAAAATAGGTTGTCTATAAAAAATATTTACGACTCTATTTAATACTTGATTATCACCACATTGACAAAGTATACTCTTAAATTCATCATAAGTTATTGCAAAAGGAATAACAATATCACGTGGATTCTCACAAACAAAACTCACACCCTCAGATATTTGGGAAAAGATTGACCATTATAATATATTTTCAAACTAATACCTATCTCCATTTTTATACTCTTACATTCTCAAAAAAATAAAACACTTTCACACTCAATCAATCTAATACCGTTCCTCCTTTTATAGTACTTCAATTATAATTTTTTATTTAGAAAACGACAATATGTAATCTGTAAATTTACAATACGCAGTCTGTGTCTTTGCAATTCACAAACTGTGTATTGTCACTTTAATATTAAATAACACAATACGCCTTCTGCGTATTGTTAAATAAATATAAAAAAAATAGAATCCACCCTTTGCGTATTGTCTTCATGAATGTGTCAGCCAAAATCTACCCCTGACAATTCGCCCACAATTCGCCCTCTGCGAATTGTACTGCCACCAGAATTTTGCAAAACACCCTCACTTCCAATATTAAGGCATTACACCAAATCTTTTGCAATAACTAAAAAAATGAGCCACTATATTTACCTTTTTACACTTATTAACTAATATATTGGGAAGAGAAGTGTGTTGTTCAAAGTCATGGAAATCTGGTGTGTTTCACCACCCACATGTGGTGCAAATAAGTCAGACTATTTGATTTGTTTTGATCGTGCTTTCTGCTTTTGATTTATTGTAATAATGTTGTCATTCATATCACTTTACGATTCCAAGATTTTTCTAAATTGGTGATACTAAATTCCAGTAGACAATACTAAGTGAACTCTTTCAATTACCAACACGAGCATAGCTCTATTTTTAGCTGATAAACTTGACTTCATAAACTGAACTTACTTTGACTTATATAGGAAGATTTTGGTGCTTTAAGTTGAATACTTTCAAACAGAAATAATTCTCTTTTCAGTACACGAGTGGATAAGTAACTGCGTCTCACTAAACAATGCTAGTGTTAGTAATTTTACGCAAGGGCACAGTGGTTCACATAATCAAATGTTTTCCATATATCTAATATTAAATATATAACTTAGTATTCAAGGTAATTCAGGAGTATATACATACAAAAGGAATATATTTTGGACCATAAAATTCTGCTTTTGCAAATTCCATTGATTAGGCAACGCCATACACTTTCTAGAGCACCACATAACAGTGCCATCAAAAGTGATTAGTGCATACAAACCACAGGAAAGAAAAAGAAGCAGCAAGATTAATTAATTAAGGAAAGAAAAATAAGAGTTTATGAACAACAAGAAGCAGCTCCTCTGGATACTTCGGCAGGTCTATCAACAAGAACCATCCCTGCTGGGTTCTGAGCTGGCTGAGCCCTTGGCAACCTCTTTGCTGTTTTGTTGACACAACCAATTCAACAGTCAGCAAAGTGCAGCACTTCATTGCCAGGCAAAAGGAAAAAGAATAATAATAACAGTATATACAGAACAAGTTTCATACTTCCAGAACATTAAATTTTATTAGAATAATGAAGAGCAGCAAATAAATAAGTTGCATGCCATGCGGTACAACAACAAAACTGGAAAACTAGACGACCCTTGCTGGCGTGGAAGAAAGAAAGCAGTCCAAGAATGTAGCCATAAACTATCATAAGGGCAGGTCATGTTAAGTGGTTCGGCCAACAATTTCATAATTAATGAACAATTTATGAATTCTTAAAACTAGTCATGAAGACAGTATCAATTTTTTGGTCTGTAAAAGTGAAAACAGATATTTCGTACAAGTGAGTGCTTTTTCCTAGTTAAACTGACATTATCCTCAAATTCTTTTTTTGGGTACTGAAATTCAATTAAAGAAGGATGGAGATATTTTAGCAAAGAAGGATGATGCAATTTGGAGGAAATATGTTATTTATGTGTTTCGAGTGTTCTGTTTCTGTTTTCCTTGTTTTGTTGTTTCTGCTATGTTTGAAAATATGGTATGCGCATTCTGAGGTACTCTTCGCTCCTTGCTATGTTCAGTTACTTTTAAAAGAATAAAAAAAATTCAATTAAAGCAACATAGGATATGAAATCTTCATCAAGTAGGCCATAATATATAAAATAGGAACAAACTCTCACCTATTTCATAAAATATATCATTCACATTGGCTGCAGTTTTTGCAGATGTCTCCATGAAAAACAGACCATTTTCCTCAGCATATACACGTGCCTCCTGCAATAACCATAGTTAAAACATATGAACAGAGAAGTTCCTGAAATGTCACTATGATATATTAGTAGGCATATCAAATATGAAAGGGGAAAAAGAAACAATCAATCGTTGAAGAACAATGCAAGCATGCTCCAATCACAACTACATATTACAGCATCTTTTGCACCAAAATTTTGATACAACAAGCCTGCATGATAAAATCAGAATTACTGTACATACTAGATACACAGTTCAAGCCAAAAAAGCATGTCCATTTTTCCCTTTGCAAAGATGCATTCATAAAGGTTCATAGGCATGTCAAGCTTAAAACCACTATTTTCTTTTTCATAAAAAAAATTCTTCATCAAGAATTCACAGGTCAATTTCATTTCCATAGCGGTTTATAGTTTAGGACCAGAATCAGTAGTCTCCTATTGTTCTTTTCTTTAACCTTTGTTTGCCACAAAGTTAAGAATATCAAAAATTTATACAGCAAGCATGGCATAAAAGGAATATACGAAAACGATACTTACATCAGCTGTCACTTGCCTCTTATCTTCCAAGTCAGCTTTGTTACCAGCAAGAGCCATGACCATGTTAGGATTCCCTGTAAGTACATTATTTGAGAAGCTACTTAAGCAACTACAACTGCCATAATCCCCAAACGACTAAGTTTAACAGAGAACGGCTAACAAAAGGTAGCGCTTGTTAAATATATAATAATTTAGAGCAAAGCCTCAAGTGTTATTTTCTCAACAATCATTTTGACCATTATTTTTTTTTATATCCAGCATACATTGTTAGATAAATTCTAAATGGAAGGGGTGTGTCTGGCTTCTAAGTTTTTCTGTTCACAATATTCTCACTCACAGGATACAGAATCATTCTCACATCATCTCATGCACAATGGTCTTATGTATGAGTTATTCTACTGTAAAGCATGACTCCAGAGTTTCATTTAACAATTAACTTATTCTATCCACAAGTTCCAATAAAAACAGAAACAGGAAAAAAATAAATAAACAAATAAAATTATTGAAGTTCAAGAATGTGTTTTTAGGGGGGACTCTTCACAAATATGCTGCATCAAAATAACATTTTAAATGGTTTATACCTAGTTCAATCTTGATTTGTAATTTATACCTTTACTTCCCAATATAGAAAAGCATAAGAAAACCTTAGAACCAATTAACTAATACCTTGCTTTTGAAGCTCTTGGACCCACTTCTTGGCTCGCGTAAATGAGTCCTACATGTAAAACATAGAGGCAGTATAATTGTTAGAAGCAAATTATCAATCCTCTGAAATAAACCAAAGGACACAATCATGCTGGTAGATTTGATATACTCATTTAAGGAAAATATGAAGTTGACCCATCATACTGATCTTCAATATTTTGCACAAATTAAGCTCCTACAAACATATGCTCATACATGCACAAACTTCCAAATATAAACAACCAAGATTTACAACCATATACTTTACCAAATTTCACAAGCCTTGTAATGAAATCTATTAAATAACCTCTGATCAGTCATTAGTTTCAAATTAAGGTATGGCATAGACCTCAATCACTATTATGCTACAACGTTTTGTGTAAACTTTGGGTCAAAAAGAAACAAACAGGTTTCCTATTAAGAAGCATCATGCATATAATAATGTCTAAAAGGCAAGATGCAATCTCATGGCAAGGATTGTTCTGGAAACTATGGAAATACTGTAAAACAGCATTTGACTATGTATACACCAAACACATACAATCCAGAGTCAGAATGTTTTCAAACTTACTATTATTTTTCAGGGGAATGTAAAGATATAAGGATAATCATATTTTAGACACTTTAAACCTCAATCCAAAAACACATTTCCAGCATCTAACAAATACAACAGAAAGGGCATCTTGATCACCTAATTGAGCACAACAAAGTTGTGATTTGAGACCTACCATGCATTATAAGCAAGAAAGAAGTATCAGCACAAAATTACAAGCCAGAAAAAGCTAATTGATGTAGACCAAATATTAACAACTTAAATAGGTATTCAAAAGGGTATTATACCGGGGTAGTAATGTCATAGACAATGATAGCAGCAGCAGCACCTCTGTAGTACATGGGTGCCAAGCTATGGTATCTCTCTTGCCCAGCTGTGTCCCAAATCTCGAATTTCACTGTCGCATCATTGACAGCCAATGTCTGAGAAAAGAACGCTGCACCTATAGTTGATTCCTGTGACAATAATAAAACCACAAAAATTCAGTATGATGATCCCCACCTTCTGTACATTCAAGCCTTGTCACAAAATCAAAGCTCCTAAAACCATCAACATTGACACAATCACCAGGAGAAGATATCTTCTCTGAATCTCTCCCGTTCACATCCCAATTTTTAATTTCTTCTCGGCTACTATCTTCAGTTTCAAAAAGATAGCAAATTGGTCTCAGTAGCCACCAACTATCATAACCTTCGTGATCAGATTGAGCTTCAGCTTTTCGCAACCAGCTGGAATTCCCATATATGATGTAGCTCCATCATAGTAGCCCCCCCGGGACCCAAAAAAAAAAAGATTTGATTCAAAACGAATAACCCACTTCTAATTTATCGAAACAAATGCCCGTGATCAACAAACCCAACAAACTTCAGCAAATAAAGCAAGGAAACCCTTAAAATTTTAGAACTTCCAACTCCAAAACGAGGAAATACAAAAAAGGGGTTTAAAAAACCTGAAATTCAAGAAATTGACCCTTGACGAAGCGCAAAACGAGACTGGATTTTCCGGCACCCATGTCCCCGAGGAGAACCTGATGACATATATATTAAGAATATTAAAAATACTAAACAATTAAATTAAAAGCAAGGGAATTATCGAACGGGAAAGAGATGGAGCGAAGAACGAAGGTGAAGGGTAAAGGACCGACCAATTTGGCATTGAGATTGTTGTGGCCGATCGTAGCCATTGGGATGAGAATTGGATCGATCGGCAAATCGGAGAGAAAAACCTACGACCCAATACCCAAAAGATTCGAGCTTTGTACTCCGCGAATACGCTGAGGATTTGGAATGATAAAAAAGAGACAAATAGAAAGAGAGAATGTCTCTTCCGCTGAATAATAATAAGTTTATTTGCTTTTCGCTTACGGTGGGTTGTTTCCTTCGTTGCTTGCTGCGTCGGCGTCCAAACGCTTTCGTTTTATTTGTTTTCTGTCGTTTGGCAGAATTCTTTTGGGCTTTAATTTTATTAAATAAAGAAAATTAATTTATTTTATTTACACGGTTGGTGTGGGACTGTAGGTTGATGGTGACATGCAAATTGCAAATGCAAAAATTGGTTTTGCTTATATATTGGGCAAGTCCATAAGGTACGTAACTACGTAAGAAACAACCAAAATTTCGATCCCTTTAGTGTTGCCTGTTATGTTCTTGTGGAGAATATATATAGGATTCTTTGACTGCTACCATCTTCCACCAATTTAATTTTATTTCAATTTGGATAGCAATAATGGCTATACTGCCACTGAAATATACCATTACTGTTTAGAAAAGAGACACAGATGGAAGTTTCAATGCACAGGCTTATATGCGACAGCTAAATCATACGCTTAAATACGAAGCCATAAGAGGCATAGTATCCGCTCCATTGAGCATATGTTTTGTGTTGTTGACCAGCTACCTCAAAGGAAGCTTCGTGGATGCGTCATGCATTGTGTGATTTGTAATTAAAGCGCTTCAAAAAATATTATTTTAAAAAATGTTAAGAGTTATCAAAATTTATTATTTTTACGTATCACTTAATTATTAACTTAATTTATTTAATTTAATTCTTAGTTTAGTAATCTAACAATATACTTTATTTCATATTTTATTCCTCTATTATTTTAATGTTATAAATACTATAAATTTAGTTTGCTTGCTAAATATTAATTTATAATTAAATTCGAGAGATGTATACGTAGCAATAATAAAAATAATAAGTGATGGATTTTAGACAGAATTCCAAATGACTACGACCACAAACCAAATAAGTACACAGAATTGATCCGGGAAGTGATAACTTAAAGGAATCCTTATGTTCAACAAACCAGGATAAGACGAAAGGGTGTTATCATACACAAGAAATGTTAATTTATTATTTTCAATTGGTCACAGATCACATCCTAGAAATCTGAAGAGGAATAGAAGTTTCAAGCATTTCATGCCTGAGAGAGACAAGAGGGATCTTTTCCAATTGGCCTTGTTTCTCCAAAATGTGTGTCTGGCAATTCTCAGCGGCCATAACACCAGCAGAGTAAGCTCCATGCACTGATCCCTGATTATCCAAGCTCACAGCTTCACCACCAAAGAATAGATTACCTAATGGTGCACGAAGCTTGTCATACACGTCAGTTGGCTTTCCAACTAAATCATATGAGTAGCAACCAAGAGAGTTTGGATCTGTTCCCCAACGTGACACGAGATACTGAACCTGCAATCATCCAACAAAACAGTTTATCAGGCTCCCGCAATAGAGTGCAAAGAGGAGAGCATGTATGAGAACATGAGAAATGAACTTACTGGCTCACAAGCATCAGGGAACATATTCTTGAGCTGTTGCATTACAAACTCGGCAGCTGATTCATCAGAAAGTTTCTCCAGGTCATAAGCAAACCTGCCAGCCGCCATATAGACGAGAACGGGATGACCTGTTGCTTTGTGGAGATTGAGAAAATAGCCACAGGCATAAGAGGTTGGGGCAACAATGCCCAGGAGTTCTACATTAGGCCAAAACACCTTGTCGAATCTTAGGGCCACCTTATTTTCATTGCCCACTCCAAGATCCGAAATGGCTGAAACCTTCCAATCGGGCAGTTTTGGTTCAAATTCAATCAGATTGGCCTTTAGAATTCCAAGAGGAACGGTTATAATGGCAGCATCAGCAACAAAGTTCCTACCACCCTCGACCGTAACCATTACCTTATTGTAACCACTGGATATCTTGGTCACCCTACATAGTGAAGTTTGCATAAGGGTCAAAACTTTGTGTCTTATAGATGGTAAAACGGTCATTCTGCTACCGAATGCTACCAATGTCTCAGATTCAAAAGAAAATCATACAAGTCCCCAGATTACGTTGTCACATGTCTAAAAAGAGCTAGCAAAAGGACTTGTGAAATATGTTGTAAAACAACATATTTCAAATTAGCAGAAAATCTAATTCTAGAACCAAGTTAGAGCGCGCGGAAAAAATCCACTTTACTTTTTGTATCAAAGTAGCAACATATTCAAATTTTCCATTGCCTAATATTTCTCCAAGTCAAAAAACATTTTTCTTCTCTCCCTACTTATTGCAAGTCCTGTCATGGAATCATGAAAAAATGGGATTTGTATGCATACCTGTGGTTTAAGCGTATATCAATATCTTTTGCAAGAGATTTTATAATAGGGTCATATCCTTGCACCATAAGTCCATGGCCACCGGTTAGGACATGTTCCTATAATCAGAAAAATAAAATGTAACCAAGTAAGCATATTTGGATATTAGTTAGTATTAAGTTGATCTTTGCATTCAGATAGAATATAAAAACAACCAATGCACATTATATAATGATCGGTCTGAAACAATCTATGTCAATTTTACAAAAATTTGACATTTTTAGGCTTCTACTATCAAACTCAACTCACAGAACTCCATCATATATTCAATAATAATCTAATCCAATCTAATCAAAGGCAGGTGGCAAACTAACTTTACGAAAAAAAGATATTTTTTATCCTTCAACTAATATTAATATACGATGGCACTTACTTGGTCCCAGGTTTTCAGTGATATCATATCCGCATCAGCAGCAAACCAAGCTTCCATTCTGCATATAAACCATTGCAGCACTTCATGGGCAAGTCCTTGTTGCCTGCAAAAAGCTTTGCCAGTTACTTTCATATAACTTCAAGTTTCAAACTCATAGCCATAGATAATATTATTATACTAAAAAGTACCTTAGTTCTGGATGTCTGTCTAACACAATTGAAATTGCTTGGGAAACTGACATGTCATCAGGATTTTCATCTCTCACTTTCCCTGTCTGTTATCACAAGCAAAGAAACAATTAGGCTCCAGCTAAAGATACTCACAATCACATTCTTTACTGAAAAACCAAAAACCATATTAAGGAAAGTGGAAAAATCAACCTCTTCTAGTATTCTCTTAAAGGTGTCTCCGACTTCAATAACTGTCTGTTGTGGAACTTGATGACCATTGATGTTGAACAGCATATAACTGGAAACGCAATGAGTTTGCTGATTAGCATGAAGTACTAGTAGTATAATATAGCCTCTACAAACAAAGAAAATATGATGGCATACATATTTATTCATTTGGCAAATTTATCACATTTATTTATATGTTATCGTGTAGATTCACTTAAAATACTATTTCTTTTTATTCTAAAAATTGCAAAAAATTCCATTCCAAACCTTAAAATGCATCAACCTCAAAAATGATGGATGATCGTTACCTTTCCAAATCATGGTCATATAAGACAGAGTTGTCACCACTGGTTCGGTATAAAGTAAGGCCCAGACCACGTATCAATGGAGCCAAGGGATTCTCATTGCAAACTCCATGCAACCTGGAACATAGCACACAGATCAAAAGGCCATGAATATTATTATTGCGCACAAAACACTCTATACAACAGAGAGACAATTCACTGGAAAAAGTTGTACCATGAGGCACCCATATCAACTGGACAACCAAATGAGTAGTCAGTATGAATCCGGCCTCCAACTCTGTCCCGTGACTCGAGTACGGTTACCTGGCGAAATCATGAAAATATGTTAAAATAGAAAGCAAGAAGAATTATTTTCTAACCTAAAGAGATAGAAAGAATGAATAAGGAGAAAAGCAAATCATAATTATATATGACACCTTAAAAGATGCATCATAGAGACTACGTGCAGCAGCAACCCCTGATATCCCAGCACCAATTACAATAACAGAGGGGCGAGATCTGTGTTGCCTCTCAATGCGGGAGGCAATGGTACCTGATCATTGGACACAAAAATTCAGAATGAGAAAAATATAGAAAAATAAATGAAGAAATAAACACAATGCACTAAACAAATCATGTGATCCAAAATGTTTCTCACTTTTTCCAATTCATGAGAGCATAAAATCGATAATGAACAAAACAGTAAAATAACAATTCCCATCCATCCCATTGTAAACAATAATATCCCATTACGTTTTGTAGCTCAACTAAGACCATAATTATTCCTAAACCATTGTTTAAAGACAGATAGATCTTATCACAAGATTCTAGATAATAGTTACTAAAAAAGGTCCTCAATTCATACACAACACATTCTGATGATATCAACACATAAACAAAACCAGCCAGGCCCTTGAATCAACCAGTAGGATCAAAAGCCAAAATTCCAAACTTTTCAAACAAACATTATTATCATCAGGAAATAGGCAGGCAACTGAGCTTATAAGCCAATGAAAAGAAAATCCAAACTTTACAAAGTTAAAATAATAAAATAAAAAATATATATTAAGAGAACTAACCATCAATCAAATTGGTGGAAAATAAGTCCTCAGGGTCCATACGAAACAGCAAAAAGGGCAGTAAAACTGTTGAGACTTGTGAAGATCCAATAAGATCAAGGGACGATTACAGAGAGAGGGTGTGAAAAAGACAGGATTTTGATTTGGAGAGAGAATCAAATAAAGGAGATCAACAAAAAATATCAAACTTTTTCCTTCAATTAGAATTGGATTCAAGATTTAAAGGGTGTATAGGAACTGGAAAATTAGAGACTAACTGGGCTGAATGATAGAAAATCAAAATGAGTATGCCGGCAATGAAGCGGCTCAGGTTGGAAGACAAACTAGGTTTCTCAAACCGGCTCATAAGGTTAGCACTTTTTCAACCAATTTCAAATATTGAAACTTATCCCAATGGAGATCGCCGGAGGATCGACGACTCTTGCATAAGATCGACGGAGAATTGAGATATCGAACGGAAAAGAGAGATATCTGGCAAGGGGAACGCACTTTCTCTCTCTAGCTTCACTACTTTCTCTCTCTTGATAAAAGACAAGATACTTTTTAGGGCGAATGGCAGAGGTATCAGATTTCTACAACTTTGGGGTATTTATAGTTGATTTATTTGGCCTAAGATATTTAAGATTTTTTCAATTATTTTCCAAAGGGGTGGTTTTGTCATTTTGTATAATGGGGACGGAAACCTAACACATAGCCTGCCTCTCTCTCTCCTCACTTGCTCTGCCACATGCATGGGATATTTTTGGGATTTAACTTTTACTCAGGTGCAGTTTAGGAATTTCAAAGAATCTAAAACAGGGATGCGAATAATATTTTATTTGAAAATTACGAGTTATGAATAGGATTGCCGTTTCTTTTCTTTTTTTTGTGTGACTCACTGTGTCTAATTTAGGACTGCTGTTGTATAATACTAATGAAAATTAGTCAACAAAAAAACAATTAATACTAATGAAAACTAACACACAGTATTTATTATTTTTGTATTAATGAAAAATTAAAATTAGTTTTTCTAAAGTCTACTCTTTTCAAAAGAAAAAAGCTGGATTAAAAAATTTGAGAATATAAATTTAAATTTCCATTAAAAATTTTTGAATTTGAAAAGAATAAACTACGAAATTAACAAAAACAATGTCAATAATATTTTGAGCTTTTATAAATAAAAAATATTAATAGATTAAATTAAAACCATGAAAATAGTATATATATATATATATATATATTCTTTTTTATGAAAGAGTTTAATTTCATTGAACAACAATCAATATACACAAAAGTAATAAGCTTAGTCATAAAAATAAACGGTTAAAATAAATTTGGCAATCTATCATGATTTACTTACTCTAACTTAAAGAATAAATAATTATTTTTTATTATAAAATATTTGGATATTGATAAAATTGATCATAAAAAATTAAAATCAGAGATATATTCATATAAGATAAATTTCGGTCGATAAAAATGACTAATTCTCATTTTTTTGTTAATAATTTCGTAAATACTCCTCTATTTTTCTCTTTCTTTCTCATCTTATTTCCATAACCACCACCACCTCCACTGCAAAGATTTACCGTTTTATTAAATCTACTCATTTTCTTTCATCTCTCCCAGATAGTTGCATCTTGCATTCTTGTCGCAACCACCACAAATTTAAATTACAACAACAATTCCAACCTGTAATTAGAGCGTCACGAACCAACCTACATAAATGTTGAAACACGCGCTCTAGTGGGAGGCTCAATAGAACCCACCGCTCAACCTACCGCCTGCAGTCACACCATTGGAGTGAGGAGCTGCCGTGGTTAGAGGTGTTCGCAGTGCGGTTTGGTTCGGTTTTAAGGAAAAAATCATCCGATCCGAACGCTTAATTTATGTGCGGTGCGATTTGGATTGGATGGTTTTTTTTTTTTTGGAAATTCGATCCGATCCGATTACAAGCGATTTGGATCGGTTTGGATTTGCAATTTTTTTTAATAAAAAAATTAAATACATATAACAAGTCTCAACATCAAATTTTAAATAATCAACAATGACATAACAAGTTTTAACAATATCTTAAAAAGCTAACGATAACATAACAATAGAAATAAAATTATATGTTAGTTAAAATAAATAAATAAATAACATTTTGAACGTAAAATATTTATTAAATAATAATAATTCATGAATAATAGAAAAATGTATAACAAATTGAACATGTTATAAGTATAATTGTAAACATAATAATAAAATAATAATATTATAGCACATTGTGCGGTTTGGATTGGATTGGATCAGTTATAAAAAGTAGATCCGAAATCCGATCCAATCCAACGTTAAAGGACAAGGCATGTGATCATGGTCTTCAACATTGTCTCTACAGACAACACAATATATAGAAGAGAGGGTACCCTCTTGAACTAGTTTATCCTGAGTAGAGAGCCTCCCATGAATAGCAAGCCATAGAAAAAATGAGTGTATAGGGATAGCCTTCGACAAAAACCACTTTTCAGTCACTACTGGCTGTTAGGATCTCCAAAAAATATAATCCAATCAAATCCGAATTAGTACTATTTTAATCGGTTTTCGGTTTAAATCGGATTGGATGAGCGGTTTAATTTGGATCAGTTTGGATTTGAACACCCGTAGCCGTGGTTGTTGTTGCCATTTTTGCTTCTCAGCTCAAAATTCACGATTGGCATAATCGCCACAAACTCTAAGAAATACATCTCATTCTCCTATGATTCTACCTCTGTCTCGATCTCTCCGGTGACATTGACGTTGGCGACGACACTATCCTCACCTTCAACCACATAAAGAAGAACACAATAGTGCGGAAGACAACGATTTCGAGCAAAAAAAAAATAGAGAGAGAGAGAGAGAGAGAGAGAGAGAGAGAGAGAGAGAGAGAGAGAGAGAGAGCAACCATGGTTTCGTAGTGAGCTATGATGGAGGCCTCGATTTGACAAGCTGCGACAAAAGGCCTCATCGGAGGTCATGGTTTCATAGTATTTGAAAGGTACAATCAGATCTATTTTTGGTCACTGCCAAACAAAGAGACACGAAGGGAAGAAAAGAGAGTGATGAGCGAGAGAGGGGGAATAGAGGCAGCAAAGTTAGAGAATCAATGATTTTAATCTTTACCGAACGAAATTTATCTTGTATGAGTATAACTTTAATTTCAGCAGATGTGGTGGTGGTTGTGGAAGAAAGATGAGGAAATAAGATGAAAGGAGAGGGGTATTTATAGAATTATTAATAAAAATTTAATAATTGATCATTTTTGTCGAACAAAACTTATTTTGCATGTATAAAACTTTAGTTTTAATTTTTCATCGATAATTTTATCAGCGTCTAAATCTTTTATGGTTAAAAATGACTATTTACTCCCAACTTAATCTTTCTTATTACACCTAACATTTCTTATTTATGTGTAATATACCTTCTTATATATGTTATAGAAATATAATTTGATTCTATTAACTTGCCAAATTTTTTTGAAAAATCTAAAGTTAAAGCACAAAAATATATGTATAGATATTTTGCTTTTTTAACTAAAAAATATAATATTTTTTGTCATATTGTTCAAATCTTAAGTTAAATATGAATATTAATTTTTGAAATTGAATAAATATATTTTAGATTTTTTGCATCTAAAAATAATATTCTATTAATGTTAGAATTATTTAGATGGATAAGTAATAGTGAATATAGAATTATTTAAGAAGGATAGAACTAATTATATCCTTTTATTGAAAATATAAATTTAAAAATATTATATTCAACTCTCAATAGTCAACCTCTAATTGAACTATTGTATGTTCAAAAGATTTTTAAATAAATGAAATAATTTTAGGAGTATAATTTTTTAAAAATTTAATTAATTCAAGATATTTATTGTCACTGATTAAAAAAAGCAAATTAAAATGATAATTTAATATTTTTATATTTTTAAAATATTATTTATTTATTTTTCTAGCATTGTTTATTATCCACTGATCACATTAATATAATTCAATTTAATAAAATTATTTATCATCATTTGATTGAATAAAAGTTTTATTTTAGGATAAAGTATATTTTTTGTCCCTGAAGTTTGACAAAAGTTTCAAAAATACCCCTAAGTTTTATTTTGTTTCAATTTTGTCCTAAAAATTTTCGATTTGCATCAAATATACCCCGAACAGCTAATTTTTCAAAAAATTTAAGACCAATTCAACAATAATTTCATAAGAACAAACCTCAACACAAGCAAATCAAGCATAGTTTTCATGCATTATTGTTAGATTGGTCTTAATTTTTTTGAAAATTTAGCCGTTAAGGGTATATTTGATGCAAATCGAAAACTTCTATGACAAAATTGAAACAAAATAAAACTTAAGGGTATTTTTAAAATTTTTGCTAAACTTCAGGGACAAAAAATATCTTTACCCTTTATTTTATATGAAAATTTTAGGATTTCTCAATCTCAACATCATCTATGTTAAATCATTATGAAATATAACTGAGAGCGCAGAAGTGTCCCTTCATTCGAGAGCATGATTGAGATCAGAGAGCTTAGGTCTTGTAGTTCTTTGATCTTCGTCAACCAAGACCTTTTGTATCCCTGATAGAGCTGAATCGCAACTCTACTGTCGAAAAAGAGTTATGAAGGCGGATTTGATGTGTTGGGCAACGAAATCCTGAAGTCATTATTTATATTTGAATATGACACTCATTAAACCTTAAAATCCAAATAAAATAGTATCTCTGGTTTTAATCTCATTTATCTAAATCAAAAGTAATAATGACTTATTTAATTCAACATTTATGACAATAAATGATATCACCATTATATAAGTCATTTAATGTAAAATTACTTAATTTACGAGTAAAATTAATATAGGGCAATTTACATATATAAAATAAATAGAAGAAGGTGTTACACAAATACAACATTCCAAACAACCAGACGCAATTACAACATTCCTACCTATATGTAAACCGCAACACCCTAACGCGGATTCAACTTACACGTAAACCACTGGATCCTGTCGCGATTTACGTTCAAAGCATGCAAGCACATAAACCACTACACCCTCTAGCGGTTTATAAGGATATATGCAGTGAGGATATTTCGCGAGACTCTGTCGCGAAATAGAAATGTTGCATGTACTGGTATACTTGAAAACTTTCCTAAATTTTATAAGGGAAAGTATGAGGAGCCAATGGAATATTTATACAATGTGTACAATGGAGGTTTAGGAAGTATTAGAGATATAATCATTAGTGTTACATTTTTCCATCAGGGTCTCGCGGAATACCCTCACTGCGTATCTCCTCATAAACCGCTAGAGGGTGTAGCGGTTTATGTGCTTGCATACTTTGAACGTAAACCGCGATAGGGTCTAGTGGTTTACGTGTAAGTTGAATTCACGTTAGGGTGTCGCGGTTTACATATAGTTAGGAATGTTGCAATTGCGTCTGGTTTTTGAAATGTTGTATTTACGTAACACCTTCTTTCATTTATTTTATATATGTAAATTGCCCATTAATATATGTATTACCCATAAATATATTAAGAAATAATAACTTCTTAACAATCTTCCACTTGGACTATACATATATATTTTCCCGAGATAATCATATCTTATAAACTTTATGCGCACATCTGAATGTTATTTCTCTGATTACTTTAATAATCTGGTCTGTCTCATATATTAGTTATGAAATTACCGCAACTTTTTATCACATTAGTATCGCAGCGAAACCACAATGATTGCCATACTAAAATACCCAACTACATAAATCAAATTTGGATGAGAAAATTCAGAAATCACATGCAAAAATGATCTCATGATGCCTATTTCTAACTGGTCTAACTTGAATAAAAATGATATTTTATTCGGTGACAGACTCACATGAAACTGCAACGACAACGACAATGCTCGGGCTCATAGCGACGGCGACTAAGTGATGAGTTTGTGGAAGAAAAAGATAAAAATTTAACAGACTCACAGTGAAAGTGAAAGAGGAATTTACCTAGAGAAAAGGGACTCAGTAGAAGAAAGGTGGCGATGAGCTCAACAACAACGATAACAGAACAAGCAGCGATGACGACATGAGTTGTTAAGGAAGATGGGAGCTGTAAAGGGGTATGCAGCGATGGGCTCACCAACGATAATGACCGAGCTATGAGGTTTTTTGTAAAAAAGTCGAGAAGAAGACTTTGGGTGATGATGACTGGTTTCTCTGACATGGTTATAGAGTATGGACTGAAGCTGTGAATCACTGTGATGTGAGATAAATCCTAATTCCTAAAAAGTGTTTGTATGTATATATCCAGAGCGGGTACACCCTAAACCCGACCATGCCCTGTCCCGAACAAAATCTGTCGCAACTCGGGTCAAGTTATTACCCTCTCCACCCGGATATGGTAGGTCGAATACTCGCGTATTCGGGTACTCCTGCCAAGTCTAATCACGTATTGATGCTCGTGCTCCATTTTATTAAGAGTTTACCGTTAGTCAATGAATTACTACACACATAAGATGATATTCTAACTCCTAATAGTTGTTTACGCGGACAAGTGAGCTAACCACTCAATAAACTCAAATTGGTTAGGACAAATACTAATTATTTTTAATATTTTAATATTAAAAATATTGAAATTTTAATTCTAATTATAATTTTATAAAATATTTATAATAAAAATTACTATATATTTATTTAATTTTTTTAATAAATTTTTTTATATAATTTTATGTATTCCTGTACGCAAACATACACTAGTAGTAATTTATTAAAAATGTAAGTCAGCTACATGCAACTATTTACATAAAGGAAATTAGGAAACAAATATAACAATTTATACGTCATGACATTTAAATATTGTTGGGAGAATAATTTATTAATTTATTCATGTGAGAAAAACATAACCATTTATACTTTTAAGTTATAGGGGAACGACTCACTAATAAATTAATCATACGAAAAAATTAATCATGAAAAGTAAAGATAACACGAAAAAGTTATATGCACTTTCAAATCTCGTTAGCACTGTAAAACATGGTAAAAGCAACATTGGTGGCCGTGTATGTGAAGCTCTTAAAAAATTGTGAAAGGAAAAATAACTCCATCAAACAATATAGTAAAAGTAACGTTACATGATTAATAAGATGCGAGGAAAGATTAAAAAAAAAATGTATACATAAAAACAAAATAATATATACAAAAACTAATATACATATAATTTCTTGTATAATAAATCGTAGAATTGGATTAGTTTGAGTTTAGTGTCTAACTATTATACTATTAAATAAATTTAATTTTAATTTAATGTCAGTGTACAATAATTTTATATGTATATTTAATTACATAATATTACACCAGTAAAAGTATTTATTTTTTATATAATAATTTTTTTAATAGTCATTCAAAAAAATAGATATAATTATACAACTGTATAAATTTTATACTATTAGTATATTAAAATTAAATTTTATTAAATTAGTAATAACTAATAACATTTAATTTATATTAATAAATTTAAAAAATAATTATAGAAAATAACGATAGAAAGCCGACTTATAAATAAACACCGGTGAGGCGGTGACTGATAAATAACAACGCGGGTATTGGGGTATTATTCATTCGAATTTAACTAGGTATTTTTTAAAAGTTGTATAATATTCTGTCTTTTATTACAATAATTTAAAAAAATAAAATAAATGCATCTAAAAATTATAAATTAATTTAATATTTTTTTAAAATTAAATATACATTCAAAATATAAACTAAATAAATTTAAAATTTAAAATTTAAATTTCAATTTTAAAATTCTGTTTCAGATTTAATATATTTAATTATTAATATATTACCATTTAAATATACATTCAAAATCAAATTAGTTAGAATTCAAAATTTCGATTTTAAAATTCTAAAATAAATCTTAAACCATCTTAAATTACTAGTAAAATTTTCGCTCTGTAAAGATTCAGAGTTGCAGCGCCTCCCCCTCCTCATCTGTAGCCCTTTCGTCTTCTCCCGCGTTGCGCACTCTTCTACGACGATCTCCTCCTTCGACGACGCACTCCTCCAAGTGACACGTACTTCTTCTGCGCACACCCGCACCTCCCCCTGTCTCTTCTCCCACGTCGCACTCCTTCTGTTTCTGGTATTTTTGCTTGCAAAATTCTAAAGAAATTTGGTTGAGTTCATTCATGAAGATATGTTATTCTTTTTTTCGCTTAATAAAAAATTCTATTTTTTTAAAATTTATGTATAATATTGGAAGTGTCTGTGTTTTTTTTTCTTTTTTTAAAAATATATTTGTGATTATAATTTTTTTTTGCACTCATATGTCTTATTTGGAAGTTATAATGTTAACCTAATTTGGATGTGTCAATATTTAATTTTAGATGTGTTTATGTTATTCATTATGTTCTTTTATATATATATATATATATATATATATATATATATATATATATATATATATAAGTTTTTTACATGAATTTTGGATTTGTTGATAAAATATTTAGAATTTTGGATGTGTATTTGAGTTTAATTTTGTCTGTGTTCAATATATAATTTAGAACTACAATGAGAATAATTTAGATGTGTTAATACATAATTTTGAATGTGTTTATGTTGTTTATTTAATTTTAGATGTATTTTTGACATGAGTTTTGAATGTTTTGAATAAAAAAATAATTGAAGTGAGTTTAATTGATTTTGAAAACTTCACTGATTTTTTTAAAATTAGTACACGAAAAGTTGTTACGAGTTTTATGATTTAGTTTGTAAAAAATTAATGTATTGTAAGTGGTTACAAATTTTACGATGATAAATATTCAAAATAAAAGTGGTTCCTTAAAAATAGAAAATATGATTAATTAAAAAATTAAAATAATAAAATATTAAATTTAAAGACTAAATTTTGTTGTACAAGTAGCATTTTTCTATTCCATATTGTGTATCAAATTAAAATTTTACGTTCACCTTATTATTCACTTTTACGGTTTTATCCTTATTTCGTTACAGACCACGTCACCATATATAGTAGTGTATATCACAAAAGACTCTGATTATATATGCCCTTTTTAAAAGTAAGTTTCACGACGTTCCCGTGACCTGCTTTACCTTTGCATGTGTAAGGGTTTCGTCCTTTCTTGGTAGTTGGTTACTTGCTGTTGTGCAATTTGTGTAATGTGTTGTGTTTTCCACCCTGGATAACATGTCTGCTAGTGTTTTGTACGAATATTATGTGTGTTATTTTCTTTCTTAATAGTGATGAGTCCACCACCACCACCACCAGCTGGTCCAGCTCGAATAAAATTGAAGCTGCTTTGATTCCATGTTGCTTCCTTCTTATTACCTTGTGATTACAATTATCGTCTCTTTTATTTCCTACAATTTGATTGATTCCTTTAATTAATGGAAGATACGTACACGTTCGGAGTCGTCCTCAAATTAAATAATCTTGGATGTTTTCTTTGACCAAAATTATGCACCACAAGTAGGGTCCCCCACCGGCCGCGGTCACTACTGCGTGCTTTGTCGTGTATGTTTATGCGCAAAATCAGTTAAAGGGAAATTTTTCCCACAATAAGCTATGAGATCATCAATCTTGATAAGAAATTAATATTATCAAGTTGATAGGAGTGTCCGCGGATCGGATCAGATCGGATCGGATATGGCCGAAAATTCGATCTGATTCACACAATTTACATCGGATCGAATATAATATCCGCATTTTTAGTACTTTTTAGTGACGGATCCGATTCGTACGGATCGGATATCGGATATATCCACATAATTAAATCTTCTCTTTTTAATCATATTTTTATGTAAAAGAATTCGATAAAAATATTTCTTTTGTACTTTTAAACTTATTTATTCCTAAAATATTTTTAATCAAACTCTCTCTAAATAACAAAAATAAAATAATACAATATATGAATAATAATTACTAACTAAAACATACAAACAAGTAAATATAATACCGAACATATATATATTTTTTATTTTTTAATTATTATAGTGCGAATCTGTGGATCCGCGGATGTAGAGCAGATATCCGTGATCAAATCCGCACCCTTTGTGGATCGGATTGTATCCATAATTTTCGGATCGGATGCGGATATTTACTGCGGATCTGTGGATACGATCCGATCCATAGACACCCCTACAAGTTGAAAGATGAGGTCACAATTTACTTAAATAAAGGTTACTTGACCAGCTGCAGAACGCTTCGATCGTTCGTCAATCGTTATTGCTCAACTAAATTGTTTCAAAGGGTAAAAATAAAAGTGAAATCATAAATAAATAAAACAAGCAAACAATCAGGGATAAGTGGATAACTAGAGAGAAAAGAAGTCATATACAGGTGATTGCAATAGCAAGTAACAATCATGGTACGGCTATATATACTATAGTTGGACATTGTTATAAGGTTGGTATTTTGTGCATTTTATTTTGACGACAATGTTGAAAGAATGAGAATGATTTGGATTAATCTGCTAATCACTAACTGTTTAGATTCTCCCTACTACCGTACTACATGAGTTGAGATGTGAAGACAAACGTTAAAAAAAATTATATATTTAAATTGGTCGCTAATAAATTTTAGGTAAAATATTTTAATTCTTAATAAATTTTATTATTTTAAACGTTCTTGTGAATTATTTATGTCGAACAATTTGTTCTTTTTATTATTTATAATAAAATATTTAATATGTGTTTAACAAATAAATTTTTAATAAATTTTATGATATGACAAATTCTCAATAAATATTATTATAAAAGTTATTTTTTTCTACAGAAGGACTGACTTATTTTAAAAATTTCTAAAGCAATAAAATTGTTGAAAATAAAAGTTTACTATTTAAATTTTCTAAGGGACTAATTTGAGTATTTATTTTAAAAAATTTGTTGAATATCTAATTCATAGTTTATTGTCACGACCTTAGACACACTCCAACACTATTGTGTTGGCATTCGAACTTATTCATCCTCTTGAGTTAAAATCAAGTCAGCCTAACTTTCAATATTTAGCAAGAAAGTCAAGAACACAAGAGAAAAAAAGCTTTGGTGGAAAAAATATTTTATTATTCAAGTGTTTATTACAAATGACTCACACGCCTAAACTCTAACTCTCATCTCCTATTTATAGTCATCTACCTCCTCAATGGATGGTTAGGATTAAATTTAATCAACAGTCTAGATTGATCATTTAGAACATTCAGTACAAATATCTATCCTACCACATTTCTCTAAATATTTCTAGATTATTTCATACTACTATTCATACTTCTATATATATCTACACTCTTCTAAATTACTCTATGACCTTCTAGAGTCTTCTAGAACCTTCTAGGGTATTTCAGGACCTTCTTGGGTATTTCGGGACCTTCTTGGACATTCTAGAACGTTTCAAACCATCTAGACTATTCTTAAACACTCCAAAAAACTATACAAACATCGTTGAATATAACCTTCTAAAATTTACCATGACATTATCTCTCACCTAATGCGCAGACGTCCTCATTGCGTTCTGTTCATGATAGTGCTCTAGGTATTCTTGGAATTGCCACAGATCTTCACGAGCTTCTCAGCTAGCTTCAGTTATCGGGAGTCCTTTTTCACTTGATCAAGTATTGGATACTTGGTGGTACTCCTCTTCGTCGCACGACGCAATTAGCTAAGATCTCTTCGACTTCTTTACCAAAGGATCTAATCAACACAAGTAGAGCATGACTCGAGTCACCTCTACTCGATTCATCTTGGTCTTCACGATATAGTTTAAGCATACTCACATGGAAGACTTTATGGATCTTCATAGAGGGAGGGAGTTGTACTTTATAAGCAACATCCCTAACACGCCCAATGATCTCAAATGAATCTTCGTATTTGTGGATTAAACTCTTATGAACCTTGCGAAAGACTTTGAATTGTTATGGAAGAAGTTTAATAATTACCTTGTCTCCCACTTGATAGCTTGTATGCCTCCTCTTCTTATCTGCCAATTTCTTCATCCTCTTTGCAGCTTTGTCGAGGTAAGAACGAGTGACATCTGCTTGTTCTTCCCATGACTTAATCATATATAAGCTCTAGGGCTCTTCCCTAAATAAGAGGAAGAAAGAGAGTGTGGTGTAAGCGGCTATTGTCCAGCCATAATCTCGAACGGACTTTTTCCTATGGACTCGCTCTTTTGCAAATTGTATGAGAATTGAGCAATGTCCAGAAGTTCTGTCAAATCCTTCTGATTAGCGCTTATGAAATGCCTCAAGTAACATTCGAGTAAGGCATTCACTCTCTCAGTCTGCCCATCGGTTTGAGGATGGAAGCTTGTTGAGAAATGAAGCTCCGATCTAAGGAGTTTGAACAACACTATCCATAGGCGTCCTGTGAAGTGTGGATCTCGATCACTAATGATGCTCTTAGGAAATCTCCAGTACTTCACCACATTCTTAAAGAATGGTCCTGCTGCTTCCTCTGCAGTGCAATCAGTAGGGACAGGTATAAAGGTAGCATACTTCAAAAATCAATCCATTACCACGAGAATAGATTCAAACTCCTCAGACTTCGGTAAGGCAGAGATGAAATCCAAAGACACACTTTTCCATGGTCGCTCTGGCGGCGGCAGAGGTTCCAACAAACCACTTGGTGTCTTATTTTCAATCTCGTCTTGTTGGCACACAAGACAAGTCTTCACATAACTCTTCACTTCATTCCTCATTTGAGGCCAATAATAGGAAGATTCAATAAGTGCCAAGGTCTTTCGTTTGGCATTGATAACCAACCCATTTGGTGTCGTGGCATTCCTTCGCTTGGTGCTATCCTGACCTCAAATCCAGCTTGTTAAGTGCTCGATAGTCGATGCATAGTCTCAATGAATCATCATGCTTCTTTTGAAACAAGACTGGTGCGACATAAGGTGCCTTCGATAGATGGATGAATCCAGCATCTAGCAAATCCTTGAGTTGCTTCTTCAACTCCTCAAGTTCTGGCGGTGCCATCCAATAAGGTGCTGAGGTAGGCGGCTTTAATCTTGACTCCAATCCAATCTTGTGGTCCACCTTTCTCTTAGGTGGTAGTTGTTTTGGCAACTCATGAGGCATCGCATCCTTATTTCTTTAAGGACTTCTTTGATTTTGGTAAGAACGTCTTTTCTTTTAGATGTTGACTCCTCTTGTAATAGAGTCAAATATATAATCTCTCTCTTTTTGAACTCTTTCTTAAGCTGCATAGCAGAAAGCATCGGTAGTCTTCCAACTTTAGAGATTGTAGGGACCATGTATGGAAACCCTTTCTCCATGACTCATACTATGTCGTAGTATAACATAGGTATTATATTTATCTTCTTTTACAAATCAAGACCGATGACTATTTTGAAATCGTTCATGGGTACTACTGAGAAATCCACAAGACCCTTCCAAGAACCAAAAGACATCTCAATCCTTTTTGCTACTCCCTTAAGGGGTTTACCTTTGGTATTCACGGGTTTGAACCAGCCATTATTTTTGGTGATCTTCAACCCAAGCCTCTTTACTTCATTAGGCATGATGAATTTGTGTGTAGTACCAGCATCGATCATAGCTATGATGGATTTTTCATTGATAAAGGTTTTGACATACATCAAGTTTTTCTTTTCTGCGATGCTTGCCTTTTTGTCATTCACAACATTCATGAGTTGGATAAATCCAACATACTCAATTACTTGAGATTGAGCCTCTCATTCCTCGACAATAAATGCCAGAGTCCCTAGCTTGGGACAGTCTTTCGTTTGGTATGGTCACTTGCACACGAAACATCCTCCTTTGGGCACGAAAGCCTTCTTCTTTTCTTCGTACTCTTTCTTTGAAGAGTATTTCCCTTCCTTCTTGATTGAGAAATTATTCTCCTTGTCTCTCCCACCTTTGATAGAACTAGGTTTGTAGGAAGACTTGGGTTTAGAGTCTCTCCTATGATACTCAGTGAGTGATTCGGCCACCACGATGGCCTCATCAACATCCTTAGCATTCCTTCTTTGTAGTTCTTGCTTTACCCAAGGTTGGAATCCATCAATGAAGAAGAACAATGCATCGGGGATCTGAAGCGTGAGAGTAGTGAACTCCTTTACGTAGTCGCTAATCGTACTTTTGTGCTTCAACTCTCTCAACTTCTTCCTTGCTTCATAAACCGCATTCTTATGAAATAATTTTCTTTTCAACTCCCTTTTGAAATCTTCTCATGTGGCTATGTTGTAAGTACCCTTCTTCATATCTATGTATTTTCTCCTCCACCACAAAGTAGTATTATCAGAAAGGTAGAGAGCTGCAATGCGTACCTTTATTGCTTCTTCGACCACCCCTTGACTTTCAAAGTACCTCTCAATTTGCCATGAAAAATTCTCTACCCCTCGAGCGTCCCTCACGCCCTTGAACTCCTTTGACTTTCGAAGACCAATATTTGTTGTCTCCCTTATAATGGTTGGTCACGATTTTGCCTTCTAGAACCAAACTCGAACTTCCTTAAATAACTTCAAGGAATTCTCAAGTTTCTTTTCGATTTGGAGCATGCTTTCTTTGAAAGCATCTAGTTCTCCTAACACACGAGTCTTGAGGGTCTCCTTGTCATGTTATATCTTTTGGAAACGCTCATCCATAGAGGATAGAACATTCTCCAACATATAAACTCTCTCTTCTAAGAAGTTAGAGTCCTTACCTCTAAGTTCACTTGAAGAATGGGCCTTCTTACCTCCTAATTGAGAATAAATAGCATCCCTTATCCTTTGAGACTCAACATGCTCCATGGTTACAATAGAAGTCATATCCACATACCAATTGTGCTTCCTCCTGAATCTTGCTCTGATGCCAAATTGTCACGGCCTTGAACACACTTCAACACTACTGTGCCGACACTTGAACTTACTCAACCTCTTGAGTTAAGACCAAGTTAGCCTAACCCCCAGCATTTAGCAAGAAAGCTAAGAACACAAGAGAAAGAACGTTTTGGTGAAAAGAATACTTTTATTATTCAAGTGTTTGTTACAAATGACTCACACGCCCAAACTCTAACTCTTATCCCCTATTTATAGCCATCCACCTCCTCAATAGATGGTTAGGATTAAATCTAATTAACGGCTAGATTGATCATCTAGAACATTCAGTACAAATATCTATCCTATCACATTTCTCTAAATATTTTTAGATTATTCCATACTACTATTCATATTTCTATATACATCCACATTCTTCTAGATTACTCTATGACATTCCATAGTCTTCTAGAACCTTCTAGAATATTTCGGGACCTTCTAGGACATTCTAGAATATTCTGAAACCATCTAGAGTATTCTTAAACACTCTAGAAAACTATACAAACATCGTTGAATCTAACCTTCTAAAATTTACTGTGATATTATGGTTACCTTCGATGGAGCTGCACTGGTAGTCGGGTCGGATCCATGGTGAGTTGTGCCATGGTCTATCTTTGATGGGCCTAGTCCAAAAAAAAAAGCTTACAAAGGAGATTTACCATAACTTTTAGGTTGTATTTGAAAGAGAAATTAAAATTGAAATATTAAGTTTTGTATTATATTTGGTGTAAAATGTAGTTATATCTTAGTTAGTATTCTATTTAATTCAGAATAAATATAGATATAAAATAAGAATATTTATTAAAATATCTTTAGTTATTAAAAAAATATTGTTAAAATTTTAGTCTTTATTCTTAGAAATTTCAATCTTTTGTGTTTCAATTTTTTAAAAGTATTAAAGGAATTAAATTTTGTGTTTTAGAACTGAGATTTTAGTTTAATCTCTAATCACTAAATATAATATCGAATTTAATCTCCCAAGTCCGAATCCCAATTCCAGTGTTTATAAACAAACACTACCTTACTAAGAGTAACTCACCATTACAAACCATTACTCACTAACTTCTACCTCAGCTACATTTGCTCACGGACTTCCCTGCAATACCTTCAATTGGTATCACTGTATCAGGAACTTTTTATTTGGTCACGACTCACGAGGACAAACAGAAAACCCACCTTTCTTTTTTTTGGTATGCAAAACCCGCCTAATTTGAACAAGAAGCAAGTGGATTCTGGACATTGGTCTGTCGAACTGCATTAAAGTAGGCCCAATTTGGTTTCAAACCAAAATCGTATATGTATTTGGGCTGTTAGCCCAATATTCTTTTATCATTTTGACCGTTTCTAAAAAAAAGAAAGATTTGACTAAAAAGATATCCTAATAAAAATTTTTAATTCTTTCAATGCATTATCTTATGATATTCATAAAAATTGTTCTTAAGATGCTTGTTAATAAAATTTAAACACAAAATTTTGACCCTTCAATAATAATGTAAGGCTGTAAGCATACTAAGAAAAAAAAGCAGCAGCAGCAGACAAACTGATTGACTACAATTAGCAGTAAAGAAAAATAAATAAGGTTTAATTATTCTGTTGGTCTCTATAGTTTCGTAAAATTTTCAATTAAGTCTCTATACTTTTTTTTTCTAATTGAGTCCCTGCACTAATTTTTTTTTTCAATTAAGTCCTTCTTAATATTAGCTTAATTTTATAGGGATCAAACTAAAAAAAAAGAATTGGTATAAGAACCTAAATAAAAGAAAAAAAAAAGTGTAGAGATCCAGTTAAAAAAAAATTTTGGTGCAAAAACTCAATTAAAAGAAAAAAAAGTATAGAAATCTAATTAAAAATTTCGCGAAATTATAGAGACTAACAGAGTAATTAAATCAATAAATAAATAAACCCATAACTGTTTTCTATTAGAAATCAAATTGAGTAGTATGCTTTTAACACTTTATCACCGCCACCTTCAACTGCCATGTTGTTTGCTTCGTCTATGTCTTAATAATTTGGCCTCATTAGGATTTAAAAAATTAGGAGACTCAATTATTATCACCTTTCACGAGCATAGGCATGTGAGATAGTATGATAATGTGCATACACAATTTATCTATTAGTAGAGTCATCAAAAAAATTTATCTATTACTAATATATTATAATAAAATTAAAGATAGTCTCTATATTTATTATTATTCTTCTAAATTTCTATCAACTATCATGATGTCATGTTAGTTTAAGTAGTTAATTCATACAATTTGAACATAATTTTTTATCTTTGTATTGTACCATAAAATTTTTATTATATTTTTATTTTTTTATAATAATTTATTTTTATATAATATTATAATTTTTTTTAATCTTAATTTTTTATATTTTTTTATCCTTTATCTTTATACAGGTTATACTATTACTTTTAATATTAATATTGATTCTTTATAATATATATGTATAAATTTAATTAAAATCTAATTTCTTTTCTTCTCTTTTTATACTCATTACTCATTTTTATAGTTACTATATAAATTAATATTTATTTCACACATTTTTTTATCTCCTCTCACATAATTTCATACTTCCATCTCTTTCTCTTTCTCCCTCTCACATAAATGTATTGTACAATATTTTTTATAAATTAACTTCTAAGTTTAATATTAATTTACATATGATCTAATATATTCTTAAGTAATATATATAATATTTTAAATTTATACTATACAATATAATTAATTTAGCTGTCTGCGTATCATACAAGTTTTAATTTAGTTAAATATAAAACGGTTAGGGATGAACCCACATGCAAAAAAGAGAAAGCATTTGTTCTTGCAAATTTTTTTAAAAAATACTAATACTTATTGTTCTTGCCTAAATATGGCCGAATTATAACTCGTCCTTTTGGGGTTGCTTGCCGACCTTCTCGATGTGTCACGATGAACCTCAGCCACCAAATAAAAATGATGAAGGAGTACCTGCAAAAAGCACTTTAACGCTCAATTCAGTTAAGGATAATTATCCGAGGAGAGTCTTTTTATTTTAGAACGAACACACTTACCTTCACAAACTCTGATTGCTTCCTTTTATAACTAAGAAACAATAATGACCGTTTGGATCTGAATTAATCGTTTTTTATGTAACCGATCAAAGGTTTTATTGCCATAAAGTCGGCAAAGTTAATGCGCCGATTACAAGAAGGTCCACCGAGCTATAACTCGTAACCGATGTATAACGGTTATATCACTTATATATATTTATCTTTTATTATATTATATTTATCCTAAAATAAAATATAAATGATTTTTTTGTGTTTTATGTTAAATTTTTTTGTTAAAATTAACATATAATAATAATTATATTATTAAATTTGAATTATTATAATAATAAATAAATAAATAAATAAAATAAAAAATAGCAATAATTTTCTTTATATAAGTTAATTAGTTAATAATTAAATTAAAATTTAATTTTCTAATTAAATGCAGCTTAAATTATTAGTATTTTTAAAAAAATTATTTAATATAAAAAATATATCATGTACATATTAATATACTATATTAATATTCATTATTAAAATGATTTTAATTATAATAATTACTTTAGTTAAAAATTTTATTTATACCATAAAGACTATAACAAGTAGATTTAACAGTTAAATATGAGATAATAACAAATAAAATAATAATTTAAAAAATATATATAAATAATATTGTCATGTTAAAAATAAAATGAAAATCATTATAAAATATTTTTTTATTATTTTGAATATTATGCTGTTTATGTGAAATTATTTTTTTATTATTTTAAATACTATAATAAGTGATTGTGTGTATATTTCTAGTTTTATCAACATGTATAAATAATTCTAATTTAAAATTTTAAATATATCTAAATCAATTTGAGTTGGTCGAATAAACAACTTAATCGTCCGTTTAAGTAAGTGTTGAGAGTTCGAATTTTATTTCATATATGTAATAATTTATTGACCAATTACAGACTCTTAAATAAAACTTAAATTTATAACAGGTTAATCTTTAGTTTATTGAAAGACCAATTATTGTCCCTACTGTAAAATAATTTTTCAGCAACAATTGTTCGATATCATAATATGTGTGAAAGCATAATAAATCGTTAAAAGTAGTGACTTAAACTTATTTCGCGGGAATTAGAGGGAAATGACCATTTCATGTATGTGAACTTATTTTACATACGCCAAAAGTGAATTCGTCTATTTTGTGAACACAGTATGTTAAAATGATATCAAAATCTATTTCACGGACGTTTTGAGTGAATAATAGGTCTGCATTTTTTAAAAACTTTTTAAAAAGATGTATATTTTGATAACTAATATTTTTATATATTTATTTCAATAAAAAAACCTGAATATGGCTATCATCAGATTTTAACTGCTATTATCATCAAATTTTTCCATTCATTCAGAAAAAAAAAATGAAGACAAATGGCAATGCTAGTTATGTTATGTTTTCATTGGTATTCTATGTAAAGTAACAAAAAAAAAAAAAAAGAATTGAATTAGTTCTAGAAATATTTTAGAATGTATTTAGAAAAAACTAGATCAAAATATTAACTTCAAATTTCAAGTTTCTATTTTTTTGGTCAAAAGAGGTTTGTTTTAACGGTATCAAATTTGCAAACCTTAAGCTCATGGATACAAATTTGGGCTATGCTAATCTGGGTTCTATTAACTAACTCGTTCTGGATGGTCCAATCCACTCGACCAAAAGCAACAAGAAAGAAATTTTTTCTGTCTCCAACATTTTTCATTGAATGGAGTAACGAAATCTACATCATAATATCACAACAACATCATGATCTTCTCATTAACGAACCAAAAAAACAGTATCATCACATGACATAAAATAAATTTCTAAAGTTTTAATTGAATAAGGCCTTAAACAATTGTCTCAAGTTTCAAGCAAACAAGACGGTTTGACTTGGGATGGTGCTTGTATTGGTAGATCTATGATGTGGTGATGGAATTGGAGGCAAGTTATTAGAGCTTCCCCTTCTTGCAGTCATCAATGAAGAACATGAACGCCTTGAATTTGAATGCATCCCTCTCTTAATACTATTGTTAGTATTGTGCCTCTCATATGCACCTAAGGCTCCTCCATAGCTCCTTGAATACTTCAATCTCTTGTTGTAAGGGTTCTCTGCCTTTGCAAGATCCTCTAAGCTCCTCACATTTGCTAATGATGTGAATGACTGTGACTTCCCTTCGTAGTATCTTGATAACCCCCTCCTATAATACATACATGTATAACATCGTTAATATTTTTCTTTAGAAATAGAACTAGAGATTATTAGATGGGGTAGAAAAAGAAGCTTACTTGATGGGAAGTTTTTGGAAGAGAGAAGACATGTCACTCAAAGGATCATCATGTGCAAGCTGATGATCAATTGATGAGGATGAAGAAGAAGAAGAAGAAGGAGATGATGTTACTTCTTCAAAAGAATCATCAGAACCAATTGAAGTTGAAGAAGAATTAGAACAAGACACAGAAGATGAAGAATGAGAAAAGAAATCATCATCCTCATGAACTAGTCCTGCTATTTTCTTCTTTCCTTCAACCATGTTGGTGTTGTTATTCTTCTTCAGTTGCTGCTCCATATATCTTGTATCTCTTGTGATTCAAACACCCTTTTTCTATTCTTCTCATAAACCAATCAACTAGAACTACTCTCTAGAAGCAATAACTCACTTTACAAATTGAATGGGTGCAGTGGTATATAAATGGAATGGAAGATTTGGAAGATATGGATGACCTTTTATAAGAGACAGCTTGCTTTTTAAAATGGTGGATAAGATTAATGCAATTTTCTGTTCTCTCTCTCTCTTCCTATCCATTTATCCTAGTCCAACTGGTCTCTATTGTTTGGTATATAAATATTCTTAATCTTAATGGAAAAGAAACAGTGAGATTCGAGCCTATCCGAAATTGATTTTTGTTGTCCCTCCCAACATGCATTCAAAACCCACCCTATCTTTGTTTCCTTCAACATGAGCTAAATATAGCACTTTACCATTTATTGTGGGATCCAAAGCTAAACACGTTTCAATGCCGCGTGACCCTACTATTTCCTTACATTTTTCTAAACATTCTTTCTTTTTCTTTTTTTTTTTAAATGGCTCACAGTCTCGCACCAAAATTTTAAAATCTATGGGCATGAAAAAAGGAGACTTTTTCAATCAGCATACCTTTCTATACAACAATACAAGTGACTTGTTATCTTAATTTTTGTTCATCATACAAATTGTTTCATTAGTTACAAAATATTTTATGTATATGCACACAAATATTTATGTTGTATTTTCTCTCTTTTTATAGTGCATATACTTTAAATATTGTTAATGTTTGTGATTTTTAGTATATTATATTATGTTTATAAAAGAGTGACATTCAAAGTAACAATGAAATATGAATACAAAAAGAAAGTAAATATATATTCTTAAAGTACATATATATATATTAAGATTATTAATAGAATTTTTTAATATTTTATTCTATTAAATACATAATAAAAATATTAAAAATTTAAATTTATATATTTTTATTTATGAAATATTTTCAATGGATAACTTAGACCATCCTTAGCTAAGGCCTATCTAGTATCTATATCATAATAGATATGTAATTTGTGGAGTGTAATGAGCCAAAAGAAAAAGAAAAAACAGAAAACAATTTTTGGGGAAGGACTAATGAAGAAGAGGTGAGGTCATGAGGGCAATAGAGGAGCGCGTGGAGAGTGAAGCTCCCAAGAACCATGGATAAGGTCGAATTGAATGGTGACATGGACTGGGAAAAATTGTTAGTACTAAATTTACAATGATGTTGCAAGTTGAATTGTAAGTGGCGATCAAATGGGGTTTGTGCGGCGCTCACTCTATTAATTTAAAATAAAAATTATTATATGTTTTTAATTTTATTTTTAATATATATTTATATTGTAATATATATTTTATATTAATAATTAACTTTAGGCTATGTTTGGTTGGAAGGAAAGAAATAGAAAGGAAAGAAAAGAAAAGAAAGAAATTGAGTGGATTTTTATTTTCTTTATATGTGTTTGGATGAAAGAAAAATAAGAAGAAAAAAATATTATAAAAAAATAATTTTATCTTTGAATTATAAAATACATTGAAAAAAGTGAAAGAGTAATATTGGAAGTTGTGAGAGAAAAAAAGTTTTCCCTCCTTTTTCTTTCCTCTCCAATTTCTCTTCATAACCAAACAATGAAAAATGATCATTTTTCTTCCTCTTTTCTTTTTCTCTTCAAACAAACATAGTGTACGTGATTGTTTTTTGAGATTTGACTGTGGAGTAATTAGAGTATGGCTAGTCTTGTCTTTTTATTTTTTGTCAAAAAGGATTATATATCGATACCAAAAAAAAACAAAGAGATAAATACCTACAAAAAATACTTTGACATTTGAATTAGTGAGTGAATAATAAATTATGTATATCTCATATGTTAAAACATTTTCTTAATTCTCTTTATATTCGGAGTGGATGTCTATAGCCAATTATGCGTTTGATTCATATTAATGAGGAGCGAAAATATTTCAGTTCGTTTTGAACTTTTGATATAGTTTTAATATTGTCATTGATTACTAATCTTACAATATTAAAAGCCGATCTATAACATGTGGTTAAGTTATAACAGATATATCAATAATTAATTTTAGTGTATAAATTAATTTGGATTAATCGAATCATCAATCTAAATAAATGTTAAGGTTCGAATTTTATCTTGTATATATAGTAATTCATTAATTAATAATAAATTATTAAATAAGTTTAAATTTATAATAAATTAGTTATTGACCTATTAAATTAGAAAATACTATAAAAAAAATTAATTTTAGTGGACACATATGATGTTGTGATATGAATTTAAACACCCATGGTTTTATGTGATGACTAATCCTACTTTTGGGCGCAATTTGGCCCCATCCTATACCCTTTTTGTTCCATTGTCCTCTCCACTCTCCTCTATTCTTTTGCCACCTATACTACTTTAAAAGTTTAACCACACTTATCCTTCTCGTCATCCCTTCTTATGTTCACATTATATCTAGTTTAATTAATTAATTAATTTTGCATATGCACTTTAACAAAATGCATGTCGCTTTTACATCTCTCTCTTTTAGTACGCAATTTTTCCATCTTTACATGGGAGGTGTTAGAAATGAGTAAAAAAAAAAAAAACTGGAAACAAATATGTCCAAGAATTATTTATCATGGAGACGAAAATAAAAGTTCATCAAGTCACCGTAAAGATGAGACCCGTTTAACGAATAAATGAAGATCGTAGGAGAAAGTTTAGGGTCAGTATTTTTATTTAAATTTGATCAATATTTAATTATAAAAAAAATAAATAATTTTGTATTGTTAAATATAATTTTATATCATTAAAAATATTAATAATAATTAATTAATGATTATAAATTACAAAATTTGCTAATTCTTAATACTCCTCTATATATAAATGGACGAGACATTTTCATAGCAAAAAATCCGCTAAATCTCCATAATATATACATAAAATTATAACGTAATTCTTTTTTTGGTGAATTATTATAACGTAATTCTGATTCTAGTTATATAAAAACTTAAAACTAGAATTCGACTCATTATTAATTTTTATTAATATAAAATTTATTTCCGCATATTATTATAAAAGTACGATTAACAATACACGAAAAAATTTATATGTTTAAAACAGTTTGGTCTTGAAATAATATAGATAAACATAATTTTATATTATATTTTAATTACATGTTATATTTATTAATAAATAAGTTATGAAGTTATATTTTTTAAATTAAATTGTATTATATTTTTTTAATTTTGTTATTAATACCCACAAATATTAGTCTCTCCCAAAATTAATGGGAGAAGGTAACATTAATAGTTATATCTCTAACACTTTCTCTCAAACAAAAGTCTCTTTTTGGATTTGTTTGATTTTGCATAGACCTTTTTTCTCTTTTAAAATCTATGATAAATAAAAACCATGATAGGAATGAAATGTTTCCTTTCAAATGTTTTTCATTACCCTTTTTGTTTTCGGTGGATATGGCTTGCTTATATGATTTGAAATGTCCTCGCTTTTCCTGCCATTTGATAAACTCAAAACACCTATATATCCCATTGCATTATTTGGTAGATTTTATATATTGTTGCTACCATAATTTATATTTTCGTTTGAGCCAAGTTCTCTTATGTACATGATGGTCATCACATTTACGTCATGCATATTCATACACCACAAGAAAATAAATAGTATTTCTTAGCTTGGTGGACAAATCTGCTGAAAATGATTATGTATTGATGATTTTCGGCATAGATTATTACAATGCATTCCTTGATTTTTAAGACGCATGTTAGTAGAATTCTATATTTTATTTTACCTCGTCGTTGGCAATGATAAAAATAGTCACAATTTAAAAAAATATATATAATAGTGCAAGTTGACACATATAAAATTGTAATTTTATTTGATTTTAGTGTCATTGTATACATATTTTTTATTTACATTCCACCCACATATTATTACATTAATAAAACTAACTACTTTTATATTTATCATGTTAATGATTATTATTAAAAAATATAAGAAGTTAAATAATTGTGCGAACAATTTTACGCTAACTCAAAATTATATAAAATAATCTATTCCGATCCAAAATAATATTTTACCTCAATTATTGTGATTGGTATGTATCATATGGAGTGGATTCTCTCTATAAAAAAAAAAAAAAAATTAGATGATGTTAATTGTGATTTTTTATTTTTTTTATATTTAATTTTAACCCTATTTATAAAATTAATAGTGAGAGATCACACTATATTTTTTCAAATGTTAAAAAAAGTAAAGAGGATATACTTTGGTCGTTAATCGTGGCGGTGCTTAATTAGTGCACCATGTATGTTTAGTCAAGCCCATCTACACATGCCTCATACATGATGCATGTATGTGGTCGGTTGAATTTTCGAATTCTAAATATATATTTTATATAATCTATAATTTAATCTAAGATGCTTATACTATAAATATTCCAAAACGCGACATTAGGGGGGCGGTTGCCAGGGACGGATTTAGGAAAGAGGAGGTCTCAGAATTTTCAATAATTTTTATATACATACTTAATACTTTTTATTTTTAAATGATAGTGGTCGATGTGATTATTGCTATCTAGTAATTGCAATATGAAAAAAAAAATTTATTTCTTTAAAAAATGGTTAAATTTTAAAATTAATATTGTAAAATTGTAATACTCATAAATAGATATTTATGTATAGTTAATTTTCATGTGAGAGTAATAACTAAACAACGTTAAATAATAATTTAAATAAATTTATCAAATTATTTAATAATTTTTAATTATTAACTTTATATAAAATTAATTATATTTGAGTTTTCACTAACATCTAATTTCAAAGATGATAGAAAAAGCGTACCTATTAATAAGGGAGAATTAAAGCTTGTAATTACTAATATAATGAACTGAGAGAGTAAAAGAAGGTCAAACTTAACTATATATATGAGTATATAAAATATACAAATTAATATGGAGCAATATGTATTAAGAGTGTATATGTATACTTTACTAGGACTAGGAGCTGAACAAGTCAGCATTATTTTGAGCATGCATTAGGTTTAGGTATTCAATTTGGTCCACAAGCTTTGGCCAATACTTATCCATCTACGCATAACCCATGACGGGTCTTTGATATGTAAGAAGAGCATTAATGTTTAGGGGGTGAGGTGGAATGAGCAACGTGGACATAACATACACATGGATATGGATTCAAAAACAATATGTATTAATAATATTGTGCGTACTATCTAGGAAACTAATTGGATCAAGACTTGTCACTATCATGGATGATGTATGATGAAATTCATGTTTATGCCTTCAACCATCTTTCGTTTGCTTTGAAACTTCAAAGGGTTGCCAATATTGTCTTGAATATTTCAAATTACCACCAACCTTTGTTTATTATTTTAATTTATAAAATCGAAAAAAATACTTGGATACAAAGATGTTTTCTAAATTATATGCTTTAGATCAAATTGATTTTTCTTTTAAAATTAATCAAAATCGCACCGCGAAAACCTTCACTTATTTTTATTCTTTTTGTTGACTTCTTATCTTTATTTTAAAAGTGACATGTATTTATGAATGGAAGGGATATTATAGTACTATATGGCTGAAAAAACG
Organism: Arachis hypogaea; assembly: GCF_003086295.3. Lineage (NCBI taxonomy): Eukaryota > Viridiplantae > Streptophyta > Magnoliopsida > Fabales > Fabaceae > Arachis > Arachis hypogaea. Next base: position 134,074,397 of record NC_092048.1, read on the forward strand.
TTTATTAAATTTCGTTGGAAATGTTTGGTTGTGGAAACTAGTAGAATCACCATAAGTGCTATCTACCCCCTCGCCAACCTGGCAACCGGTTAGAAATGCTATAATTGTAACTTATTATTGCTTGTCCTAGTAAGGTGTCTTGTAAGGTTTTACTCCATTCAATTTCCAATCTTTAGTCATTTTGAGAATTTTTAAAATTTTTTCATTTTTATATTTTAATATTATAAAACTCATGCATTTTAATCTAATCTTTATATATATAATTAGAAAACAGAAAAAAAATAAAAAAATATAAATAGACAATAAAACGAGTAAACAATATGAATAATAGAATAAAAAAATTAAAATTATAAATCAAATTATTAATTAATTATTTTTAATTTTAAATTTTAAAATTTAATAAATAAAAATTAGCAGTTACATCCAATTTAAATTTACAATTTCGCTATCTAACCAATAAAGATTCTACCAACTTCTGCCAACTCTTGCTTATGATTGTGTTTAATGAAAATATTTTTGTGGATGTGTCTAATAAAAATAGAGTAATGCTAGGGAACCAAAAGGGTATTAGCAAAAAATCAGCCAAATACGTTTGGGTGAATCCAAAATCTCTACGAGTTAATATATATGAATGTTTCTTCTACTAAGTATCAGAATGTTTCTTTTTCATACTAAATGGATGTTCTTTTATATATTTTCTGAATTTTTTTGTATTACAAATGTGAATGTTTTTATTTCTTTAAAAATTTTATATTTTTTTTAAATTTTATAGATATTTAATTATTTTTGCTAAAATATAACTGGATATTTCTTTTATTAAGTATTAGAATATTTTTTTTTTCATATTAAATGAATATTTTTTTTTATATTTTTGTGTATTAGGAAATTGCATTATTGCCTCTTATATCTGGTTGCTGTATGTCTCCGCTTCTATATATAAATCATAGTATTTTTCAATGGTTGGTTTGCCCTTTATACATCTGAATTGGGAGTGGGGAAAAGCCAAGCATCAGAAATCACAGAAAAATGAGATAAGCAACATTTTAGGGAAAAAATCTGACAACTGGTCATCAATGTGAATATTTAAAAATCAATTAGGACACCTAATAACAAATCTCATCAAAGGGAACCCCACCCATCTAAGGTGAGAAAGGAATATGATCATATGCATGCAGATAGATGAATGAAAACTCCCTTAAACTTATGTACAATTACACACACACAGTATCCTCACCTACCATGAGATGCAGTTAAGTATACGAGTATAAATTATGATGGCCAAAAGGAATCATATGCACACAACAGTTCCTCCGTTGCCTCCTCCCTCCACGCCCGCCACCGCCTCCATGGCTTCTCAGGTTGTCCCCCCGCCCTCGAAATCGCCGCCGCCTTAGGGATCGAGCTCAAGTTCAACTCCAACTGCAATGGCGGCTCCGGTAATACATTTGGTTCACGAAAGGGAAGCGGTTCTTGTCGACGGTGGCAAATTCGACGAGCCAGATGTCAGTGATAGAAGATGAGTGGGTCGCAGTGGGGAGGCGGAGAGGGCCTGACGGTGTGACGGTGAAAGAGAGTGTGATTGTTGGAGGTGGATAAGTTAATGTGAGAGAGAAGATGAAGGTTTTTATAGGTTTTAATTAGGTTTACCTAATCAATTTTAAATTTTTTAAATTTTGAATTTAGAAACTTTAAAATTAATTAATTATTAATATAAATTAATGTGATTTTGTTTAGTTTTTGGCTGATAACCTCTTGATTACATATACTTTTCAATGAAAATATCCTTTTTATGGTTATATCTAATGGAAGTGTCTTTGTGTGATATATTTCCTGAATATGTTTCTTGATATATGTGTTTTCTAGTGGAGATGTCTTTAATATTAATTATTATTGGCAATAAATTGGCAAATAATATATACTTTTCTTTAAAATTAACCTCCTTCCTCCATTTGCCATTTTTGGTCTGCAGAGGCACCCCCAAGCGCTGCTTCACTTCCCTCTCTCCGATGACACCCAGCCTCCAGCCAACGCCTCCATCCGCCCATAGACACCGCCAAAACATCTCCGCGAACGTCCGATCACTCCGTGCATCATCTTTTGCGTTGTCCATCCGCGTGACAACCGTGCACCCCGCAGTCATGCCTTTACTGTTGCAGTTCACCACCACCGTTGACAACAACGACAACTACCTCGATGCCAACGCATTGTTCAAAGCCATGCAGAATCTCCATTCCGTTCTCGCCTTCCGCGGCTTCAACCGCAAGGTTTTATGGCAGTTCTCGCTTCTTCCTTCTCTTCTTCCTCCGTCATCTTCGCCATGAACCTTACAATGCCGCACAGTATGAACAACATGCTAGAAATGCAGTGAGAATGTATGTAGTGGAAAGCTTTATATACGCATGTGGATGTTTATTTTTCATGCAAATGAGATGTTCATTATTAATGTAAATGGGATGTTTGTTCTTCATATAAATGAGATATTTATTTTTAATGTAAATGAGATATTTATTCTTAATACAGCATTCGAGGTTGGTGACGGCAGGAGATAGATAGTGGGGAGGGGATTTGGATTAGAAAGAAGTGTAATTAGAGTTAAAAAGGAGGGAATAGTTAAAATTTCCAATGGTAGAGTTAAAATGATTTTTTTTTTAACTTGATTTAGGGTGTTTTTTTTTAATTCTTAGTGGGCTGAAAAATCATCACATTATTCAGCATTATTCAAAATTTTCATTGTCTACTCAACAAAACCCAAAAAATAATTCAGCCACAAATAATAATCTTATTTTCAGCTCAATTGACGTGATTACTTTTAGTAGGCGAATAGCCGAAATTCCTACCAAAAAAACACAAACAAATAAAATACCCTTAGCTAATTTTTTGTGAAAGTTATTTTACTGTGTAATAACTTGCGTGCCTACTATACATTGCTACCCCCTGACTAGGCTCAGTAGTATTTGGTATGGTATATGGATGGATTCATGGATATATATGAAGGTGTGACAGAAGTATAGTGTTATTATAACTCACCCAAACTAAATAATTTATCATATATAATTCATAAGGGTATAACCAAGCACAAGAAATAGTAGAGCAGAGATGGAGAAGAAAGAAAATGCAGCAGCATCTCCTATGGGAATGGGAGGAGTATCTAGCAGGGACGAAGAGGTAGCATGCAACTCCACCACCATGCGTGCTTCTGAGACCTGCCTCCGTCTTCTTTCCATTCCTCTATGCGTCTCTGCATTACTCCTTATGCTTAAAAACTCTCAACAAAATGAATATGGATCCGTCGCCTACACTGATATTGCAGCTTTCAGGTACACACTTACAGCATCACGAAAAACAGGGTGATTCTACGAGTGACTAAGGTGGTTATGATATTTTAAAAAATATTGATAAAATTAAAATATTTATTTTTTATTGTTAAATAATATTTTTAAAAAGTGTTTCTTAAAAAAAAAATATAACTAAAATATAAAATAAATGTAATTTTAATTTTAACATTTATATAATTTCTGTAGTCATTGTAGCATAATAATAATACTAGAATTCGCGCGCCTAAAAAATATAGGAAGAAAACACTTACATATATCATAATTGTTGAGATCTGAATGTGTTGAATTTTGCAGGTATTTGGTGAATGTGAATGGCATATGTGCAGGTTACTCACTGCTTTCAGCACTATTCATTGCTGCTATGCCTCGCCATTATTCCACTATATCTCGTGCTTGGACTTTCTTCTTCCTTGACCAGGTAGGTCCACTTTTTGCTTTTGTTCTTGTTCTTGTGATTATGTTATACAAATGAATTATGTTTTGAATTAAACAGGTGGTAACATACATGATTGTGGTGGGTGGAGCCATGTCAACAGAGGTGCTGTACCTGGCCGAGTATGGAGGCGCTGCAACAACATGGAGCTCTGCATGTGGCTCTTTTGGTAGATTCTGTCACAAGCTCACAGCATCCATAGCCATCACATATGCTTCTGTAGGTTGCTATGTGTTGCTGTCACTCATGTCTTCCTACAAACTATTCACCAACTATGATGCGCCACCTATAAGGAGCCCCATTACTGCCATTCACATTGTGGCTTTCCATGCCTCGCCCAATTAGTCAATTAATTTCGTTATTTCATGTAGTATCGAGTATGTGCTACAAATCTAGAATGTGCCAGTCAATAAGCAAATAACTTGGGTCATACTTTATGAAGTTTTCCAGCTCTTATAACAATCAAAAGTTATTATCAAATCTTATATAACTCTATTCTTGATTAATTCGATATGGTTCAAACATTCAATTTGTCCTAAAATTCATATTCATACCAATAGTGCAAACTAAGGGAAGACTTTTTCACCTTATATTAAAAAAAAAAAACCTATCAGAGAAGGAAATTGTCTGCACCTCATTGCAGACATCCATGCCAATACATTGACTGCTATCTGTGAGCGCCATACCGAGTTGGATCGAGCTGAATGCTTGCTTGAGAAGATTTTCTGAATTTTTTTTGTTTTATCTTTTAGAGAAAAATAAAAATTTTATGAAAATGTCAAAGTAAAAAAAAAAAAAGAGAGAAGTTGCGGGTTATGGGCTTTGTTTTTATTGAAAAATTTTTAAGTGTACGGTGTTTTAGTTATTTTTAATCGTTGATCTTAATTATAAAAAATATATATAATATATATAATTAAGATCAACTAATATACCGATGTGACAGTACATTTGAAAAATTTCCGTTTCTATTATGTATAGATGTGAATTCAAGTGCGGAATGTTGCAGTTGCACTAGTTTGTGAGAAACCCTAATAAGGGGAAGGCGATGAGAATGAGCGATAAGTGGGTGGAATTGGTAGGTTGTTCGAGCGAAAGGCTTCCGGGGAACCTGGTACTGGAAATCCTGTGGCGTGTTCCAGCGACGGGTCTGGTTCATTTAAAGAGAGTGTGCAGATCATGGAGAACCCTAATATCCAGCCCCGAATTCGCCAGAGAGCACCTTAAGCGCTCAACTGCAGGTCTGCTAGCCTCGGACGCACGAATAGCCTATGCAAGCCAGTTCTCCCACCTAAGAAGAATTGGATTTTTGCCCTTACACTCTCTGTTCCATAATCCATCATCGCCTGCTGCTAAAGTGGTTAGCTGCTACGATATTGTTGGTTCCTGCCACGGCTTGTTGTGTTTGTTCGATACGGTTTCCAAATCTCGTGTTATGTTGTGGAACCCCTGTACGGGGTTCACATCGAAATGGCGGCAAACGAGTGCACCTATCATGTCGTGCGGCTTTGGCTATGATCACGTCAATGGCAAGTACAAGTTTCTTGCGGTTGTGAAGAATGAATACGGTGCACTTGTGAGCAAGATTTTCACGTTTGGTGTGAATCATTGGAACAGAATTCTAGGTGGCTCATTAATTTACAGCGTCACTGAGCTTAAGGGGTTATTTGTGAGCGGCACTTTTAACTGGTTGGTTTCTCGGCCTAGGGGGTCCGTAATACTTTACCTTGATTTGGGCAGGGAAACTTATGGTGAGTTGTCTCTTCCAGAAAGGGATCCGGATGATAATATCAGAATAATACCCGTCATAGGTGTCTTGAGGAACTGCCTCTCTGTTTGCTTCGACCATAAGAAAACTCATTGGGCTGTGTGGCTTAGGAATAACCGATCTTGGACTCAATTCGCCATGATCCCCCACCACCCCCAAATCACTAATCGTTTTGGAGTTGCATCTTTACGGATCCTCTACGTCTCCGACGATGATGTTCTTCTTCTCGAGAAAGGCCAAAACGCCGGGTTATTTCTGTATTACTTAAATGATGGGAGGATAGCTTTTCCTATGATTCATAGCTTCAGCGATGACTTCGTAGGAATGCCTATGTCTAAGCAAATAGGTCCAACGACTTTACTTGTTTATTATCCAAGCTTGCTTTCACCCATTCATCTTTAGGCCATTAGGCTTTCTTTATATTGCTTTATTCCAATGTAAGCAAAGTAATAAATTCAAGCCGTATTCCCTTTGCCTTTTACTGCTTTTGCCGTCTTTGTTTAATCACTCTAGTTGCGTTATGGGGCTTTCCCTTTTTTTCAGCAATTTTTATGAGCATTATACTAAAAACAGTTCTGTAAAATCATCTTATAGAAAGCTATTCATTGGTCTATCACACAAGTGTTACTCAATAGGAGGAGAAAATCACACCAAGACAACTTAGAATTTTAAAAGTCTCTCTCTCTCTCACACACAAATATCACAGTTCTTAAGATTAGAAATTCTAAATGCAAATTGTAACAAAACCAGGAAATCATCACTGTTTAATAGGGTAGCAATCATCTCGAAACTTCAGCACACCATAGCAACTATGTTTAAGACAATATATAGATGATAATTATATAAAAGCAATGACAAGTACTGAAAGCACCAACGTACCTCTGCATTAGCAAGCCTTAGAAAATCTTCACACTCTTCAGGTTCGACATTCAAACTTAGCAAAGCATCTCGAACTTGAAATTATTAAGAAATTTATACAAATCCTATATTTGATTATGTCATGGTGTTGGATGCCAAAAAGTCTTCACTTGCATAACAATATATACAAATCAAAAGTACATGACTGCACATCAAGATTTTAAAACTGATAAATGTCTCTTTCTATTAGATATGCTCTTAAGGCAACTAATACATCAACCTCAATCGTCATAAGCAACAGATATATCATGCCAAGAATTGGCATTATAAATTCTCAATTCATGATCCTAACAGAACTTTGAACTCTCAGGTAGAATCTAAACAAGATGTTATGCTCATGGTCAAAGGTAAAATAATTGAGCTACATACAAATTGATTCATCAATACAGCAAGTAAACAATATTTGATACACCATATGACCATATATTCTTCTTCTTTTGAAAGCGGCAAAATGTGTATCATACCAACTTGGTGCCAAGTTATGTGTTCTATTGACTGCCACTTACAGCATTTTCTTTCCTAAAAGCTCGAAGTTGCTCCTTGAACTTTTTGCTCTCTTCAAAGTTGGCCTTTCGCTTTAGAGCTTTCTGTTAGAACATATCCACAATCATCAGAAACCATGGGAAAACAAGATTAAAAAAAAAGGGGTCAGTTTCTTTATATATGAATGAAATGCTCACTTCTTGTCTAAAACAGCGATCCAACTTTATTTTCAAATCTGTACATTCACCAAAGAATTTCCCAACAGGGTGTTCCACATGACACTTCTGGAACAGCTCAATAATCTGCACAAAAATATGATTTCTAGCAAAAGTTAATTATCACAACACAGCCTAAAATATGGTTCCTGGCAACACACAAAACATAAAATTTTCTCTTGCTCTCCTAGCAGGTAAGAATTTACTTACATTACATATTAAGCAACCGAAGTCTTGTGTTTAGGAACAAAAGTCCTACAACCAACTAGCTATTATCCATGTCATCGGAAAATTAACACAAATCAAATCATAGCAACAGCCATACTAGTAATACATACAACACAATATCTTACACACACTACCAAAAATAACAACTGATTAGCAAATAAACTCACTTCAGCGCACATTGGGTGCTTGTGTAACGTTAAGGGAGGATGCATCTTCCCACAAACAAATCAATCAGAAGCACCAACCAACGCTGCAATGCAGAAACCCCACTATTATATTCCGTCCTACTGAAGGAGTACTATAAACAGAAAATTGGCACCAACCCAAATGAAACCAATCGGAAAAGAGTAAAACTTTGAAATTTGTAACTACCAAAGATTAGAATATAACGAGAACCAACAAAGATGGAAATCTGGAATAGACCGAAGTGAAATTCAACATGTATATATATCTGGGAATTTCGAAACCTAAGTATAGCTGAAAACTATAATTTAAGGAGTGATGCGAAAAATTGGACTTACGAAATCCGAATCGGTGAGTTGGAAGACTCAAATCAGAGTTTGGAGGGGGGTGCCGTGTGTTTGTATGTGTTGATGAACGAAGATCATCTTGTGTTGATCACTTTTTATTATTTCTTTTTCGCCGCGGCATTTGTAATATTTACTAGTGTAGCCCCGCGCTATGCGCGGACGCCGCTACGCAATATATTTTATCTTTTTCTGTATATAAATAAGAAAATTATATGGTACAGATATGTACAGATTTAAAAATTTGTTTACTTAAACCACACTTTCTAAAGCCACACTTCTCACTTAAAACCGTAGCTCTTCACAAAGAAAAACGTCACCTAATGGAAAAAAGTAAATTAGAAGATTTAAGAGAAGAAATAATTAAGTTATCAAAATTAATAGATAAAAAATTAATGATTTTAACTAATGTTAACTGTAATGACACCGAATTCTTAAAATCAATACAAAATGATTTCTCTCAAAATCTTTATTTTACTATAAGTTTTATTGAAGGACTTCAAAAACCTGAAAAAACTTATTTTTCACACGGAATTTCTAAGAAATGTTACCATGGAAATGATTCCCCACATCTTTATCATACTTTTAACCCACAATTAAATTCTATAGTAGATATGCTTGAAGAAATATTAGTATCTATAAAATTTCAAAGAAATAAGGAAAAAGAAAATCCCAAAGAAGAAAAATTTCAAAATATAATCAACATAACAGATTTAAAAGTAAAACCACCACTAAAATTATGAATATTGAAGAAAAATTAGAAGAAGTTACAATGCTTTTTAAACAATTAAAAATGGCTCAAGAAAATAATATTATGGAACAGGGATTTCAGATAGAAGAAGAATTAGTAAATTCTGAAAATATAGAAAATGAAGAACACATCCTAGATTATTCAAGTGACGAAGAACCAGCAATTCCAATACAAATAAAAAATGAAGCAGGAACATCTAGGGATAATCAATCTCAATTTAAATGGGAAACAGGTTTTGATAATTATGCTTTTAAAAAAGGATTTATAAATAAAGATTCAAAATATACAAAAACACCATCAAAATACGTTCCTAAAATCCAGGAAATGGAAGGAGAAAAAATGCTCGATTTAGACCGTAAAAAGAATGAAAAAGAAATTTTCGAAAACTGGTTGAATTCCTTCTTATTAGAAGCCTTTACTAATCCAAAACTTAATGAATTATCTGGAAGAAATATTTGGAATTACATAGGGTTTCATAATAAAGGAGCTATAAGAGATTATATGACATCAACAGAAAACCAAATAATAGAAGAATTAGCAACAAAAACAACAGCTTATGATAAGATATTATATAAAGAATTTTTTGGAAAAAATATTATAGATCATAAACAAGAAGTCTATAATAAAGAATATCAAGAAGCAAAAAATCATTTAGCTAACATTCAGATATATGATCTATGTAATGTGGAGTCTTATATATGTGAATATAGAATACATTATTACAAATTAAAAGAAGAAGATAAAAATCATTATCTTAGTATGTATATAACAAAACTTCCATATCCTGCTAATGAATTTATTATGGGAAAATTTATAAGAGAAATAAATAGAGGAACAATTGAAAATAATTTTGGTGGAGCAACCTCTGCAATAAGAGAGGAAATAAAAGAACGTTGTATGCAAGAAGCAACTCAAAAAAGATTTGCAAATATAATTAGAATTTGCTGTCAGGATAATGAAGAGATACCTAAAAAATATGGTCTTAATAAAAATTTTCAAAGAAAAAAAAATATCAATTTAGAAAAAGAAAATACTATCCAAACTGGAGAAAAAAGAGGTATTTTAGAAAAAGAAATAACAATAAAAACAAAAGACAAAAAAATGATTATTGCCCGAATAAAAAAAAAATTGTAAGTGTTGGTATTGCCAAGAAGAAGGACACTATGCAAATGAATGTCCGAAAAAGAAGGATAAAAAGGATCTTACTAAACAAATAGAAATTGTTAAGTCCTGTTTCATGGAACCATTAGAAGAATCTGATGATAACTTAGACTATATTTTTGAATATGTCTCGAAAACAGACTCAGAGACTGAGTAATAATGCTATATTTATTACTATAAAAATAACAGAAAAGTTTATAAATACTTTCATAGATTCTGGAGCAACGCAATGCTTTGCTAGTTCAAACATAAAACTTGATTGAAAAAAATTAAAGAAACCATTAAGAGTTAGAATAGCTGACAAATCAATACATAAAATTAACCAAAAAGCAGAGATGGTTGAAATTTTTATTCAAAATTATAGGTTCATTGTTCCATCTATATATATGTTAGACTCTGGAATGGATTTTATCATAGGAAATAATTTTTTAAAGCTATATCATCCATTCATTCAAGAATTAACATATATAGTTTTAAAAGCACCACACGATTCTTCAATAAATCAAAAATCAAAACGTATAAAAATACCAGCTACCACTATAGATAAGATCTTAAAATTTAAAATATTTTCTATATTAGAGACATGTTATTTAAATTTATACTTTCAGATAAATATCCCAAAAAATAGTCTTGAAATAAAGATAGAAGAACTTTTGGATGAAATTTGTGCTGAAAATCCTTTAGATGTTAAAAATACAAATAACGAATTAGTAAGTATTAAATTAAAAGATCCTACAAAAGAGATAAATGTTCCAAATAAAATTCCTTATTCCGCAAAAGATAGAGAAGAGTTTTCATTAGAATGTAGAGATCTTTTGGAAAAAGGAATTATAAGATTAAGTAAAAGTCCTCATGCGGCTCCAGCCTTTTATGTCGAAAACAATAATGAAATTAAAAGGGGAAAACGAAGAATGGTTATTAACTATAAGAAGATGAATGAAGCAACTATTGGTGATGCTCATAAACTTCCAAGAAAAGATTCTATTTTAGAAAAAAATCAAAGGAGCAACTTGGTTTTCATCTCTTGATGCAAAATCAGGATATTGGCAGCTTCGTTTAGACGAAGAAACAAAGAAATTAACTGCTTTTACTTGCCCAACAAAAGAATCAACAAGTGTGTTACTCTATGAATGGAATGTATTACCATTCGGATTAAAACAAGCCCCAGGTATTTACCAAAGATTTATGGAAGAAAATCTAAAAGAGTTAAATGAATTTGTTTTAGTGTATATTGATGATATACTAATTTTTACAAAACAGGATAGAGAAGATCATCTTCAAAAATTATTAATAGTTTTAGAAAGATGTAAAGAAAAAGGATTAGTTCTTAGCAAAAAGAAAGCAAGAATAGCAAAACAAGAAATAGAGTTTCTTGGATTAATTCTATCTACTCAAGGAAAGCTAAAACTTCAACCAAATGTCCTAGAAAAGGTAAATTTATTTCCTAATAAAATAGAAGATAGAAAACAATTACAAAGATTTTTAGGATGTATAAATTATATTTCTGATCAAGGATTTTTAAAGAATATAACAGAATACACTAAAAGTTTATTTCCAAAAATAAGTACTAAAAAAGAATGGAAATGGGATGAAAAAGATAGTATGCAAATTCAAAGGATTAAAGAATTATGTGAAAAACTTCCAGAACTTTATATTCCAGAAGAAAATGACTACTTAATAGTAGAAACAGATGCTTCAGACATAACCTGGTCAGGATGTCTAAAAGCTAAGAAAGCTATAAAAAGTTTGGAACAAGGAAAAGAATCACTAGATTCTAAAGATTCCCTAAAGGAATTACTTTGCAGGTATATTTCAGGGACTTTTACTCCAACAGAACAAAGATATACCACTCATGAAAAGGAAACTCTAGCAGCAATTAAATCTCTTAAGAAATGGAAAATTGATTTACTATCAAGAGAATTTACATTAAGGACAGATTCAAGCTACCTAACAGGTTTCATACGATATAATTTAAAAGTTGATTATAATCATGGACGATTGGTAAGATGGCAATTATTTTTGTTACAATATCCAATAAAAATTGAATATATTAAGGGTGTCAAAAATGTTATTGCAGATACATTAACAAGAGAATGGAGTTCGTCTACAACGCATTAGATCAAGAAATTCAAAAATATGAGCAAGAGCTCGAAAAATGCAAGCATTGTCAGCAAATAAGGACATAGATCCAATCCCTCAAGAAGGCCATCGAAGCAATGAAATCAACACAACAAGCAGAAACATCAGAGTTCAGCCAGCTAAGCATGGTGGACAAATCAGGTGAAGAAAAAATTTCAGAAAATAAAACAATTGCTGAAATCATTAAAAAATTCACCCAAGATAAAAAATATTATGTAATTTATAATGGCCCCATGAAAGGAGTATATGATGCCTGGGAAAAAGCAGCACCATTCACACACCAGTCAAAGATAATTCATAAAGGAGGGTTCCTAACACTAGAAGAGGCAAAGAAATCCTTCAAGGAATATGAAGCTCTCCATCCAGAGCAAACCCTAAAAAGAGCAGATAAAGCTCCAATTCAAACACAGAGAACAGGGATAATAAGAAACATTCCTACAAGGGCTGAAATCAAGGAAAAGAAAAAGGTCTGTAGATCTAATCTCAGAGAAATCCTTAACATAGTCCTGAATTGGACTGAAGAAAAAAGGGCAATTTTGGGATATTATCCTGTTGCCAAAGAACAGCTAACAAAGCTGGTTATATTTTCAGATGCTTCCCCATCTGACACCTATCAGTTTTTCCAGTATGGATTAATTGATACAATCTTAATTTTTAATGATCTAAAAATTATTAGTGAGTTTCCTGCAGGATTCGTTGATGCAGTAAAGAGATTTAAAAATATGATTAACAATGTAAATCTAAGGGATATATCCCTAAAATTTACAAACAGTCAACTTATTTTTAATGAAGAAGAAGAATGCTTGGTTCCAGCACACCAAGTAATATTCATGTCCGTCTTCCCAGGAAATTTTCAACCAATTGATCAAATTCAAGATTTAACAATTTACAGTCATGAAGGAAGGCTAGCCAGCACATTAGCAAGGGTCTTTGAAAGAACTCAAAAAATAACGAAGGAATCTCACACAAGGATTAATTATAAAAGTAGAAATACTCAGCTTGTGTCCAGTAAAAGAAATGAAATTGAAGAAAGAGAGATGAGACTCTTGGTAGAATTTGAATCAGCATTCTATAACTTATCTGGACTTTTAGAAAAGCTCCCTGAAGGGATAAAGAGGAATCTCTGCTATTTGATAAAAGACAGAGAAGACCACAAGTGCCAGCTATGTGCCTCAGAGTTATCTGAAGAAAGCAATAATGAAACGGAATCAACTCACATGATGAAGGAAGAAGACAATACATCTGACGGTCACATGATAAAAGAAGAGGACAGCACATCTGAAGCATCTCTCAACATTATTGCATAGTGACGTAAGCACTTAGGTCATAGAGCACCAACAATGTAGCTGGTGAAAGAGAACAAACAATGACGTAAGCAATGACGTCATAAGAAGGGTAAGGATGGGAATTGTCCATCAAACCCAACTATTATAAATAGGCTGCTTAGGCAATTGTAAAGGCATCAGACAATAGGAAGCAGGAGGCTAAGAGTACTCATATGCTAGAAGAGCAAGGAGGAAGCTGCCGAGGCGATTCTATAGTCTGAGGAAGAATCCCCTTAGGGAAAAATAGTTCTAAACTCCCCTCTGGAGTTAGTATCTACAATCTCCCCTCTGGAGATAAAAACCCCTTATGTAAAATATACTAAATAAAGGAAGTTTTTCTCCAGAAAGGTACATCTTCATTCTAGTCTTTCAATTATGAATTATTTAGAAAGTTTAGAATTAACAGAAGAATCTGATTATTATAGATTAACTGCTTTATTAGATAATGAAAAGCAGGCTGTTCTAAAAACAGAATTAAATCTCAAATCAAATGAAAATTTTAATAAACAAAATCTTTTAAAAGAAGTTTTTAACAGAAAAAATATAATATACTATGGAAAAATTCAACTTGAAGCTCCTATAAAAATAAAATCTGCCAATGGAGAACTTGAAATAGCTTTGATAAATAATGAAGAATTGAGTAAACAGATTGAGAAAATTAAGGATCAACAAAAAAGATCTAAAATTGGATGGATTCATATTAGTACTATACAAGTCTTAATTAAATCTACATATATGAAAGGAATTAATTCACCAATAAGTTTAGCAATCTGTGACAAAAGAATTACTGATGACCCAATAGATCAAATAATTGGAATTATTCATGGAAATTTGGCAAACGTAAATGTTAAATTTAATGCCCACCTTGGATATGCTATACCTTTATCAACTGAAAATCTTGGAAGATCTGTAAGTTTGGCTTATAAATTTCATAGAAAGAATCTAATGGAACAAGATGATGAACCATTTTCAATTACATATGCAATAAATTATGCTTTAACAAATAGCCATCATAGTATAATATTTAAAAACAGAGAAAGAATTTATGTCGATGAATTATTTCAGAAAATTGTAAAAACAGAAATACCAAAATATAAAGCTATTGAAAACTCAGTTCTATTATTAAAAGAACCATCAGGAAAATTGGTTTCATCAAATTTTCAAATAAGAGAATCTAAAATTAATAGTCCCTTAAATTTATCTAAGTTAAAGATTAAAGAAGAAGATTCTGAAATAAAAGAATTAACAAAAAAGGTCGAAAAATTAAATGAAACCCTAAATACTAAATTATGACAATAAATAAAGAAGAAATGTATGTAACTTATCAAGATAAGAAACAAGAGCTCTTTGAAAGAGAAAATCGTTTGAATTATTTGCAGTTCTCTGAAATAAATCAAAGAGCATTTAAAACTCTAAAAATAATCTATGACAAGTTAAAAAGAGAAGTTGAAGAGTTAGAAAAATTAATAGAATCTCTAGAAAAAAGTGATGAAGCAATGATAGAATTTGCAGAAATTCTAAAATAAATAATGAAGCATACAAAGATTGAAAGACCAGAAAATAAAATAAAAAGAAAAAGAGCGAAAAAATTAAAAAGTAAAATAAAGGAGTATAAAAAAGAATTAAATAATCTTCAGATCGAAATTGATGACCTTATAATAAAAAGGATAGAAATAAGAATAAATATAAACAAGTTGGAGTTAAACTTAAAAAATTTATAAATGCCTGGAAAACCATATTATGACTTAAAAGAATTAAAGCTGTTAAAAGAAAAAATGGAGAATGAGGTTGAAAAATTAAAAAGATATTTAGAAACAACGGAAAGTGTAGAAATAAAAGAAGTTTTTGAAGATTTGAAAAAATATATTAAAGAAAAAGACAAACAGATAAAAGATTTTATAAACAATAATCCATGCAAAAAAGAATATTATAAACTAAAACAAGATTAAAAAAACTATAAAAATCAGAATTATAAATACTAGTAATAATAGAAATTTTCAACATCTTCAAATCTATACACATTATAAACATAAAAGAGTTAAAAATTGGTATCAGAGCCGAGTTAACGATTAAGGGTAACACTTTCTCTTTAAGCAACACTTTTAGTGATACGCTTTTAAACCAAATAAAAACAAAAATCTGTAAATCTGTACCAAAATGCATCTGTACACTAGATGGACCCATATAAATATATACAGCTATGTTTAAAACTAATACTAAATTATAGTGCAAAATTTAATAATTTTTTTGAGATATAATAATATTAAATAAATTTTATGATTTGTCTACTGCATAAAAAAATGTGTGGCATAATAATCTAATTAAACATAAAAATTTATTAATAATTAATTATTCCTACTTACAATTTTATAATATTTATTATTATTAAAGATTTAGTTACATTTTAATGACTATTTATTTATTAATTTCGTATGCTATTTATTTCATAAGAATCTTGTTTGAATAATAATATGCTTAAAATGAATACTCATTTTAAAATTTTAGTTCCTAAAATATTGTTGGAAGAATTTAATTAATGGATATAGATATTAAAATATTAATGCTTGTTTATTTGTGCAAAATAGATATAAATTTTGTATAGAAGATAAAAAACGCTTCTCTATAAAGAAGTTCAAATTTTTGGTTAACTAAAAAAGAGTACGACTGAGCTCATTAAATGTGAATTTATGGAGATAGTATTATATATTAATTATGAATTGGCTGAACCCACCTACTTCACTTACTCAAAACTGTTGGCTGATAAAAATGTTCATCTTCCTTCATCTAAGTGGCAACGAAAAACGCCAAAAAAATGAAAAAGCTTTTTTATGACCATTTTTCAACTACTTCTAAATAGTTTCATATGTTACTCATGGGGATCTCTTAGAATGCATTGGTTATAGCTGCATACACGCGCAGGATGAATATTTATACATGTTTATATTTGTTTCCATTTGAAGTTTGAAACAGTAAACTATGTAATTGATAATTGTTGGTTGGTTTGTTAAATGAGTAGGTGACGAAATAAAATAATGTTGTAATAGAATAATCATCTGGATGAAAATGGCAATAATTTCTTCATTACTTGACTGGCTCTTTGTACAGAGTAGTATGTACAAACCTCTCTCTGAATTTATTTATTGAGAACAGTAACGATTGAGCTCATGGAGGTAGATCTTGGTTTTGATTTGGTTTATTTTTTCATGGTAATTAGGAAACAAAAACTGATGTGAGAATTGTACATTGTCTCCATGGAGATTATTTCGGTAACCACCAAGATTGGGGAATAACATTGTAACACCCTACCATACAGAGTCTTATGCTTAAGTCATAATTCAGAGATGGCAAGGTATTACGACCTCTAAAACAAAAATTCAGTACATATAGTAGTATGAATAATTGATTATAACTAGGAGCCTTTGTAGAAAAAGGGGGTAAACAAAAACCGTAATCTCGAACGCGCAACACTCCGATCGATAACGTAACGAGCAAAGGATAAGCTAACGCAAGATCATATTTATACAAAAGAGTGTCAAAAACAGGAATATCAAGACTCAAAATCCGGCCGCGAAGATAACCGGCCTGAGCATAGCAATATATACATATGTTAAAATAAGGAAACCCCAAAGGAAACCCAAAGGGACACAAATACAAAAACCTATTCTCCAAAACCCCCTATAAGAGGAGTCATCAAAATTTGTATTATTTAATGGAGATAAAAGTATCTAAACAAGATATATAAACCAAAACAGAGTTCCGAGAACAAAGGATCTTCGCTAATCCAGAAGTCTCCAGCATGCCTCAACGAGAAGCCTCGCGTCCTGCATCTGAAAACCACAAAATCCGCATGGGTGAGAACCAGAGGTCCCCATCACGGTAACAGCTTCCACATATATAATACATAATAATAGAGAAAAGCCGAAGGCAATCCTAGAACTTCCTCCAGATAATATCAAAGCTTATAAACAAGCTAAACCGTAAGTGGCAACTGACTAAAGATTCTTCAGTCTAACTAATACTTCCCTTTCCAATTCCTTCAGACCTCCCAACCACCAGCAGGAGTATAATATAGCAAACACAGTTATATCAGACAAGAGATTTATAAATAGGAACAGATAAGGCATTTAGGCAATTAGCAAGTAATATGCAGTCAAATAGGCAATCTCAAACAATTCATGTAGTATGCTTATGATGCATGCTTGTCCCTAGTGGCTGATGATATCATCTGTCGGTTATAGAGCCAACCCGACAAGTCCTGGTAGCTAGCCATTGGACTGTCCCTCTGTCGTGCATCCCCAACTCGAGTTATACTCATCATAAACTTGATCATAATCATGATCCATATCCATCACCCTCACTGGTGAATATTTATCCATCACCATCACTGGTGAATATTTATGGGGGCGAGCTCATCCGGGCCTTTCACAGTGCCCGGCCACACTTACGACATTGGGTTAATAGAGCTTCGAGTCTCAACCTGGAGCACATGGTGGCTAGCCATTGCTACTACCCAGGGAAACCCTCATCTCCAATGGTGGAAGTGCAAACATTCACAATTCATTCAACAGCATATATGCATTTATATTTAGCCATAAACATGGCTCCGCCGTCACACGGCATAATCCAGCCATCCGGCTCACGGTTAAATCCATAACCAGCCAATTTATTAACAATTATGGCCCTTCGGCCCATGGCATAACAAGCACTTCCACCGCCATTCTCCGCATCTCACATAATCATCTTTGATCATCAATGATCATTCATTTTTCCCCTTACTTCACTCGCAAGTTACCGCATTCACTAGCCCTTTTTCTCATGCTAGGCATATCATAATGATTTAAGACATAAGTGGTGAGATCAGAGGCTTAGAAGTATGAAATTTGGCTTTTAAAACTCAAAAATCAACTTTGGGATGAAAACAGGGCCACGCGTACGCGCACTCCACGCGCACGCGTGGATGGCCTTAAAACTCATCGACGCGCAAGCGTCATACGCGCGAACGCGTGGGTTGAAAAATATCCAAACGGCGCGCAAGCGTCAGCCACGCGTACGCGTGGGTGCTCTTACGCCCAGGCACAAAACTGGCACAATTCTGGCACAACTCTCTGGAAAATGGCTGGGCATATGGCGCAGCGCATCGACGCGCCCGCGCACACCACGCGCACGCGTGGATGGTGCTTCCTGGAAGAATGGCGCGCACGCGCCAAGTGCGCCTACGCGCGGAGGGTTATTCTGCTAAAAATTTTCTAAGTTAAAAGCTGCATAATTAACAGATTCAACCCCCAATCTTCCAACGGTCATAACTCTCTCATTTTAAATCATTTTTCACCCGTTCTTCGAACGGCATGGACATCCCGGATCCAATTTCATTTCTAAACAGATTTGGCACAAATCAGAGATCCGTAGTCCAAGTTATGTCCCATCAAAGTATGCCCAAAAACCATGTTTTCATACAAAACCACAAAGTGCCATTTTCAAAACAAGCCACTTTCAACTGTTTTCAAAAATCAATCAAAACATGCCAATTTCAACCCTTTTCTTTGAAATCATTCAAAATGTACCAAAATTAACAACAAGCCATCCTCAACTCACACATTGACACTCTACCAAATTTTCCAAAATCACATCCAACCATTTTAACACTTCTCAATCAAATGGCTAAAGGACAAACACAATATCATATCATACATCCTTCCTCATCCCAATTTCCAATAATACCATTTCCAATCAACCATCATTATACATAATCATCATCATACTCACCATCAACATGGTACCACCCACCAATTCAACCTCAATCATCCATCAAGCATATAGCACAACATGCATTTCTCATATATCACAAAATCAAGGCATCAATATTCATAATCACATATATGATCACATCATATATCTCAACCAATCAACAACATCATCAATTCAATGCTTATCTTAGGGCCTCTAGCCTAAGTATTTCCTACCACATTACATATTAGATACGAGAAACCGAAACCATACCTTAGCCGATTTCCCAAGCTCAACCGGAGTACTTCCAAACCACTTGTCCACAAGCTCTCAAGGTATCAACACCTCCAAGAACAGATTTTATCACACAAAACCCTCTTCCAAGCTTTCCAAAATCACCAATCAAGCTCCAATATTCACATATACACAACCTAAGCCACAATCATTGTACCCATACACAACATCTCAATACCCAAACATCATAGAACAATAATTTACACTAGGGTTGAGAATCTTACCACACCCAAGGTCCAAGGAGACAAGATTAACCTTCTCCTTCAAGAGAGTTGGGTCCTATAACATCAAAGAACCCAAAATCTCAACATTTTTGCTCATGAAACTCGAAATCAAGGGCTGGAATTTCGAACAGTAAAACGTGGCTTACCTCAAGATTAATTGTATGGGTTTTGTAGAGCTCTCCGCGGTGAACGCGTGGCCGCAAACGGAGCGGCAATCGGAGCTCTAGATCAAAAGTTATGGTGGTTTGAAGACCAAGTGAGAGATAGAACTTGAGAGAGTGTTCTTTCCTCCATGGCCTCCATTTCAGCGTGTTTAGTGTCTCAAATGAGGAGAGAGAGTGCTGAAAACTAGGGTTTTGGTTTAGTTTAGTTGGGCCAAGGGCCCACTTTGGGTCCGGTTGGCCCGGTTTGGCCCGTTCGGTCCAATCTTGGTCCGATTTCTATAAAATTGGTACCGAAATTCTCGTCTCAATTTCCTCTATCATATTAAGCCATAAAAATAACATTTTTGGCTTTCTAGAATAAATTCTCATTTATGGGTTAATTAGCCGTTAATTAACCGGATCTTACATTCTACCCACCTAATTGGGAATTTTGCCCACAAAATTCAAATTCAAAGTCAATTACCTGAGAATAAGTGCGGAAAATCCGTTCGCATCTCCGACTCAAGTTCCCAAGTGTGTTCCTCAACACCGCCTCGACTCCAAGCCACTTTGACTAATGAAACCTCTTTTCCACGCAACCGTTTGATACTAGTATCATCAATTCTGACTGGAGCCACTGGAAGCGTCAAATCTTCTCTTAACTGAACCGATTCAGGTTCTAACACATGGCTAGCATCAGGAGTGTACTTTCGAAGCTGCGACACGTGAGATACGTCGTGCAGGTTCAAAAGATGAGGTGGTAGAGCCATTCGATACGCCACCGGCCCAATCCTCTCCAGGATCTGAAATGGACCAATGTATCGAGGATTCAACTTCTTTGCTTTAATCGCTCTACCTACTCCTGTGGTCGGAGTAACCTTAAGGAAAACATGATCTCCTGCCTCAAATTCCAAGGGCTTCCGCCTCTGATCGGCGTAACTCTTCTGGCGACTCTGCGCCGTAAGCATCCTATCTCGGATTTTCTTGACTTGTTCAATGGTCTCAGCTATCATTTCCGGCCCCAACAAGCCTTTCTCTCCAGCTTCATACCAACATAGCGGAGATTGACATTTCCTCCCATACAATGCTTCATACGGAGCCATTCCGATGCTCGCATGGTAACTATTATTGTATGCAAACTCCACTAACGGCATATACCGATCCCAACTCGCCGGTTGGTCCAAAACACAAGCTCTCAACATATCCTCTAGTGTTTGGATCGTCCTCTCGGATTGACCATCTGTTTGAGGATGGTAAGCTGTACTCAAGCTTAATCGGGTTCCAAAAGCTTTCTGAAATGCACCCCAGAACCTCGAAGTGAAACGAGGATCTCTATTAGAGATTATAGTAGCAGGTACACCATGGAGTCTCACAATCTCCTTTATGTATAATCGAGCTAGCTCCGCAAGGGTGTAGGTCATCCGAATGGGCAAAAAGTGAGCTGACTTCGTCAGTCGGTCCACAATTACCCAGATAGCATCAAAACCAGTCCTAGTCCTTGGCAATCCCGACACAAAGTCCATTGCAATACTTTCCCACTTCCATTGCGGAACCTCTAAAGGTTGCAACATCCTGGAAGGTCTTTGATGTTCAATCTTTACCTTTTGACAAGTTAAGCACTTTGAAACATATTCTGCCACATCATTCTTCATACCCGGCCACCAAAACATCGCCTTTAAATCATGGTACATCTTAGTACTTCCCGGGTGAATGGAGAATCCGCTTTTGTGTGCCTCCTTTAAGATATCTTGCCTCAAAGTGCCAACATCCGGCACAATGATCCTACCCTTGAATCTCCATAACCCATCTTTTTCTTCCGACACTCTCCACTGTTTTCCTTGCTCGATAGCTGGTAACACCTTCCATAATGCTTCATCATTTTCATGAGCCTTTAGGAGTTCGGACTTAAAATCACTCGAGATTTCTAATCGGCTCAAACACAAGATTCCAGATACTTCTCGAACACCAATTTTTAGACTCTCGAATCCCTTGAGCAACTTCTCCTCTTGAAGCATCATCCAAGACGCATACAACGACTTCTAACTTAACGCATCCGCCACTATATTCGCCTTTCCAGGATGGTAATTCAACTCAAAGTCGTAGTCTTTCAACAATTCCATCCACCTCCTCTGCCTCATATTAAGCTCTTTCTGATCAAAGAGATATTTCAGGCTCTTGTGATCAGAGAAGACTTGGAACTTAACCCCATAGAGATAATGCCTCCACACCTTCTAGGCAAACACAACCGCAGCGAGTTCCAAATCGTGCGTAGGGTAACTAACTTCATGAGGTCTTAACTGTCGTGAGGCATACGCCACCACATTATGATGCTGCATCAGCACGCATCCTAGACCCTTTAGTGAGGCATCACAGTACACCTCAAATGGTTCGTTCGGCTCAGGTAACACCAACACAGGTGCAGTAGTCAGCTTTTTCTTCAATGCCTGAAAGCTCTCCTCGCACTCAGGAGTCCAAACAAACGGAGTGTCTTTGCGAGTTAACTTTGTCAACGGCAAAGCTAATTACGAAAAGCCTTTGATGAACCTTCGATAATAGCCATCTAAACTGAGAAAACTCCTTATCTCAGTTACTGTGGTTGGTTGCTTCCAATCCATCACAGCTTCTACCTTAGTTGGATCTACGGCTATTCCCTTCTTACTCACCACGTGACCCAAAAACTTCACCTCATCCTTCCAAAACTCACACTTAGACAGTTTCGCATAGAGTTTCTTCTCCTTTAAAATCTGCAACACGGTCCTCAAGTGTTCTGCATGCTCTTCTTCAGTCTTGGAGTAAATTAGTATGTCGTCAATGAAGACAACAACGAATTTATCCAGAAACAGACGGAATACTCTATTCATGTAATCCATGAATACTGCAGAAGCGTTCGTCAACCCAAAGGACATTACAGTATACTCGTAATGACCATAACGAGTCCTGAAAGCGGTCTTAGGGATATCCTCACCCCTCACCCTTATCTGGTGATAACCGGATCGCAAATCGATCTTAGAGAAAACCCCAGCTCCTTGTAACTAGTCGATGAGATCATCAATTCTCGGCAATGGGTATTTATTCTTTATGGTGACCTTGTTCAGCTGCCTGTAATCCACACAGAGCCGCATACTTCCATCTTTCTTCTTTACCAGTAACACTGGAGCACCCCACAGGGAAACACTTGGTCGGATAAAGTTCTTACCCAACAATTCCTCTAACTGAGACTTTAGCTCGGCCATCTCTAACGGTGACATCCTATAAGGAGCACTTGAGATTGGTCCCGCCCCAGGCACCAACTCAATAGCAAACTCGACCTCTCGGTTAGGTGGAAATTCCTCAATATCATCGGAAAACACTTCCGGAAACTCACACACTACTGGAATCTGATCCAACCTTTGATCATCACCCGAAACACCCGCGGTTAACAACAAAATACCCTGACATTCGATTCCAGAACAGTTCACCATCATCGAATTCAAGTAATAATTATTTACCACGACCGGCCCTTCTGTATCCTCCGGCATAAAGTACACCGACTTGGTAGAACAATCAAGCAGGACATGGTTTTCGGATAACCAGTCCAATCCCAAGATAAGATCAAGACCGATCATCGGTAAGCAGATTAAATTATGGACAAAATCACGATGCTTGAACCTAAACGAAACTTTCGGGCATCCTAGCCTAGTTACCATGGCTTCATGGGTAGCATTATACACTTTTAAGTCATAACCTAAGGTTACGATCTTCAATCCTAATTCATGGGCTTTCTCAAATGCAATAAATGAATGCGATGCTCCCGAATCAAATAAAGCATTTAAAGTTTGACCAGCCATTTCACAGTTACCTCGAATGAGTGTCTCAGATCCTTCTGCACCCACAGCTGAGGTGGTGAACACCCGACCAGTTTGCTGTGCTTTCCCAGCACCTTGCTTTTGCTTCTCCGGACAACTTGCGGCTTTATGCCCCGCCTTTCCACAATTGTAGCACAAACCCCATCCGGCCTTGCATGGTACTCCCGGATGGTGACTCCCACACCTAGTACAAGCTTGATCATTCTGAGGCTGCTTCCCAAACCTTTTTCCTTGGGAGTAGTTGTTGTTGGGCCTCCTAAAAGAACCTCCCCTCTTGAAAGACGGGCCTCTAGGTGCAAAGCTCTTCCTTCGGTTATGTGGAAATGACCCTTTGTGACTTCCTTTCTCAGCGGCTGCCCTCTTCACACACTCTTCAGCAACCCTACACTTGTTCACCAACTCAGAGAAAGTCCTAATCTCCATTGGTCCCACTGAACTGAAAATATCGCTCCGGAGTCCTCCTTCGTACTTAACACACTTCCATTCCTCATATTCCACCGGAGTCCCTTGACACATACGAGAGAATCTGAACAGCTCCTCAAACTTGTCAGTATACTCAGATACGGACATAGTACCCTGCTTCAGCAGCAACATTCAAGTTCCTTGGCCGTCCTAGCAGAAGTCGGAAAGTACTTCTTATAGAACTCCTCTTGGAAGATATCCCAGGTAATATCATCATCACCCTGCTGCAGGAGACGTCGGATACCTTGCCACCAATGCGACGCTTCGCCAGTGAGCAAATAGGTAGCAAACTCAACACGCTGTCCTTCAGGCACCACCTGCGCTTGCAGTGCTCGTTCCATGGCCTGAAACCATGTATCGGCCTCAGTCGGGCTAGTAGTTTCCTTGAACTTCGGGGAATTAACCTTCAAAAAGTTCGCCAGTGTCATCGGGCCCTGAACTCCACCTCCGTCATTACCATGGTTGTTCATCTGTTGACCAAGAGCCTCAACAGTGGCTTGCATAGCAGCAACCATGTTCTCCAACGCAGTCATAAAGTTTACCGGGTCATTAGGGTTATTCACCGGCGCACGAGTATTCGTATGACCTCTCCCACGGCCTCTACCGCGTCCACGGGGCGCCATCTGGTTCCTATACACACCAAACAATCGATATTAAGATGATCAGTCTCAATATCGGAAGTTTAGTGCTTCAAAGTCCCAAATGCATGCTCATGAACGTTTATGCTAACTATATCAAGTAGATATACTAACAGCACATAACACACATACAGAGAATGCACAGAAGCATAGTCAGTCCATTCCTCAGGCTCTACAGGAATGAACTGCTCTGATACCATAATGTAACACCCTACCATACAGAGTCTTATGCTTAAGTCATAATTCAGAGATGGCAAGGTATTACGACCTCTAAAACAAAAATTTAGTACATATAGTAGTATGAATAATTGATTATAACTAGGAGCCTTTGTAGAAAAAGGGGGTAAACAAAAACCGTAATCTCGAACGCGCAACACTCCGATCGATAACGTAACGAGCAAAGGATAAGCTAACGCAAGATCATATTTATACAAAAGAGTGTCAAAAACAGGAATATCAAGACTCAAAATCCGGCCGCGAAGATAACCGGCCTGAGCATAGCAATATATACATATGTTAAAATAAGGAAACCCCAAAGGAAACCCAAAGGGACACAAATACAAAAACCTATTCTCCAAAACCCCCCTATAAGAGGAGTCATCAAAATTTGTATTATTTAATGGAGATAAAAGTATCTAAACAAGATATATAAACCAAAACAGAGTTCCGAGAACAAAGGATCTTCGCTAATCCAGAAGTCTCCAGCATGCCTCAACGAGAAGCCTCGCGTCCTGCATCTGAAAACCACAAAATCCGCATGGGTGAGAACCAGAGGTCCCCAGTACGGTAACAGCTTCCACATATATAATACATAATAATAGAGGAAAGCCGAAGGCAATCCTAGAACTTCCTCCAGATAATATCAAAGCTTATAAACAAGCTAAACCGTAAGTGGCAACTGACTAAAGATTCTTCAGTCTAACTAATACTTCCCTTTCCAATTCCTTCAGACCTCCCAACCACCAGCAGGAGTATAATATAGCAAACACAGTTATATAAGACAAGAGATTTACAAATAGGAACAGATAAGGCATTTAGGCAATTAGCAAGTAATATGTAGTCAAATAGGCAATCTCAAACAATTCATGTAGTATGCTTATGATGCATGCCTGTCCCTAGTGGCTGATGATATCATCTGTCGGTTATAGAGCCAACCCGACAAGTCCTGGTAGCTAGCCATTGGACTGTCCCTCTGTCGTGCATCCCCAACTCGAGTTATACTCATCATAAACTTGATCATAATCATGATCCATATCCATCACCCTCACTGGTGAATATTTATCCATCACCATCACTGGTGAATATTTATTTATGGGGGCGAGCTCATCCGGGCCTTTCACAGTGCCCGGCCACACTTACGACATTGGGTTAATAGAGCTTCGAGTCTCAACCTGGAGCACATGGTGGCTAGCCATTGCTACTACCCAGGGAAACCCTCATCTCCAATGGTGGAAGTGCAAACATTCACAATTCATTCAACAGCATATATGCATTTATATTTAGCCATAAACATGGCTCCGCCGTCACACGGCATAATCCAGCCATCCGGCTCACGGTTAAATCCATAACCAGCCAATTTATTAACAATTATGGCCCTTCGGCCCATGGCATAACAAGCACTTCCACCGCCATTCTCCGCATCTCACATAATCATCTTTGATCATCAATGATCATTCATTTTTCCCCTTACTTCACTCGCAAGTTACCGCATTCACTAGCCCTTTTTCTCATGCTAGGCATATCATAATGATTTAAGACATAAGTGGTGAGATCGGAGGCTTAGAAGTATGAAATTTGGCTTTTAAAACTCAAAAATCAACTTTGGGATGAAAACAGGGCCACGCGTACGTGCACTCCACGCGCACGCGTGGATGGCCTTAAAACTCATCGACGCGCAAGCGTCATACGCGCGAACGCGTGGGTTGAAAAATATCCAAACGGCGCGCAAGCGTCAGCCACGCGTACGCGTGGGTGCTCTTACGCCCAGGCACAAAACTGGCACAATTCTGGCACAACTCTCTGGAAAATGGCTGGGCATATGGCGCAGCGCATCGACGCGCCCGCGCACACCACGCGCACGCGTGGATGGTGCTTCCTGGAAGAATGGCGCGCACGCGCCAAGTGCGCCTACGCGCGGAGGGTTATTCTGCTAAAAATTTTCTAAGTTAAAAGCTGCATAATTAACAGATTCAACCCCCAATCTTCCGACGGTCATTAACTCTCTCATTTTAAATCATTTTTCACCCGTTCTTCGAACGGCATGGACATCCCGGATCCAATTTCATTTCTAAACAGATTTGGCACAAATCAGAGATCCGTAGTCCAAGTTATGTCCTGTCAAAGTATGCCCAAAAATCATGTTTTCATACAAAACCACAAAGTGCCATTTTCAAAACAAGCCACTTTCAACTCTTTTCAAAAATCAATCAAAACATGCCAATTTCAACCCTTTTCTTTGAAATCATTCAAAATGTACCAAAATTAACAACAAGCCATCCTCAACTCACACATTGACACTCTACCAAATTTTCCAAAATCACATCCAACCATTTTAACACTTCTCAATCAAATGGCTAAAGGACAAACACAATATCATATCATACATCCTTCCTCATCCCAATTTCCAATAATACCATTTCCAATCAACCATCATTATACATAATCATCATCATACTCACCATCAACATGGTACCACCCACCAATTCAACCTCAATCATCCATCAAGCATATAGCACAACATGCATTTCTCATATATCACAAAATCAAGGCATCAATATTCATAATCACATATATGATCACATCATATATCTCAACCAATCAACAACATCATCAATTCAATGCCTATCTTAGGGCCTCTAGCCTAAGTATTTCCTACCACATTACATATTAGATACGAGAAACCGAAACCATACCTTAGCCGATTTCCCAAGCTCAACCGGAGTACTTCCAAACCACTTGTCCACAAGCTCTCAAGGTATCAACACCTCCAAGAACAGATTTTATCACACAAAACCCTCTTCCAAGCTTTCCAAAATCACCAATCAAGCTCCAATATTCACATATACACAACCTAAGCCACAATCATTGTACCCATACACAACATCTCAATACCCAAATATCATAGAACAATAATTTACACTAGGGTTGAGAATCTTACCACACCCAAGGTCCAAGGAGACAAGATTAACCTTCTCCTTCAAGAGAGTTGGGTCCTATAACATCAAAGAACCCAAAATCTCAACATTTTTGCTCATGAAACTCGAAATCAAGGGCTGGAATTTCGAACAGTAAAACGTGGCTTACCTCAAGATTAATTGTATGGGTTTTGTAGAGCTCTCCGCGGTGAACGCGTGGCCGCAAACGGAGCGGCAATCGGAGCTCTAGATCAAAAGTTATGGTGGTTTGAAGACCAAATGAGAGATAGAACTTGAGAGAGTGTTCTTTCCTCCATGGCCTCCATTTCAGCGTATTTAGTGTCTCAAATGAGGAGAGAGAGTGCTGAAAACTAGGGTTTTGGTTTAGTTTAGTTGGGCCAAGGGCCCACTTTGGGTCCGGTTGGCCCGGTTTGGCCCGTTCGGTCCAATCTTGGTCCGATTTCTATAACATTGGTACCGAAATTCTCGTCTCAATTTCCTCTATCATATTAAGCCATAAAAATAACATTTTTGGCTTTCTAGAATAAATTCTCATTTATGGGTTAATTAGTCGTTAATTAACCGGATCTTACATTAATCATCGCCTATATTTCCTTTCTACCAATATTAATTTT
The DNA here is from genome assembly GCF_003086295.3 of Arachis hypogaea. Taxonomy (NCBI): domain Eukaryota; kingdom Viridiplantae; phylum Streptophyta; class Magnoliopsida; order Fabales; family Fabaceae; genus Arachis; species Arachis hypogaea. The sequence goes on from NC_092048.1 coordinate 134,102,776, forward strand.
ATATTTTGTTAAAACAGAGTTAGATAATTGATTTAAGTTGTTTTGTCTTTCAGTACTTACAAATTGGCGCTTGGTTGTGATCCGGATTTGGAAAATTCCATTAATACTGAAATTGTTGATGATGGGTGTGATATAATATCTTTAATTATAAGTTGTCTACTCAATGGTAATGAGACTTCTTCCATGCTTTAGGTACTTGCTTACTCATTCATGTTTAACCAAAAATATCATAATATTCAACTACGTTGTATGCAAAATGTTAAATGAAGATTAATACTTATGACATGAAAATGAAATTGGGTGGATACAAAGTTGATTAGAGATGTTAATTATGTTTATATATAATTGGGTCACATCAAGAATTAGTAGAATCTTGTACAGTTTGTAGTTGTTCCATTAGTTGAAATATCACATAGAAGGTTTATGTTACAAATGAATTTTATGTTGGGAAAAGGTTGCTCAATTAGAACTAAATATATCATAATAATTAAATTATGCTAATTAAATTCATATTTAATCTGGTCTAAAAATAATCCGAAAAAAATTATCATGTAATGTGTAGTGGTTTCTATCCTTCTGTAGTCTTATTTTAGATTGTAAGTTTGATTGACCGTTTTCGAAGAAATATGACTGATAAAAATGTGTATTTTTTAACTGCTGTATGAAAAATATTTTCTCGTATAAAAAGAAAGGAATAAATAATAGAAACTCGTAATGAAAATACAAATCTCTTTGCGAAATAAAAAACAAAACACTGAATTGGCACCAAAAGTGTGAATGCTTTAAATTTTTTTAATAGAAAAGGTGGGCTATAATAGGAGAAATAATCCTAACACGTGTGCTAGCTTTTGGCTAGCAACTTGCGTTTCAAAAAAAATATATTAAACTGAGTTTAAAGGAAACCAGAATGTCCCATTGAGAATTAGATATTTTGAAAGTTAATCTTGACCTTAAAATCAATGGGATTGTCTTATTTGGTAGCAATACATGAAGAGTACAGTTTGTAAATAAGCTTTGTTCCCCAATTTGCTTATAATAAAAATTGAGCCACTTTTTGAAATGATAGCTTTTTCTTACTGTATGGCCAAACATTAAAACAAATGTGCTATCATAGATTCTCCAAAAATAATTAAGCAATATAATCCGCAAGACACGTGTTATAAATTAAAAAAAGCTAAACATTGTAAATTGCCTATTGCATATAAACTTGAATGATTAGATAAGAACATGTACCTAACACATTGTGCATCATCTTATAAATTACCTTGTATGTGTAATCATTGCTGGAGCACTGAATCCCTATTTTGAAATAAAGTTGTACAATTGTCTACCTGAAAAAATGAATGGACTTCAATGAGTGTTTAAATGAAGCATTTACAATCTTAAAAAGCTAGAATTAATTCATGAGTTAGGGTTAAAATTTTCAATCTTCTAAACAATAAGTTGTTGCGTAAAAGTAATTTACAGAATAAACAAGAAATTTTAATATAGTTTGTATTAATCGCAAAACTTAAAAAATGTCATTAAAACATGCCAAAGTTGTAAATATACATGTATATTGGGTTAGTCTTACCTCTGTGTCTTATGTGAAATAACTCTAGCTTAAATTCCTAAACACCTCCTTGTATACCACATTGTCTGTTTTCCTCTTCTCATGTTCATCATGACAAATCAGAATCTTGAGACCTCTCCTATGAGTGACCCTTGAAAGTACAACATAAAGTTGGCCATGCGTAAAAATAGGTTTTTTAAGAATCAACCCTATATTTGACAATGATTGACCTTGGCTTTTATTGATTGACATTGCATAGGATACCATTATTGGAAACTATTTGTGTTGAAATCTGAATGGTATTCTATGATTGGATGGAGTGAGGGTCATCCGTGCTATGAATACCTTATCACCGTTCCCACTGCCTAAAAAGCTTCTTGCTTCAATGATGTGTCTTCCGAGTTTAGAAACTACCAACCGTGTGCCATTACATGGTTCAGCTGAGTGGTCTATGTTCCTTAGTAACATTATCGGGGTCCCTAATTTTAATGTTAATTCATGGTTGGGAACACCTGAACATCTAATGCTCTTTAGAAACTCGGGTGTATGAACTGATGCCAATAAGTCATTGTGCGCTTCTGATTGACATGCGGTGTCCGAACTATAATAAGTTTTAGATTCTTCACTGTTCAAACTCATCATGAAGCTATTGATTTCATCAACCATATGTAGAGTTGGTGCAAGTATAGCTCTTTCCTTCAAATGTGATACACAATTTACCCCTAGAAACAATTCTGGGTATGTTGCCTTGCAAATGGATACTATAGGGTCATCCCATTAATCAATGAAAATATCATCAAGAATTCCTAGCTTGTCTATCCCATCAATAGGATCACCACACCGACCATCTCCAATTGACAAAATCCAATCAGCAAACTGTTTTACCTCATTATTCCTTTCATCAAGAGTGTCCGCCCGCAGCCGCATGTTCTGTGTTAGTGACAACAACTTGCAACTATCCCAAATATACGAAGAATTGATTATTGCATTGACAATATCTTGCTTGCTGCCCTTGGGTATGACAGGTAGTATTTGTCAAAAATCTCCACCAAATACAACAATCTTGCCTCCAAAAGGTTGTTGAAGACTATTAGCATTCTTGAACCTTAAGATGTCTCTCGTTGTTCTATTAAGTGCTTCGATGCAAAGTCTATTGACCATTGGAGCTTCGTCCCATATAATAAGCTTACATCAAATTATCAACTCTGCCAAAGGGCTGTTCTGATTAATGTTACATGTTGAAAACTCATCAAGGTTAATAGGGATTGCAAAATGCGAGTGTGCTGTCCTTCCACCAGGGAGCAAGAGAGATGCTATCCCACTCGAAGCAACCATCAAGACAATTTGATCTTTAGATCTAATTGTAACAGCTAATGTTTTCCAAACAAATGTCTTCCCTGTACCGCCATATCCATATAGAAAAAACACACCACCATCACCACTATTGATAGCTGCTAATATTTGTTTATACACTCTCTTCTGCTCATCTGTTAGCTTTTGTAATAAATCTGCATGTTCCACTACCAATTGTCGCCTATCATAACGAAGCTCGTCACAAATAAGCCTATTGACACCATTGGACATCAATTGTTGATAACACATGTCCATATTAGGGAATGGCATAGAAAGGATGTCTTTTAGGCTCTTATTGTATCCCTTTAATAAGTTCTCAATTTCAATAAGAGTCAAGTCTCTTATTTCTGTCTCTGTCATATGTAAATCTGAGGTATTAAAACAAAACTTTATTAGTCACACATATAAATATTAGATATCAAATTTAATATTCAAATTTTAATTTTTGATAAATAACAAATATAAAAAGGCAATTGATAAGAATGTAAAATTACTTACTACATATATGGACATGTAAAAACTAAAGATTTGAATACTTGTGCTCCCATGGTAATTCTAATTGGCCTAATGTGGGTTTAAAATCTACATATACTGAGATATAAAAAATCAAACATATAACAATCTTATATTGAAAATTATACCTTATGTATAAGTCTAATTCATATATGTGGAATTGCTATGAATATATGTATTAGTTATGAATCATTTGAAATTATGAGGCTAACTATATTCATACTATTATATTAGTGTACCATCCCACTCTAGTTCTGAAGTGATACTTCATGCATCAGTGTAACCAATCAACGAGTATTTTTTATAGATGTATATAATAATAGTTTTTTTTCCATGTGATTCAAATAAGATAGTAGTGTTCTCATCTACACTTATATATCAATATAAGTTTTTGAAAATATATATCGATTGCAAACTTGGAAACATAATAAAGAGTCGTAGAATGAAAATTGGTTTACTCCATGCTAATTAGATTGTATTTGACCAACATGCTATTACCCCAATTCAGTGTGTCATGTGCCTATAATTCGTGTTCTATGGCTGATATTTTGCTAAATCTATTCTTATACAGCAAATCTGATCGCAACAATGGAAAGGATACTATTTTCTTACTAAAGTGATGCAATCAATGATGGGTATTGAGAAAGAAGTGACATAATATAATTCTGCAGTTACACTAACAAAAGGCATGAAAAAAAACACATGTTTATTTATTAAACTACACGACATGTTTTGAATGTTATAATGAATTTGACATGCTTTTAAGGGAGACACCTGTTGATGGGAATAATGTCACTTTCTATTCATTTTAGTACAGATACGGTCATAAACAAAATTTTACCCTAAATAATAAAACCTATATTTGAATCTTACCAAATTTAGTTTAGAACATCACCTATATTGAGTCATTATACTAATCCTTTATATGGTGTTAATTACAAATTTTATTAGATGCGAAAACTACTATTAAACCATTGTACCAAAAATACTAAATTTTTTCATAATATCAAAGAAAACAAACCAATAAACTAATAAATTTTGTGGTAGTCAGTAATTATACCTTGGTTGTCAAGTAACCTCCTTTGTTTATGTAGGATATCATCCGAAAGTCATTTCCATGTGTTTTTCCATACATGTTCCGGTCTAGTTATGGTGTTTGAAAACAACAGTGTTGCAAATAGTTTCCTGAGATATTAACCTGACCCCCAAATACTTGCTTCCTCAGTAGCATCGATATATTCCTTGTCATCATCTAGAATACTTTGTGCATAACATGCATCTCTAAATGTAGGGTATAAAATACCGTCAATAGTTCTAATATCCTCATAGCTGGTTGGACCTCTCACAAAATTTAGGAGTAATCGAAGATAGTATATTTCTCCTGATCCTGGCGGCACAAAGAATATCCGTCCAATACCTGAATGAGACTTGCGTGGGAACCATTTCCTTAATAGTGGCTTCCACAGCAACTTGGATGGAAATTCTGAATATGTCAAACTCCGAGCCTCACTGTACTTCTTGTTTGCCTGGAACCATTCAAGAAACATAGATTCCTTCACAGAAGCCTTAGCAACATCTTCTAGATTTTCATGATCTTGAAAAACAACAGGTTGCTCACCTGGCAAGTGGAATCCCAAATGTACCACAGAAGGGTCTTTAAAGTGGATTCCGTACCAAAATATTCTCCAAGCTGCTTCACATGGAGATATATATCTATAGTCATAATACATGCTAACTTCATCACACTCATCATTCTCTGCATCGGCTGTGCCACTGCTGTAAAACGAAGCAGTTACTCGATCGTTTCCTTTATTAACATACTTGAATAAGTACTTGATTGATCTTGATTGGTTGCACCATTCAACCTTAATGTGTGCCCCATATCTCAAAAGAAGCTTCCTATTGTGTGGGACAACATAATGATTATCAAGTTCAACCCCACATTTGCTAATTGTCTTTCCATTATCTCTTCGCTTGTAAACAGGATATCCATCCTTGTCAATAGTAGTGTTGTTGACAAATTTCTTAGGAAAGTGTCTAACACACTTTCCATTCTCCATGCACGGTGAGTATTTCCTGATGTTCCCACATGGACCGTGCATCATGTGTTTTTCTACAGCTTCATAGTATAGTGGATCTCTGTCCTTATCTGGTATTTCAGCACTTATGGTTTGATCAATATCATCTGCAGTTGGATACTTGTCATCTCGATATAAGAAGACCAAGATGTGTGCATGGGGTAGACCACGCTTCTGGAATTTGATAGTATAGAACACTGAAACAATTAAACAAATTTAGTTCACAGAATAACCTTGAAAGTATGAAGTAATTTGATAGAGTGAAAGAGCATGTGGTTTTTAGATTATCCATCGGTCCTCGGTCCAAATTCTGTGTGTAATATAATTCTTATGCAATATTCTAAAGGTGAGTAGTTGAATTGACCATAAATAATTAAAATTAAAAACCATATCACATTGTACCGGGGAAAATAAGACACTACAACATTTAAGTAAACTTCAAAATATATTTTAGATTTACAAGTAATTTTACCTACAATGATCCTTCCAAATATATTGTTCTTTCTGATGTCTTGGATTAGACGATCCAATTTGACCTTAAAGGCTCAACATACCATATCAGGACGATCTTCAGCATTTAGATCCATATTCTTTAGAAAATCCTCAAGCTCAGGCCACTTAGGATTGCAAGTAAAGGTTAAGAAGAGGTCTGGGTATCCAACAACCCTACAAATTGTCATAGCATCTTGATAGTTCTGTATCATATATCTTGACTCTCTAGTGAAAGATGACAAAAGTATGATACGTTTATCCCTTGATGAAGGTGTTGTTTCACCCATCAATACAGCTTCACTTATTTCCTTGTACATCTCACACCTAAATTTGTCCTGGTCTAATCGAATATATGTTAGTCTAGAAGACTCAACCATAGAATATCCATCCACCAGAAATTGTTGGAATAATCTTCTTGAATACAGCAATGGGGAACCATCAGCTAACCTTTCTTGTATTCTAAATACAAAAAAGTCCTTCATCGTTACATCTTCGCGGCCCTTGGTCGAGTTAGTACATCTTTTGTTAAGATGTATATGCTCCTTGAAACCGTCCTCCCCATAAGGAAACAACAAAAGATACTGCAATCCTAAGTAGGAAGGATTAAGTTGATTTATTCTCTGAAGTCTTCCACTTCGAGTCTCGACAACAATATCTCTATCTATTTTTCGAGATCAAAGTCACCCATAATCAATGCTGCCACCTCGTTTGTTGATGGTAGGTTATACCTTCTACCATCGTTTCTGTAACACCCTACCATACAAAGTCTTATGCTTAAGTCATAATTCAGAGATGGCAAGGTATTACGACCTCTAAAACAAAAATTTAGTACGTATAGTAGTATGAATAATTGATTATAACTAGGAGCCTTTGTAGAAAAAGGGGGTAAACAAAAACCGTAACTCGAACGGGCAACACTCCGATCGACAACGTAACGAGCAAAGGATAAGCTAACGCAAGATCATATATATAAAGAGTGTCAAAAACGGGAATATCAAGACTCAAAATCCGGCTGCGAAGATAACCGGTCCGAGCATAATAATATATACATATAATAAAATAAGGAAACCCCAAAGGAAACCCAAAGGGACACAAATACATACAACCTATTCTCCAAAATCCCCTCTAGAAGGAGTCATCACAGTTTGTATTATTTAATGGAGATAAAAGTATCTAAACAAGATATATAAACCAAAACAGAGTCCCAAGAACAAAGGATCTTCGCTAATCCAGAAGTCTCCAGCATGCCTCAACGAGAAGCCTCGCGTCCTGCATCTGAAAACCACAAAATCCGCATGGGTGAGAACCAGAGGTCCCCAGCACGGTAACAGCTTCCACATATATAATACATAATAATAGAGGAAAGCCAAAGGCAATCCTAGAACTTCCTCCAGATAATATCAAAGCTTATAAACAAGCTAAACCATATAAGGGTATCTGACTAAAGATTCTTCAGTCTAACTAATACTTCCCTTTCCAATTCCTTCAAACCTCCCAACCACCAGCAGGAGTATATTATAGCAAACACAGTTATATCAGACAAAGAATATACAAATAGGAGCAGTTAAGACATTTAGACAATTAGCAAGTAATATGCAGTCAAATAGGCAATCTCAAACAATTCACATAGTATGCATATGATGAATGCCTGTCCCTAGTGGCTGATGATATCATCTGTCGGTTATAGAGCCAACCCGACAAGTCCTGGTAGCTAACCATTGGACTGTCCCTCTGTCGCGCATCCCCAACTCGAGTTATACTCGTTATAAACTTGATCATAAACATGATCCATATCCATCACCCTCACTGGTGAATATTTCGGGGGCGAGCTCATCCGGGTCTTTCACAGTGCCCGGCCACACTTACGACATAGGGTCAACAGAGTCTCGAGCCTCCACCTGGAGCACGTGGTGGCTAGCCACTGCTTCCTCCCAGGGATCTCGTGCCTCTGATAGTGGAAGTGCAAATCTCAATTATCAATAATTCAGCATAAGCATGCATGAATTCTCATCCATGGATCAACATCCATATCAGCCATCCGGCTCACGGTTCAGTCCAGAACCAGCAAATATTCATATTATACACAGCCTTTCCGGCTCACGGTTAAATCCATAACCAGCCGTTTCATTAGCAATTATAGCCTTTCGGCCCATGGCTTAACAAGCACTTCCACCACCATCCTCCGCATCTCACATAATCATCTTGATCCTCATTGATCATTCATTTTTCCCTTGCTTCACTCGCAAGTTACCTCATTCACTAGCCCCTTTTTAATAGCTAGGCATGTCATAATGATTTAAGACATAAATGGTGAGATCGGAGGCTTAGAAGTATGAGATTTGGCTTTTAAAACTCAAAAATCAACTTTGGGATGAAAACAGGGCCACGCGTACGCGCACTCCACGCGCACGCGTGGATGGCCTCAAAAACTCATCGACGCGCAAGCGTCATGCACGCTAACGCGTGGATTAAAGATTTGCCAATCGACGCGCACGCGCCAACCACGCGTACGCGTGGGTGTTCTCGTGCCCCAGGCACAACACTGGCACAGTTCTGGCATAACTCTCTGGAAAATGGCTGGGCATTGGGTGCAGCACAATCGGCGCGCCCGCGCACATCACGCGCACGCGTGGATGGCGCTTTCTGGAAGATCGGCGCGTACGCGCCAGGTGCGCCCACGCGCAAGGGGTCATTCTGCTAAAAATTTTCTAAGTTAAAAGCTGCAGAATTCACAGATTTAAACCCCAATCTTCCAACGGACATAACTTCCTCATTTTAAATCGTTTTTCACCCATTCTTTGAACGGCATGGACATCCCGGATCCAATTTCATTTCTAAACAGATTTGGTACAAAACGGAGATCCGTAGTCCAAGTTATGTCCCGCCAAAGTGTGCCCAAAAACCATATTTTCATACAAAACCACAAAGTGCCAATTTCAAAACAAGCCATTTCCAACTCTTTTCAAAACCAATCAAAACATGCTAGGTTCATCCCTTTTCTTTGAAATCAATCAAAATATATCAAATTCAACATCAAGCCTCCTCAACTCACACATTGACACACATTACCACAAATTACCAAAATCACTATCTCATCATTTTACCCCACTTCACCCAAGTGGCTCAAATTCAAACACATTGACATATCATATACTATTCCTCATGCCAATTCTCAACAACACCAATTCCAGTAAATTATTATTGTACACAATCAACATCATACTCACCATCAACATGGTTCAACCCACAATTCAACCATAACCAATCATCAAGTATATATCACAACATGCATATTTCTCATACATCATACCACTAAGGCCTTAATAATCATCATCACATATATGACCACATCATATATCTCAATCATTCAACAACATCAACAATTCAATGCCTATCTTAGGGCCTCTAGCCTAAGTATTTCCTACCACATTACATATTAGATACGGGAAACCGAAACCATACCTTAGCCGATTTTCCCAAGCTCCCCCGGAGCACTTCCAAACCAATTATCCACAAGCTCTCAAGGCCTCAACACCTCCAAGAACAGATTTTTCACCACCAAACCCTTTCCAAGCTTTTCAAAGTCACCAATCAAGCTCCAATATTCACATATACACAACCTAAGCCACAACCATCATACCCATACACAACATCTCAAAACCCAAACATCATAGAACAACAAAATCACACTAGGGTTGAGAATCTTACCACACCCAAGGTCCAAGGAGACAACATTAACCTTCTCCTTCAAGAGAGTTGGGTCCTATAACATCAAAGAACCCAAAATCTCAACATTTTACCCATGAAACTCGAAAATAAGGGCTGGAATTTCGAACAGAAACACGTGGCTTACCTCAAGATTAGTTGTATGGGTTTTGTAGAGCTCTCCGCGGTGAACGCGTGGCCGCAAACGGAGCGGCAATCGGAGCTCTAGATCAAAAGTTATGGTGGTTTGAAGATCAAGTGAGAGAAAGAACTTGAGAGAGTGTTCTTCCTCCCCTCTCTTCAATTTCAGCGTGTTTGAGTGTGTTGTGAGGAGAGAGAGTGCTGAAAACTAGGGTTTTGGTTTAGTTATGTTGGGCCAAGGGCCCACTTTGGGTCCGGTTGGCCCGGTTTGGCCCGTTCGGTCCAATCTTGGTCCGAATTCTATAAAATTGGTACCGAAATTCTCGTCTCAATTTCCTCTATCATATTAAGCCATAAAAATATCATTTTTGGCTTTCTAGAATAAATTCTCATATATGGGTTAATTAGCCGTTAATTAACCGGGTCTTACATTCTACCCACCTAATTGGGAATTTTGCCCACAAAATTCAAATTCAAATTCAATTACCTGAGAATAAGTGCGGATAATCCGTTCGCATCTCCGACTCAAGTTCCCAAGTGTGTTCCTCAACACCGCCTCGACTCCAAGCCACTTTGACTAATGAAACCTCTTTTCCACGCAACCGTTTGATACTAGTATCATCAATTCTGACTGGAGCCACTGGAAGCGTCAAATCTTCTCTTAACTGAACCGATTCGGGTTCTAACACATGGCTAGCATCAGGAGTGTACTTTCGAAGCTGCGACACGTGAAATACGTCGTGCAGGTTTGAAAGATGGGGTGGTAAAGCCACCCGATACGCCACTGGCCCAATCCTCTCCAAGGTCTGAAATGGACCAATGTATCGAGGATTCAACTTCTTTTCTTTAATCGCTCTACCTACTCCTGTGGTCGGAGTAACTTTCAGGAAAACATGATCTCCTGCCTCAAATTCTAAGGGCTTTCGCCTTTGATCGGCGTAACTCTTTTGACGACTCTGCGCCGTAAGCATCCTATCTCGGATCTTCTTGACTTGTTCAGTGGTCTCAGCTATCATTTCCGGCCCCAACAAGCCTTTCTCTCCAGCTTCATACCAACATAGTGGAGATTGACATTTTCTCCCATACAAAGCCTCATACGGAGCCATTCCGATGCTTGCATGGTAACTATTATTGTATGCAAACTCTACTAACGGCATATACCGATCCCAACTCGCTGGTTGGTCCAAAACACAAGCTCTCAACATATCCTCTAGTGTTTGGATCGTCCTCTCGGATTGACCATCTGTTTGAGGATGGTACGCTGTACTCAAGCTTAATCGAGTTCCAAAAGCTTTCTGAAATACACCCCAGAACCTCGAAGTGAAACGAGGATCTCTATCAGAGATTATAGTAGCAGGTACACCATGGAGTCTCACAATCTCCTTTATGTATAACCGAGCTAGCTCCTCAAGGGTGTAAGTCATCCGAACGGGTAAAAAGTGAGCTGACTTCGTCAGTCGGTCCAGATCACCCAGATAGCATCAAAACCAGTCCTAGTCCTTGGCAATCCCGACACAAAGTCCATTGCAATACTTTCCCACTTCCATTGCGGAACCTCTAAGGGTTGCAACATCCCGGAAGGTCTTTGATGTTCAATCTTTACCTTTTGACAAGTTAAGCACTTTGAAACATATTCCGCCACATCATTCTTCATACCCGGCCACCAAAACATCGCCTTTAAATCATGGTACATCTTAGTACTTCCCGGGTGAATGGAGAATCCGCTTTTGTGTGCCTCCTTTAAGATATCTTGCCTCAAAGTACCAACATCCAGCACAATGATCCTACCCTTGAATCTCCATAACCCATCTTTTTCTTCCGACACTCTCCACTGTTTTCCTTGTTCGATAGCCGGTAACACCTTCCATAATGCTTCATCATTTTAATGAGCCTTTAAGAGTTCGGACTTAAAGTCACTCGAGATTTTTAATCGGCCCAAACACAACGTTCCAGATACTTCTCGAGCACCAATTTTTAGACTCTCGAATCCCTTGAGCAACTTCTCCTCTTGAAGCATCATCCAAGACGCATATAACGACTTCCGACTTAACGCATCCGCCACTATATTCGCCTTTCCAGGATGGTAATTTAACTCAAAGTCGTAGTCCTTCAACAATTCCATCCATCTCCTTTGCCTCATGTTAAGCTCTTTTTGATCAAAGAGATATTTCAAGCTCTTGTGATCAGAGAAGACTTGGAACTTAACCCCATAGAGATAATGCCTCCACACCTTCAAGGCAAACACAACCGCAGCGAGTTCCAAATCGTGCGTAGGGTAACTAACTTCATGAGGTCTCAACTGTCGTGAGGCATACGCCACCACATTATGGTGCTGCATCAGCACGCACCCTAGGCCCTTTAACGATGCATCACAGTACACCTCAAAAGGCTCGTTCGGCTCAGGTAACACTAACACAGGTGCAGTGGTCAACTTTTTCTTCAATGTCTGAAAGCTCTCCTCGCACTCAGGAGTCCAAACAAACGGAGTGTCTTTGTGAGTTAACTTTGTCAACGGCAAAGCTAATTGCGAAAAGCCTTTGATGAACCTTCGGTAATAGCCAGCTAAACCCAGAAAACTCCTTATCTCAGTTACTGTGGTTGGTTGCTTCCAATCCATCACAGCTTCTACCTTGGTTGGATCTACGGCTATTCCCTTCTTACTCACCACGTGACCCAAAAACTTCACCTTATCCTTCCAAAACTCACACTTAGACAGTTTCGCATAGAGTTTCTTCTCCTTTAGAATCTGCAACACAGTCCTCAGGTGTTCCGCATGCTCTTCTTCAGTCTTGGAGTAAATCAGTATGTCGTCAATGAAGACAACAACGAATTTATCCAAAAACGGACGGAATACTCTATTCATGTAATCCATGAATACTGCAGGAGCGTTCGTCAACCCAAAAGACATCACAGTGTACTCGTAATGACCATAACGAGTCCTAAAAGCGGTCTTAGGGATATCCTCACCCCTCACCCTTATCTGGTGATAACCGGATCGCAAATCGATCTTAGAGAAAACCCCAGCTCCTTGTAACTGATCCATGAGATCATCAATTCTCGGCAACGGGTATTTATTCTTTATGGTGACCTTGTTCAGCTGCCTGTAATCCACATAGAGCCGCATACTTCCATCTTTCTTCTTTACCAGTAATACTGGAGCACCCCACGGGGAAACACTTGGTCGGATAAAGTTCTTACCCAACAATTCCTCTAACTGAGACTTTAGCTCGGCCATCTCTAATGGTGACATTCTATAAGGAGCACTTGAGATTGGTCCCGCCCCAGGCACCAATTCAATAGCAAACTCGACCTCTCGGTTAGGTGGAAATTCCTCAATATCATCGGGAAACACTTCCGAAAAATCACACACTACCGGAATCTGATCCAACTTTTGATTATCACCCGAAACACCAGCGGTTAACAACAGGATACCCTGACATTCGATTCCAGAACAGTTCACCATCATCGAATTCAAGTAATAATTATTCACCACGACCGGCCCTTCTGTATCTTCCTGCATAAAGTACACCGACTTTGTAGAACAATCAAGCAGGACATGGTTCTCAGATAACCAGTCCAATCCCAAGATAAGATCAAGACCGATCATCGGTAAGCAGATTAAATTATGGACAAAATCACGCTGCTTGAACCTGAACGAAACTTTCGGGCATCCTAGCCTAGTTACCATGGCTTCATGGGTAGCATTATGTACCTTTAGGTCATAACCTAAGGTTACGATCTTCAATCCTAACTCATGGGCTTTCTCAAATGCAATAAATGAATGCGATGCTCCCGAATCAAATAAAGCATTTAAAGTTTGACCAGCCATTTCACAGTTACCTCGAATGAGTGTCTCGGATCCCTCTGCACCCACAGCTGAGGTGGTGAACACCCGACCAGTCTGTTGTGCTTTCCCAGCACCTTGCTTTTGCTTCTCTGGATAACTTGCGGCTTTATGCCCCGCCTTTCCACAATTGTAGCACAAACCCCATCCGGCTTTGCATGGTGCTCCCGGATGGTGACTTCCACACCTAGTACAAGCTTGATCATTCTGAGGCTGCTTCCCAAACCTTTTCCATTGGGAGTTGTTGTTGTTGGGCCTCCTAAAAGAACCTCCCCTCTTGAAGGGCGGACCTCTAGGTGCAAAGCTCTTCCCTCGATTTTGTGAAAATGATCCTTTGTGACTCCCTTTCTCAGTGGCTGCCCTCTTCACACACTCTTCAGCAACCCTACACTTGTTCACCAACTCGGAGAAAGTCCTAATCTCCATTGACCCCACCGAACCGAAAATATCACTCCGGAGTCCTCCTTCGTACTTAACACACTTCCATTCCTCATATTCCACCGGAGTCCCTTGACACATACGAGAGAATCTGAACAGCTCCTCAAACTTGTCAGTATACTCAGATACGGACATAGTACCCTGCTTCAGCTACAATAATTCAAGCTCCTTGGCCGTCCTAGCAGAAGTCGGAAAGTACTTCTTATAGAACTCCTCTTGGAAGACATCCCAGATGATATAATCATCACCCTGCTGTAAGAGGCGTCGGATTCCTTGCCACCAATGCGACGCTCCACCAGTGAGCAAATAGGTAGCGAACTCCACACGCTGCCCTTCAGGTACCACCTGCGCTTGCAGTGCTCATTCCATAGCCTGAAACCACGTATCGGCTTCAGTCGGGCTAGTAGTTCCCTTGAACTTCGGTGGATTAACCTTCAAAAAGTTCGCCAGTGTCATCGGACCCTAAACTCCACCTCCGTCATTACCATGGTTATTCATCTGTTGACCAAGAGCCTCAGCAGTGGCTTGCATAGCAGCAGCCATGTTCTCTAACGCAGTCATAAAGTTCACCGGATCATTAGGGTTAGTCTCCGACACACGAGTATTAGTACGACCTCTCTCACGACCTCTACCGCGTCCACGAGGCGCCATTTGGTTCCTATACACACCAAACAATCGATATTAAGTTGATCAGTCTCAATATCGGAAGTTCAGTGCTTCAAAGTCCCAAATGCATGCTCATGAACGTTTATGCCAATTATATCAAGCAGATATACTAGTAGCACATAACACACACACAGAGAATGCACAGAAGCATAGTCAGTCCATTCCTCAGGCTCTACAGGAACGAACTGCTCTGATACCATAATGTAACACCCTACCATACAAAGTCTTATGCTTAAGTCATAATTCAGAGATGGCAAGGTATTACGACCTCTAAAACAAAAATTTAGTACGTATAGTAGTATGAATAATTGATTATAACTAGGAGCCTTTGTAGAAAAAGGGGGTAAACAAAAACCGTAACTCGAACGGGCAACACTCCGATCGACAACGTAACGAGCAAAGGATAAGCTAACGCAAGATCATATATATAAAGAGTGTCAAAAACGGGAATATCAAGACTCAAAATCCGGCTGCGAAGATAACCGGTCCGAGCATAATAATATATACATATAATAAAATAAGGAAACCCCAAAGGAAACCCAAAGGGACACAAATACATACAACCTATTCTCCAAAATCCCCTCTAGAAGGAGTCATCACAGTTTGTATTATTTAATGGAGATAAAAGTATCTAAACAAGATATATAAACCAAAACAGAGTCCCAAGAACAAAGGATCTTCGCTAATCCAGAAGTCTCCAGCATGCCTCAACGAGAAGCCTCGCGTCCTGCATCTGAAAACCACAAAATCCGCATGGGTGAGAACCAGAGGTCCCCAGCACGGTAACAGCTTCCACATATATAATACATAATAATAGAGGAAAGCCAAAGGCAATCCTAGAACTTCCTCCAGATAATATCAAAGCTTATAAACAAGCTAAACCATATAAGGGTATCTGACTAAAGATTCTTCAGTCTAACTAATACTTCCCTTTCCAATTCCTTCAAACCTCCCAACCACCAGCAGGAGTATATTATAGCAAACACAGTTATATCAGACAAAGAATATACAAATAGGAGCAGTTAAGACATTTAGACAATTAGCAAGTAATATGCAGTCAAATAGGCAATCTCAAACAATTCACATAGTATGCATATGATGAATGCCTGTCCCTAGTGGCTGATGATATCATCTGTCGGTTATAGAGCCAACCCGACAAGTCCTGGTAGCTAACCATTGGACTGTCCCTCTGTCGCGCATCCCCAACTCGAGTTATACTCGTTATAAACTTGATCATAAACATGATCCATATCCATCACCCTCACTGGTGAATATTTCAGGGGCGAGCTCATCCGGGTCTTTCACAGTGCCCGGCCACACTTACGACATAGGGTCAACAGAGTCTCGAGCCTCCACCTGGAGCACGTGGTGGCTAGCCACTGCTTCCTCCCAGGGATCTCGTGCCTCTGATAGTGGAAGTGCAAATCTCAATTATCAATAATTCAGCATAAGCATGCATGAATTCTCATCCATGGATCAACATCCATATCAGCCATCCGGCTCACGGTTCAGTCCAGAACCAGCAAATATTCATATTATACACAGCCTTTCCGGCTCACGGTTAAATCCATAACCAGCCGTTTCATTAGCAATTATAGCCTTTCGGCCCATGGCTTAACAAGCACTTCCACCACCATCCTCCGCATCTCACATAATCATCTTGATCCTCATTGATCATTCATTTTTCCCTTGCTTCACTCGCAAGTTACCTCATTCACTAGCCCCTTTTTAATAGCTAGGCATGTCATAATGATTTAAGACATAAATGGTGAGATCGGAGGCTTAGAAGTATGAGATTTGGCTTTTAAAACTCAAAAATCAACTTTGGGATGAAAACAGGGCCACGCGTACGCGCACTCCACGCGCACGCGTGGATGGCCTCAAAAACTCATCGACGCGCAAGCGTCATGCACGCTAACGCGTGGATTAAAGATTTGCCAATCGACGCGCACGCGCCAACCACGCGTACGCGTGGGTGTTCTCGTGCCCCAGGCACAACACTGGCACAGTTCTGGCATAACTCTCTGGAAAATGGCTGGGCATTGGGTGCAGCACAATCGGCGCGCCCGCGCACATCACGCGCACGCGTGGATGGCGCTTTCTGGAAGATCGGCGCGTACGCGCCAGGTGCGCCCACGCGCAAGGGGTCATTCTGCTAAAAATTTTCTAAGTTAAAAGCTGCAGAATTCACAGATTTAAACCCCAATCTTCCAACGGACATAACTTCCTCATTTTAAATCGTTTTTCACCCATTCTTTGAACGGCATGGACATCCCGGATCCAATTTCATTTCTAAACAGATTTGGTACAAAACGGAGATCCGTAGTCCAAGTTATGTCCCGCCAAAGTGTGCCCAAAAACCATATTTTCATACAAAACCACAAAGTGCCAATTTCAAAACAAGCCATTTCCAACTCTTTTCAAAACCAATCAAAACATGCTAGGTTCATCCCTTTTCTTTGAAATCAATCAAAATATATCAAATTCAACATCAAGCCTCCTCAACTCACACATTGACACACATTACCACAAATTACCAAAATCACTATCTCATCATTTTACCCCACTTCACCCAAGTGGCTCAAATTCAAACACATTGACATATCATATACTATTCCTCATGCCAATTCTCAACAACACCAATTCCAGTAAATTATTATTGTACACAATCAACATCATACTCACCATCAACATGGTTCAACCCACAATTCAACCATAACCAATCATCAAGTATATATCACAACATGCATATTTCTCATACATCATACCACTAAGGCCTTAATAATCATCATCACATATATGACCACATCATATATCTCAATCATTCAACAACATCAACAATTCAATGCCTATCTTAGGGCCTCTAGCCTAAGTATTTCCTACCACATTACATATTAGATACGGGAAACCGAAACCATACCTTAGCTGATTTTCCCAAGCTCCCCCGGAGCACTTCCAAACCAATTATCCACAAGCTCTCAAGGCCTCAACACCTCCAAGAACAGATTTTTCACCACCAAACCCTTTCCAAGCTTTTCAAAGTCACCAATCAAGCTCCAATATTCACATATACACAACCTAAGCCACAACCATCATACCCATACACAACATCTCAAAACCCAAACATCATAGAACAACAAAATCACACTAGGGTTGAGAATCTTACCACACCCAAGGTCCAAGGAGACAACATTAACCTTCTCCTTCAAGAGAGTTGGGTCCTATAACATCAAAGAACCCAAAATCTCAACATTTTACCCATGAAACTCGAAAATAAGGGCTGGAATTTCGAACAGAAACACGTGGCTTACCTCAAGATTAGTTGTATGGGTTTTGTAGAGCTCTCCGCGGTGAACGCGTGGCCGCAAACGGAGCGGCAATCGGAGCTCTAGATCAAAAGTTATGGTGGTTTGAAGATCAAGTGAGAGAAAGAACTTGAGAGAGTGTTCTTCCTCCCCTCTCTTCAATTTCAGCGTGTTTGAGTGTGTTGTGAGGAGAGAGAGTGCTGAAAACTAGGGTTTTGGTTTAGTTATGTTGGGCCAAGGGCCCACTTTGGGTCCGGTTGGCCCGGTTTGGCCCGTTCGGTCCAATCTTGGTCCGAATTCTATAAAATTGGTACCGAAATTCTCGTCTCAATTTCCTCTATCATATTAAGCCATAAAAATATCATTTTTGGCTTTCTAGAATAAATTCTCATATATGGGTTAATTAGCCGTTAATTAACCGGGTCTTACATTCTACCCACCTAATTGGGAATTTTGCCCACAAAATTCAAATTCAAATTCAATTACCTGAGAATAAGTGCGGATAATCCGTTCGCATCTCCGACTCAAGTTCCCAAGTGTGTTCCTCAACACCGCCTCGACTCCAAGCCACTTTGACTAATGAAACCTCTTTTCCACGCAACCGTTTGATACTAGTATCATCAATTCTGACTGGAGCCACTGGAAGCGTCAAATCTTCTCTTAACTGAACCGATTCGGGTTCTAACACATGGCTAGCATCAGGAGTGTACTTTCGAAGCTGCGACACGTGAAATACGTCGTGCAGGTTTGAAAGATGGGGTGGTAAAGCCACCCGATACGCCACTGGCCCAATCCTCTCCAAGGTCTGAAATGGACCAATGTATCGAGGATTCAACTTCTTTTCTTTAATCGCTCTACCTACTCCTGTGGTCGGAGTAACTTTCAGGAAAACATGATCTCCTGCCTCAAATTCTAAGGGCTTTCGCCTTTGATCGGCGTAACTCTTTTGACGACTCTGCGCCGTAAGCATCCTATCTCGGATCTTCTTGACTTGTTCAGTGGTCTCAGCTATCATTTCCGGCCCCAACAAGCCTTTCTCTCCAGCTTCATACCAACATAGTGGAGATTGACATTTTCTCCCATACAAAGCCTCATACGGAGCCATTCCGATGCTCGCATGGTAACTATTATTGTATGCAAACTCGTGACTGAGATAATCGGCTAACTTATAATACATTTATCTAAAGTAATTTTCAAATTATACCTTCATTTTGAAATGGGGGACAACTTGCATCGGTTAAGTTCTTGGTCCGAGGTCTACCAAATACAATAATAAAGAAATCAGATCCAAAGTCGACATATGAAGCCTAATGACTAAAGATTTGTACCTTGTTTGTTTGTTGTGTTGTGACTTTTTCTTGTACTGCCTAAAATCACATCCCTATCTCTTCTATTTTTTTTCCATTTTTATCTGGAACCTGATTGAGTGGGTTTATTAGATGGTTGCCTTCTGCCAGCAAGCTTAATAGCTATTTCTCTTCTATTCATTCTTGTGGCTGAATCAAAGAAATTTTCAAATACTCAAAAAATCATACTCTTTCAAACTGACAGATGTGAATAGAGTTTATAAATAGCTGTCATCTAAGACTATTGCCTTTACTCTAGCCATGGTGTATTTTGGCGAACCCATTGTTGGATCTTCCTATGCTTTTGAATTAACTATACATAATCCAATGACTAATTACTTCTATAAGACAATTGGATAGTGGGTTTATTCTTTAAATACATTTCACTGCACTCCATGTCCGTAATCTTTGTTAGGACATTGTCAGCAGCGAGGTTGTTTATATAACAAACTTAAAAACTTCAGCAAAATTACCAATCCTAAAAAATGAACCAAACATTAAAGCTTAGTGTGTGCATACCTTCATAATTACTCATTACATGTGGTCTATTCAGGGCCAAAAGTTGTAATGATCCAACTGTTGTTAACAATGGTGGTGAGGAAGTTGTGATTGATGGTTTAAAATGCACACTCCCAGAAACTTGCTGATTTTCCTTATTTTCACCCAATATTATTGATTGAGTCGATTTTAAGTTTTTCTTTGTGCCTAAAAAAATAATTACAATCAGATTTCATTATTAAGACTGCCCTTATTGTTAACATATAATCTGTGGTAGTATTCTGAATAACTTGCGCATGATACTAACCTTGCATCTCGAAATCTTTGATACATGTATCAGCTTTTCGTTTGTTTTTTAATACACCAGAACTTTCGTCATCTGAATAATAGCACCAAAAAATACTAATTAAGTAGTTTAAATAAATTACTTTCTCATATACTGCCTCACAAAAATAGATTGATATTTTTCAAGCTACTAAATGAAAACTTTATTAATAGTCATTAATTTACCTCGTCTAGGTGACCATGTGTTTAGACTGATATGCGTTAGCGGACTGGTTTGCAATGTTTCATTCTCTCCCTCCCTTCTAGAAGTTTGAAATTTCTTCTTCTTTTCATCTATAATACCCTTTCTTCTATTTCTAGCTATCAATGGAGTGTTGTTATCCATTTGAAATGCTTGTCATTTCCACTATTTCAACATCATTCTAGCATTAGGATTCTACAATATAAAAATATTCAAATACACCAAAGAAAACAAAAGTGAGTGAGTTTTGTTTGCTTTCTTGTGACAACACCTTCTATACTACAAAATTATAAGAATTTATTGATCTTTAAATTAGAGAAATTATTTAATTTTTTCAGGTTATTATATTTAGCATTGCTAATAAGCTATGAAGAATAAGTAAAATAAATACCTGGAAGCGTTAACCACGTAACTTATTTAGCATTGCATAATACTTCTTGCATTTGCATCCCTGCTTATGTGTTGATGTTGGAGTAAGATTCCAATATCATTTATGACTTTCAAGATCTTTCTTTATGAGCTGAATGTGAATGCTGAAAATAGAATGAAAACCAACCTAGATAAAATGCCTTACACTTATCTATGCTTTAACCACATTAACCATCTTGTGGGATGCTTTGGTAAGTAAGCCTGACCCAACTATGCTTGGGTGGAATTTCGATTTATGTGACCTTGGTGTTTAATTTATCTTGTGATAAAAACTGCTTATAATAAAAAATATATTACAGGACTTGTCAACTAAAAACATCTTTATTATATAATATATAGTATAAAATGATAAATTTGTTCCTATTATTATCCATTCGTAATTGATTCTTACTCCATTTAAAGTGGAACACTTATTTTTATTGACATGATTAAAGCTTAGTTTGGTAAAACTTTTCGAAGAGGTGCTTGTGTTTTTTAAAAGCTCAAGCTCCTCATTTTGTGTTTGGTAAATAAAAAAGAACATGTGCTTGTGCTTGCAGCTTTTAAAAGATCCGGATACTTTTGAAAGTACCTAAGATAGAGTTTTTTAAAATTGGCTTGTGCTTTTCAAAATTTAAAAGTCTAATATAATCTCATATGTTAAATAATTTTCAAATTTAATACTTGTTTTTATATCTATTATAGTATTTTTAAATTTTAAAAGCTATTTTACCAAACACAATTGTTGTTGCTTGTGTGTATTGAAAGCCATTTTTAATTTGATTTACCGAACATAAATGCTACAACTTTTAAAAAGCCATCTTTTAAAAATTAGCTTTTATAAGTTACTTTTGAAAAGTAAAAGCTAGGGGTGCACATGGGCCGGGTGAAGCCGGGTTTGATGTGACCCAGACCCGGCCCGAAATATACACCGGGTCTATTTATTAGACCCGAACCCGGTCCTAGACCCGATGAAACCAATACACTTTCGGGCCATAATTATACCGGGTGAAAACCGGATAAAAACCGGGCCGTTAACATTACATTACGTTGATACCTTCTTGTAAGCTAGCATGTAAAAAAATTCAAATTTTCAAGACTCCAACTATTAGTTAACATGGTAAAATTCACTTAGAAAAATATAACAAGAACCAACCCTTCTTCAAAATTAAAGCATAACCACAATCAATACTAAAGCATAACCACAATCAATACTAATATTGTCTAATAATACCAAATATTTAAATAAATACAAATAACACAATCTTATGTATTAGTCTAAAGTCTTATGCATTCTAAACATAAAACATTAATTTATAGTCTTATAATGACTAATAACACAAAATATTAAGATTTACAATACTTAAATTCCACATAAGAATAGTCATGATCTATCACTAATAACACAAAATATTAATTGTGTATAATGACCGGGCCACCGGGCCGACTTCGGGTGACCCGAACTATGGCCCGGACCCGACCCAAAATAATGATCGGGTCTATTTTTGAGACCCGCACCCGACCCTAGACCCGATGAAATCACACCAAATTAGTCCCTAAAGTATTCGGGACCGGGCCGGGCCTTCGGGCCGGGCCGGGTCTGTGCACCCCTAGTAAAAGCTTTACCAAACTAAGCCTAAGTGCTGAGTGAATGGCAACAATTGTTTCATAGGAACCAATGATGTAGATTAACACTTTGTTTGATTAATTTCTAAATCAAGTTATTCTGCCATTTAAGTATGCCAGTTTTGAATTAAACGTAGTTAATTAAAGTTTTTCAATGCAAATATCTATGAAATTTTTTCACCCTATTCTATGAATGGTTGAAAATATTCATTTAGTGGATTCTCTTGTCTTGTGAAGTGTATATTTTATACTGTTAATTTGGAAATATATATAATATTGTTATGGGTTATTGGCATTTTTAAATTAGTTTCTACTTTTTTTTCTTATCAAAACAATTTGCATATACGGGGATTGAAAGAATGATACATAAATACACCCTAATGCAAGTAGGATACATCATATACATATTTATTATATAATTAACTTATTTTTATATGTCACATTCTTTCTTTTTAACGACCACCTAAAATTGAAAGTCGGATACATGAGGTTGATGTTTATTTTAAGATTAAACTACCATGTGTAAGTTTGAACCTCTATTATTTCTACTACCAATTTCTGCATAATATGTTAAAATTAGTTGTGGAATAATAGTTTAAATATGAGTGGATAATCTCTAATTCCATATTACTTGTTAAACTTTGTAATAGATAGATCGATCCACACATGAGATCTGAATGATGACTTGATTTAAAAATAAGAAATAACAATAACATAAAACAAAGTAGCTTAGTACTAATAAATTTACACACATTTGAATGAACCATATAACAAATTAGAAAGGAACATACAACTCTAACACGTACACAACATAAGACAACTAAAGACATACTCCATACAATGGGGATACCCATCTGCCTTTGCTAACAACTAATGCCTAATGACTCTAAAGACATTAATGTAAACCATGATTTTATGCACTAAACCATAAACTAACAACTTAAGATCTAGAGACTACAACACAATCAGCATACTATTTAACTACTCTAGCCTTGACAAATCATCACACCATATAAAGATTGTCTGCGTGAAGCGTGACTGAGTTTACAGACACATGATCCTCCCAGCTCCAATGCATTAAATGCTCCCTCCTTACAAAGTGGCTCCTCAGTTTTGAAAGCAAGAGGTCTGTCTTTTTAGCATCATTTGCAAAACTTGTCCTAAATTCCATAACCGAAATGATATCCTTCTCAAGGAACATGGTGGGATTGTAAGGAACGCCAAGACCTGAAACCCTAAGTTTCCTTTCCCACCAAAGCTGATTCTAGGAATCTCTCTTAATAGACCATACTAACACAATTTTGTCATATCCAACTTTTTCAGTTGATATAAATCCAACACCGTCGTAAAAGTGTGTGAGTGCATGGTCCATGGACTTCGCCTCAACTGGGACTTCGGTTTGATAGAACACCCGTTGTTGCAGTGAGAACACTGCTATCACTGAAGGATCAGTGAAGTTAAGACCATTCCATCCAATCCAATATACAAATCCATCGACCACAATTGATTTGGGGCCCAGTTTCTCAACCTGGGTCTGAGCAATCCCAAAATGAGTCCAATCATTGTCATTTGAACTATAGAGACTCCATGACATGTTAGTATCTGAGTAGTGTTTCTTGTATACATGAACAATGCAATATTCCATTGAATGGTTCAGGAACCCAAATAAGAGAAACTACATGGTAACGGTGCTGCCTTGCCTCATTAGAAACGGTATGGAATTTTTGAATTAATGGATTCCAAATTAGGATACTGGAATCCAATCCTTCTTGAGAGAACCGTATACAGAGCACACCGTGGAAAGAACCAATAATTAAGTACCAACCGAATTGATTTATCACAACCGGAATGTTTAGAGGGATCTGCTGAGGATAATCGACATTGGTTCTTGTAAACCATATGGAATTTTCTTCCATAGATGGAAGACCAACTCCAATAATTATATTCTTATTCTTGTCTTTGTTCTCAAACCAATTCTGCTTGGCAAACATTGGGGTAGAAAGCCTACCATTCTATGTCTTGTTTAAGCATCTACATCTTTCCACTGTCTTTGGATCACTCTTGGTAAATATCTTCAAAAGTATATCCTGACCGAGATAAGGTAGTTGTGCTTTCTTCATTGTTGTGCCTTCCATTGTAGACAAACAACTTAAAATTTTGGTTGACATGTTATTAGGTAATGGTTAGGTTGTTGGTGCTTTGATACTATCCATGTTTGCCAAGTGTTATCGGTGGTGATTAATCAGGGAATAGCCAATGTGTGTGTTCACATTTGAAAGGGGTGAGTTAATGAGCAATAGTTTGTGAAGTACTCATTTTTTATATCACTACTATATAATAAAATATTCTTGTTAACACAATCCCTGGGTCACACATGATATAGTTTTGACAAAGATTTTTTTTGCAATACACAGTTTATTTGATTTTTTTGCATAATATTTTTCCTCTCACCTACCTGCCTTTCATCACAGTTTCCAAAGTTTCATGAATTGTATATCTTCTTGGTCAGTTTTTGTACTTTGTTAAAATAAGCTTTATAAACAATACATCTATTATTTTCTAGATATATATATATATATATATATAAAATTTATTTATTGAGTCTTACTAAAAGTAATGAATGTGTGTTCCCTTTTATTTGGTTCGAAAATTGATGACATTTCTTTTTAAGTTATTTAGTATAATCCTCTATGTGCTGACAAAAAATATTGTTGTAATAGAAAAACCTGTATTCACTTATACTTTATTAGCATTCATTAGTCAAAATATCCACTTTCATAACTATAGTAATTTCAAAGGCATTAATTCTTTGCTTTTAAATTGCACCGTCTGGGATCGAGAAAAATAATAAATAATTCTATTGTTTAGCACCAATATGATAACCTTGATAACTACATCTCCTTTTGTAGACTCTTTTAGTATATATTTTGTTTGTAGGGAAACAAAGGCTATCATTCCAACTTCACTTAAGAAATACTCGAGACTCCCACCTTAATGATAATTTTTTAGGGAGGCTCATTGTATTTTTCTAGTATAAATATGTCGTATATATTTTATAAACTATTCATAAAAGGTTCTTATCTTTCTAACTTTCTTTGACTTGCTGAAAATTTTTTCCTATTCTAATTTTTTATTCTACTAAAGTTATTCCCTCTAATGCTTTACTAAAGCTACAAAAAATATGTCAGCATGAATCATAAAACATCCTATCAATATTTATGATTTAATAACTATATTCAACTATACACCTCAACATAATGAATTATTTAGTACTTTGCTTGGTTTGTGCCACTGCACCTGCTTAGTTTAGGCCTACTAAAAAATTTATATTCAACAATTGAGATGATATTTTTGACAAAGTTTTGAAACAATTTTGTTATTAATTTTTCTTAATTTATATTTAGAAATCACGAATTCAGCAAGTTACTTTATTCATTTATATTTATTAGTGAGGTCATACCCAAACTATATGAAAATCAGGTTCAGTATTCACCAGCTTGACTTTATCGTAGTTTCTTGAAAATTGCTTGCAGATCAAGTTCTGCAGCATCAGGCATCACCTATACTGATCAGTCCTTATGCAGCCTGCTCTACTTTCTGACTTATTAATCTCTCTATCTTTATATGCTATCCCTTAGTTAATTCTAAATTCATGGAAGCATTGAGTGATGGCTGTTTTGAAGAAATTTCTTCTATCAGGCAGAACACCATACAGATAGAGCCTCGGTTAGTGTTTCGCCTATAGTATGAATTTCTTAATTATCATCATATGTGTCCCTACAATATTGACAATGTGATTATAGCACTTTATTCCCATATTAGTAAGCTCTAACCCAAAATTCTTAAAAAATGGTTTTAGTATCCACAATGCCATCTTTATCCTAATTTCTTAAAAATTGGTTTAATATCACTTTCTGCAACATTGAGCCACACAATTCTGACCACTCCTTATGCAGCCTGGTCTAAATTTTGAATTATTACTGGTAATATGATATGTTTGGCATCCCTTAAAAACCTTAAACCTTGTGAAAGCATTGACTGATAGCCAATTTAGAGAAATTTCATTTGTCAGTCTGAACACCATACAGATAGAGCTTGAACTGGCGTTGTATCTAGACTCTGAATCCCTTCCTTGTTATGATATATGTTCTATGAATATTGACCATTTGATCAGAGTACTTATTTGTGAAGTTAATTTGATATCTTTGTTGGAAACATAGAAATCTTTCTCTGTTCTTTTAAAGAAGTAATATCAAATCATGCTTTTTCATGAAATGTTTTACCATGAATAAGAACCTGACTGAACACTCATCATGCAACTTGTTTCATTTGTCAAAATATTTTGATATCTTTGTGGGGAACATGAAAATCTTCTTCAATTTATAATCTTTACTCTTCAAAAATCTATTTTTCATAAAGTGCTTTACCAAAACTATGTTAAATTTTGTTGAATTATTGTTCTTGATTTTTTTTCATTATATCTTTTTTATATGTTTGTATTTTAGTTTGAAACTATCTATTTGGGACACTCATCATTCAAAAAAACCAAGTAAATTTGGGTAAGAAGAGCACAATAATTTTTTTAATGCGTTACTTGTCATGATGTGGAACCTTTTGCACGTTGAGTGTTTAGCATAATACTTGCTGACCAATATAACTACATCCACCAAAATTATCTTAGTTATAATCACCTAGTTTTGATAAAAATCCCCCCCCCCAGACATTAAGAATCACAAATGTCCTTCTTAACACTATTTCTTGCTTCCTATACTAGTCAACTCTAACCCAATCATAAAAAATGGTTTTAGTATCCACAATGTTATCTTTATCCTAGTTTCTTGAAAACTGGTTTAATATCACCTTTTGCATCACTGAGCCACACAATTTTGACCACTCATTATGCAGTCTGGTCTAAATTCTGACTTATTACTGGTAATATGATATGTATGGCATTCCTTAAAAACCTTAAACCTCGTGAAAGCATTGACCGATTGCTAGTTTCGAGAAATTTCTTTTGTGAGTCTGAACAGCATACAAATAGAGCCTGGATTGGTGTTGTACCTAGACTCTGAATGTAGGGTATAGAATAAGACTTCATGATTACTTCAGACACCAATGATTTGCTTAATGCATTACTTGTGATGAGTTAGAACCTTTAGCATGGTGAGTGTGTAGCATAAGACTTCATGACCAATAAAACTACTAATTTATACAATGGTAGGACCTTAAATGCCTACTTTTGATAAAATCCCCTGTTAAGCTCGTTTCTTGATAGATGTATTAGTGAGGTGTAGCCCAAACTGGATGAAAAATCGGATTTGGTACACACGAGCTTATTTGTATCCTAATTTCTTCAAAACTGCTTTAAGATCACCTTATGCAGTATAGATCTATACATTAGCAGCATGTTCTAAATTTTGAATTATTACTCATAATATCATTAGTATGACATGGTTAAATTACTTTTTATTTCATCAAGGCTTTGACAATGTAGCCTCCATTATAGTATCACGCTAATAACTTTCTTCACTATTTAGGCATACTTATCTCCAGCATTGATAATCTGAGCAGGTTACTTTATTTCTTCTGTCCCAAACAATTAGACTTGACACACTTTTTGCTAAGTTGTTCAGATTTTGCACTACATGCAATATTGACAATGTGATCATGCGTACTTTATTTTCTCTCTCAACAAAAATTGGACTTGACACTCTTCATGCAAAGTATTTCAATTTTTTCCAACTTACTGTATTCATTCACTGTCATTAAGTTTTGGAATACCACATGAGACTTAAACAATTAATAATAAGAAGCATTTGTGAGTTCTGCCATGACTTTCTTCCTTGTTGTCAACAGTTAATAATCAGATCCAACTCCATGAGTTTTGGCTATCTAGTTTTAGTTAGATAAAAAACATTAAAATAATTATCTCATAGTTGGAATTTGGGAGTGCTATTATGTATTTTTTCTGATATATTCAATTTATGAAGGATTCTCCTAAATGTTACCATCTAATTTATTCACCATTTTATCCTGTTTATTCTTCTCCAATTACATCTTTATCTTATTAAAAATATAAATTTTAATTTTTGGGACTAAATATCAACTCATAGCGAACTCATAACTAAAGTGCATATTATTTTACTGTCAAATAGTAGATCAAATCAATAACTTAAATACATATTCATTAAATTCAGCTCAATGTGCATTATTCAATTGTGGCATTTGATTTTTAGTTCACACCTTTTTTCTAATTGTTTAAGTATATATATTGGAGGATGTTTTATTATACACTCACATAATAGATTTGATTTCATGATTTTTATAAGTTAAAGACTTGTCATAATACAAATGGTTAGGGGTTATTTTTTTTCATGGGATGTGCTCTATATGCCACAACTTCTAACATTTGGGATATTGTATTGAACTTTTTTTTTTCAACTTAGTTAAATTCACTATTGGATGCTATTCCTGTCTAACTTAGATTTGATTCTATTCTTTCATATTCAATTAGTTCATGTGTCATATCAATGTTAAATTATAAAAAATATTATGTCGATCAACTAATTCAAATTTAATTGCATGATAACAACAGCATATAGTTCACAAAACACAGATTCTAATATATAGTATCATACTCTGCTCATTACCGAACTGCATATAGTTCACAAAACACATGTTCTAATATATAGTATCATACTTTGCTCATCGCCAAACTTCTATTCTAGACAGAAATTCCAGTTCTATTAAGAGGGTTTAAGATATATGTCATAACAAAAAGGCAGATTAGCTATTACTAACAAAGTTATCTAATTTTATTAGACATCAGAATCACTAAACTGAGATTTCAGCTTCTTCGTCCCCTTGCTCCTGAGCTATTAGTAGAGTTTTGTCCTTCCTCCTCAATCAAGTTAATATTGATGTTGCCAATTTTTACACTGCTGGTAGTTCTCTTAGCTGGTGTTTTAAACTTGAGACTTGAAACACTTTCCTCAGCAGAATCCTTCACATAGAAAAAATTATATAAAGACCCACCACACTAAAAAATATGCACATTTCCTTCATCATATACAGGTATAATCACATTATCAAGTGTTTAGACTTTAGATAACTAATCATAGTAAGATGAGTATTAGTATCACTCGTAAGATTGACCACAATACCGAAATATCAACCAAGTTGCTGTAGTCATGGTCCTAAGAATAGACAAACCCTATTAAAAATTAGATAACACATTAAAGATTCACCAAAGTAAGAACAACAATGTGTGTGGGAACATGTAATTTGAGATAATTACATCTTCATTAGCAGCCAATTTATTGGGAAGGCTCTCTGGCATGTTTTTCATGATAATATCCTCATCGTCACAAATTTTCATCACTGTGTATACTGGATCATACTGTTTTATATTGGCAGACTTCACATTTAGTTTAAATAACACTCGTTTATCCATTATATTGTCCAGCGATTGTGGGTAATCATCTTCTCCAACTCCCTAACCAAGTACATAGATCAAAACAACTATTTCAGTGTTCTGGTTCCTAAATACACAACATAATTAAGTGTAATTTTAAAGGAATGTGAGTTTATAAACTCAGATTTTACTTACATTATCACAAATAATCTTGTCCACTGACTTTCCACACAACTGTGTGGTCTTCCTATCCCACAGGAGTAGTGACATGCTCCCTGTTCCATCGTGCACCGTTACCTCTAATTTTTACCTAAAAGCCGTTGTTCCGTGTGTGTGTCTGCACTTGCCACATTCATATCTGTTTCCAATGGGAGTTTCAACTTTTTTAGGGCACCTTCTGCAAGATTTGTAAAACCAATCATCATTTCCCACATTTATGGATACAATCGTCCCTAATATCTATATGGGACCTTCCTACAATGATGTGAAAATAATATAGAATATGAGTCATCAATGATTTTGAATTGGATTGGTTTTTTTATCAATTTACAGCAGTGTTATGCATCAGTATCAAAATTTATTGTGTAAAATTTAGCCACATTAGACCTCCATGGAATTGAGAGCTTCCTCTATTGTCTTGATAGCCACACTTCTGTGTTTTAACTCATCTAAGGCAGACCAAGCATTAGGAGATGACACCTGGCTGATCCTGGTCGAATTTGATGCGGCAGGACTACATAACCTACAATCATTAATGGTCACAAAATGTTAGATAAAACTAAAGTGTTTACCTTTTTGCTAAATCAAAACATATAGAAGATCTACAACACTAACTTGCTCTTGAATTGGATGATTTCTGTTAATTCGGGATTAATATGGACCTTCGAGATTTCAAAGTTGCTTTGCACCGATGTTTTTCCATTCCACCTTATTGCCTTAAAATATTGCAGCACAACAATAAGTGGTTCAGCTCTCTCCTCTTCAAGGTGCGGTAGGAGATGGTCAACCAAGTCACCAAACAAAATGCAATTAATCCTATTGTTTCTGAGTATAACACAACCAAGGATAAGGTTCTGTCACCATAACTTGTCAAGAAAACAATTTTAACTTAAACCTTTAAATGTATATATAATACATACTCGAGGTCTTGAAGGATGATAACCAATCGCTTAGTCTCCTTCCCTTTGCTAGTGATTAAGTCCCTAGGATCTTCCTTACAAATAACCTCTCCAATCAGATCTACACTTGTTAATAATGGTATTAGCTTCTGTGGAACATAAACCCAAACTTTTTTAAATGCATAATCTATGCTATAAGTATATATGATACTCACCAAACATTTCAGAATCTGGTAATTTGTCAGCAATTAGAAGATCCACATAGGACTTAAGGCAGAAAGCCTCAAGGGGAAAGCTTGGCTTCTTAACATGATTGACCAAAGTCCTCTGGAAGAATGTCAATACCATCCTACTCACACCATTCTTAAGGCAGAAATCCTCAAGGGGAAAGCTTGGCTTCTTAACATGATTGACCAAAGTCCTCTGGGAGAATATCAATACCATCCTACTCACACCATTCTTCTCCTTATACTTGTGGTCGAACACAATAAAATTAGTCATTGTGTACATCTGAAACTCAAAAATGGCACCACGCCATTTTTTTTACCAACCCCCGGGGAATAGTGCAATGGATTCTACCACTTTGTTTAGCATTACAAATAGATTTGTCTATTTCATGTATCACACTACTATAAAAATATCAACAGTAAATAGAAAGAATACATAT
Source organism: Arachis hypogaea (assembly GCF_003086295.3). Classification (NCBI taxonomy): domain Eukaryota; kingdom Viridiplantae; phylum Streptophyta; class Magnoliopsida; order Fabales; family Fabaceae; genus Arachis; species Arachis hypogaea. The sequence goes on from NC_092048.1 coordinate 134,134,466, forward strand.
TTCAGTGTGAGAATGATACTTTTGCATCTTGGAGAATCATTTCAATCGACCCAATCTCTTTCTCATTGTATTTGCTTGGAACCTCCCATATCCTAACAACATACACTTCGAAATGCCATTGAAGCTTTTTTGGATTCACATCAGTTACTAAATCAAATTTCTCTTCCATTTTTTTCAAGTTCTGCATGAAGTTGATGGGGAGAAAGTGATAAGGAGAGATAACTTTTATAAAATGCTTATTTCTCAATGTGTAGGACTAGCTATTTAAATAGTATCTTGAAAAAGTTGATGTGCCATTTTTTTTCTTTTATAAAATATTTACTTTGAATAATTTAAATAGGTTATACTCATTTTGCTTGTAAAATATTTACTATCCAAATACATGACTCTATTACTTGTTTTCTCTTGCTGTCATTTGGCAACTAAATAGCTATACACTTGTCATGTACAGAAGTTATACACTTGTCAAACAAAGAAACATGCACTAGTTGCTTATTATATATTAATAGATATTGTAATCCAGTTAGAGGTCATGGATTTGTTTAATAGAATTAGGAGAAATGTTAGAGAACACAAGAATTTATTATTTTTTATTATTATTTTTAGATATTAATTTATTTTTTTTAATTTAGTAATATAATAATATATTTTAATTTGTATTTTTTGATAATTGATGGTAAAAAAATAAATTGTAATGATTTTTTAGTATTTTTTTTTATAGAAAGTTAAAAATTTACTTTTGAGTTAAATATTTTTATTTTTATTAATGTGATAATATATTTATTATATTATGTTTTTTGCAAAATTTTATTATATGATAGAATAAAGAGTAATTATTTAAATCAGTGTAAAAAAATTTTAAATTGAATATTTTAGTTTCCAAAAAAATTAATAGAGAGATATTTTTAATGTTTGTCTCTATCAGACATAACAATTTTTTATCAATTTTTCGGCATGATTCACTAACGAAGAATGCTAAGTTGGCAGGTAATTAAATTCACACGGCCGTTAAGTGTCTACGTGTACATAAAGGACAAACTAGCCACTTAAACCATCACCACTGCTTCTACATCCTTTTCTCCGTCTTCTCGTCTTTTTTCTTCCTCCTCCTTTCTTCTTATTTTCCTTTCATAGTTAGACCCAGCCACACCACCATTACCGCCTCATTTTCCCTCATTATTCGCCTCTTCTACTGTGAAATCTCATATCTGACACCGTCATCATCACAACTCTTCCATAACACACAATAAGAACGCTTCTTCTGTCGCCCTCCTCTGTCACTCAACAACAACAGCTCCTTTGACATTCTATGTTCTGTCTTTTGTCAGCTCAATCACCAATCATGCCATAACGTATTCAGTCCAATGCCTTTTTCTTGCGATTCCGAGATAGCGCTTTGTGACAAAAATCTGTCAAGAGTATGGAACCATAGCGTAGGCGAAGCTGCTGCATGGAGAGAACATAGGGGTGCGTGAACGCCACGTGAAGTCGCGGAGGTTGAGGTGAAAGGTAGCAAAGGAAGGGGAAAGGTGGTCGCTAGGAAAGAGCGTATGCCAAAGAGGGATCCGCCAAGGACGTAAAGGTGGTGCCGGTGGGAGGGGCTGTCGCAAAGTTACAGAGACGATAAACCTAAGTGTTGTAGGACATGGGTGAAAGAGGGCGCCATGTGTGGTTCTTTGGGTTTAAGAAAAAGAGGGAAGCGATGGATAGGTCCTGCAAGAAGATGCAAAGGAGGTGGTTGTGGCGGTAGTGGAAGAGAGTAGAGAAAAAGATATTAAGGAGAGGAAACGGTTCCATGAGAGTTGAAGAAATGTTGCATTTTGCTCCGTGTTTCACCACTGCTCAAGGACTGTTTTGTCCTTCTCGCACACGTGAACCTTTAACTATCACGTGTGCGAGTTAATGTGCCAATTCAATAATTTCTATTAGCAAGTCATGCTGAAAATTGGACTAAAGTGACAATCGTTAGAAATTGATATATGTATTAATTTTTTTTTAAAGACTAAAATGTCCACTTTTATCATTTATATTCATAAATGTTCAGAATACTAACAAATCCACTTACAAAAAATAAAAAAGACTTTATATCTATAAAAAATAGATTTTGATAGACAAAAACTATCCAAACCTTAAAATTTTTTTCAAAATTCCTAAATTTTCCTTTCTAATTTAATTTATCACGCTCCAAATCCCAACCCTCAATCCTTCACCATTATACTAATTTACAACTTTTTACCACCACCATTCAAATCTTTTCCGTACGTCCAACACTCAACGCCAGCTAACGTCGTCGTTGTCGCCATCGCTGTCGCCACCCTCCACTACCGCCGCTGTGTTATTGATTACTCTGCACTCTCTAGATCCTTCCCTAGTAAACCAATTGCTCTTGTTGCGTTTTGCTATCCTTTTAGCGTTGGTGTTACTTAGGCATTTTCTAACCAAACGACAAAGAATGATGGAGGAGGACCTTGAATTCACTTTTCTCTTTCTCTTGAGTTTTAAGTTTGAATTTTTAATATATGTTTCTATGTTCTCCTATAAATTTGCTCGTAAAACTAATAGTCCTTTTAACCAATTTGTAAAATGAACTTGAAGGAGTTTCCTCCATGCTTGGTCAAACGCGGCAATGGATTACAAAGCAAATGTCGCAAACAACAAGAGTTATGTTTCATCATTTGGAAAATTGTCTCTCTCTTCTCTTGATTTACCAATGGAAGGTGGATATAAGCACAAAGAAGTGGGGTGAAAAAAGAGAGCTGATGGTAGTGGTCATGGTGACGACGGCGGTAGTGCGATAATAGTAGTGATAAAGGGTTGGAGATTGTGATAGTGTTGGTTTAGGAGAATTAGGAATAAGATAGAATAGGTTAAAAAGATACTTAAGGGATTTTGGATAATTTTATTGATTGAACTCATTGAAGTGAATTTTTTATGAATATAAAATTAATTTTGTTTTTCTATAGATAAATTTGTTAGATTTTGAATATTTATGATAAAAATGATAATTTATTCTCTATGGTAATATAAACTTTTTAAAATTAGAATTCTTCCATAATATTATGAATTTTATTTATTTATTTATTTTAAAGGTGAGTTTAGTAGCTATCAGTCTATTAATCTATTGAAGGTAGTATATTTTGGGATAAAAAATATTATTAGTCTATTAAAATTAGTTATTAAAATTAGTTATTATGTATTTATATACATATTTAATTTATTTTTTTATATATATTTTATATTAATAATTAATTTTAATAGTTAATTTAGATATACTCTTAAACATGATTGTTCGTGGAATTGGGGTAAGATATGTTAAGGTTAGTAACTGTAGGCGAAACAAGTGATGTTCATTATCCATGCTAGTTGGAATTGGTTGCTGCTGCTGTTCTTACATTGTGATTGTCCAACTAGGTTTAGAGCAAGATGGACCATCTAACTATTTCATGTTGGTGTGATTCAATTTATTTAAAAGCAAATGAATTCTTCTTCTCGTATTGAATCATGCGATATGTAAGCTATGAAGTTTAGCCATTGATAGTGGTGTATTTGTGGAGCTGAGCATTTCCGTTATTATTGAAAATTTGAAATTCCGTTGACTGAAATTGGTCTCTCATAATAGATGAGGAAAATCCTAAGCACATTCTTGGAAGGACATCAATATTTACTTGTAGGGATTTATGCTCAAGCACTAAGACGGTTTCAGAAGCTCCAGTTTGTGAATAACTTGCGTTGGTTTCGATAAGGATTACAGTCCTCCATATGAAAAGGGGACATTTATGAACCATTGACTGGAGATATCATTGCTTTCACTGATTTGGGGCCTGCATGCATAGATGATTTGAAGAGACCTGGAAAATCCTGTTATTGCTTTAAGTAGAAGGGCCAAACAAGACTGGTTTATTTTTGACTTTACAAATATCTTATCTACCTTTCAAGATTACTGTTTGTTGTATCTTGTATGATATTGAAAAATTGAATTAATACATTTACATGCTATTGTTATTGTTGCTGCTGCATCTTCTTAGACGTTGGAGAAAATTGTTTAGTGTTAGTCACTTTCTCTAGTGAAAGTTGCAGTATTGATGCATCAAATCTTGGTGCTGTCATCCGCTCTTTTGATTTGAATAAGTCACAAGAGGGAGTTTTAAGTTGTCTAGTTGCAAGGGAATGTTTTTGTGTGGAAATACAAAAATAGTTGGTTCATTATTATTTTCCCTCTTCAAACGGAAATGCAGAACGTTTATGCCAATTAGTGGTTAGTATAGTAGAGGGTTAAATAATAAGAGAATGACTCCTATCAAGATTAAAATCTATACCATTAGATTACCTTAATGCATGACAAACCAAGTTCAATCAAGTGCATCATAGCATTGTCCTCAATTATGTATGTCAATATATAAAATATGCAAGATTTTTTAAGTACGTGAGAATCAAAGCATTCCCATTTTCAGGATGATATAGTCATATTAATGTATACAAAATATAAATCTTTATGAAATTCAGCATGTTTGATCATTAAGTAATGTATAATGTCACATGATAGAATATTTGAATTGATAGTATTAAGAATGTACACACTATACAGAAATCATTCTTCGAACAACTAAATCCCTTCCATCTATATATTAAAGCAGTTTGGCAAAAATGGTCCATCACTACGATCTCAACAGCATAACATGCAAATTAGAGCTCTTTCGGCGCTACTCTACCTAGTCTATTCCTCTTGGTAGAAAAATAACAGATTCTATACGCATACAAGGTCACTCTGACAAGTCTTACACTTATTCTAATGCTGATATGAACTTCTGAATTTTGGTTTGTGCTCGTTCCTTCTCTTCTGGTCCATCAAGATCACCAATATTATCATGATATTCCTGAACCATGCAATTGAATTTTCAATCGATTAGAGCCTCAGCTATCTCATTTGAAGAATAATGGAGTTGTAGGGGTAATTTAAGGGATTATAGTATTCAAGCACATCATGAATAGGGATACTAAGCATGCTCAATTTTGGGAAAAGGGAACATAACTAAATTGCCAAAAGAACAGTGAAACTATGACAGCTTAAGTACATACAAAGACTCTTGAATCAAACTTTTTCTTAAAGGGAACACAAAAATATCATTTGGTTTTTAAAGTCACTAAATAAGAGATGCCCCAATACATAAAAAGACATAAATGGCAAGATATTAAAAGCTGATTTTATGCTTGGGCATAGGAACCCATTAATGTATGGTCACTATAGAAACCAAAACTTTTTTCAATAATAATAATAATAATAATAGTAATAACATAAAATAACTTCAAAATCAACATTTTAAAACATTATCAATAGAGGATAAATACCTGAAGTATATCCTTGAGATGGTTCTTACTAAGTTTGTTTTGCTTCAGTAGTAGTTCAATTCTTCCTCTCATTTGCGGGTGCCTGACCAGAAAGTATTTGATAGAGACAAGTCAGTTGAAAACATACATACCAGAGCTCATTAATATCCATTAATAAATCTAGGTGAAAATACTTACTCCGAGCACCAAATATGACCCAGAATGACAGCAATCAACTGCAGAATCACACAATCCTCTTGGTAAATTATTGCTACAGTTGTATGAGTACAAATAACAATCTCCAACCATGCTTGATATGAAGCCATAAGAAGACACTACTGCTTTATTAAGCAGTTGTGTAATGTGTATAAGTTGAAAAGACACCAAAATCTAGTGCTAAAATTCTACTGCTAAGTCTCTTATAAGGATATTAAGTGTATAAAAGTGAAACAAAATTTTACCTGAAGAGTATAAAGTCCAGCTTCCAGTTTACGATTGTATTTCTCGTCCTCATCCATCTATGAAACATAGGAAATAGGAATATTAAACTTCTAACCGAAACGGTTTCTTCAATACAGTATCCAGAAGTAGAGTAAACCAGTAACTACCTCCAAGTCATCAAGCTCAACTTCATTCAACCGTTCAGATTCTGCTTTGACTCTATCTGAATATCTGATGGGAAAAATAAAGCCAGGATGCTCAAATGAAAATATAAATTATTAAGACAACCAGCACAACTGTTACAGCTGTATATTGAAAAGATGTGTACTAACTTCAAGCCTGATTACTAGCATAAAACAATGGGCATAAAGTTTGATAATCTTGAAGTTGACAAACAGAAGAGGACATGTCCACCCTACCTCATGTATAGTTCCATTAGCCTGTCTATCTTCTCACACTCATTTTCAACAAATTTACTTAACAATCTTTCTCTCCTAGAACCCCTTAAGATCCCACCTAGCAAAAAATAGAGAGTATTGAAAGTTCAATATCACAAAAGGCAAAGTCCAGTATACATATAACATGCATGTATGAAATTAACTGTTCTACTAAAAATGTAAAAATCTGGTGTCTATTTAATATGCAAAATTGCAAATAACATGGAACAGACTACAATACTAAGGCAACAATGCGGGAGTGGGACATTCAACAATTAACAACTAGGCTTTATCTCATTCGGTAAGACTGGGAACTTCTACACGAGTCAATCAATGCAATTGAGGAAGATTAAAAATTAAACTGTCGATTAAACAATTGATCTGATAACACTCCTCTTTCTTTTTGACATTGATCATGTCAAGGAAAAATGCATAATGCACAGGCATTGCAAAACAGCAGGACAATGGTGTAATTTGACCATTACAGATTTCAAAACCTCAGATAAATTACATGCAAAATGGAAAAGCTATTCACTCCTATATCAAACATCCTAAGTGAACTCCATAGAAACCTCACTTGCCTGCTTACCAAATAATGAAGAAATCAGTGACACAATGCGCTCCTCCAATTCCTCTTGGTACCTTTCTTTCTTGTTCTTTTTATTGACAGGAATCTGAACAACAAAGCACACAACCTGAATTTCAGTCCCATGGACCCCATATTTTACCCATAAGGTAAGCGCAAGAAAGTCAAGTACTAATAAAGTCACAAATTAAAAATGCTATGGTTCTGCAAACAATCAACAGTGGGGAAGGCAATGTAGCACTTGCCTTACCCATAAAAGCTGCAAACGCCGTTTTCAACCCCAAGACATCCACAAACCGTTCACAAGCTGGAGGGTACTTGGTCATTGCAAAATCAAGCGCCCTTATGGCCGACCCATAAGCCAGTTTCTTCTGCTTCATGATGATGATCATCAACTCCACTCCTTCAGCCTTAACAAAACGCTCCTTGTTCTCCAATGGCATCAACAGGCAGCACAAGCAGTCAAACAGATTCTCCAGCATCTCCTCTTCATCAGAGCTCTTGGGGTCCCTGCTCTTGTACATTGCCACCGCCTGCAGCACCACATCCACCCCATTCATTTGCCCCAGCCTCTTTTGGTTTGCCGTGCTGCTCTGCAGCAGAATCGCCAGAATCTCCGATGCATACTGCTTATTCCCATCGAATTCCCTAACCTTACAACATAAACAACCGTTGGAGTTGGCTACAGGGTCGGTTATAGTGTCAATTACGGAGCTCGTGTTAATTTAATTTCACTGTAATAATCATACCTTAATCTTCCCAAGCAGCCACTTCATCAGCTTCGTCTTCTCGCAAACTAACTCTGCCACTGCCGGCTTCACTTCGATCAGATTCTCTATCGTTGCGAGCGTCGCGTAAACTGCGGCAGAATCGTCGGGATCAGAATCGTTGAGCCGATGGAGATTCTGCACCAGGAGCTCGAGAACACTGTTCTCTATCAAAGCATCAACTAAAACCTTAGCCGGTTCATCGTTGTCATCGAGGACATCCTCGTCAGTGAGGTCCTGGAGGAGCTGAACGACGTCGATGGCGATGTCAGTGTTGTCATGGTTGAGGAGGTCGACGATGGAGGGGACGACGTTGAGCGCGACAAGGTCAGGGTAGAGCTCAGGGGCTCCGGCGAGGATCTTCAGTTTCTGAAGCTCCTCGTGGAGGTCCAGTTCCGAATCGGCGAATCGGTCTGGTTGATTCGAGTACTTGAGGCGGGCCTCGATGTTCTCCTTGAGGCGGCGCTCGAAGGCGAGGACAAGCTTCTTTAGGGTTCGGAGGTCGAGGGCTTCCACGGCGTTCTGCGATTTCTCTATTGCTTCGAGAAGGGAGAGATCGACGTTGTTGTCAGCGACAGTGCCGTTGGACGTTAACGCGGGTGGTGGTTGTGGCGGTGAAATGGCGTCGTCGTACTTGCGTTTGGAGGAGTGGTTGCGCGTGTTTGCTGGCTCCATTGTTGTTTACGGAGCTGAGGTATGGGACTGTGAACTGAAAAGGTGAAAACTGAAAACCCTAACCTTATGCAAGTAATGGTCCTAAGCTTGGTCTGCAAACAATTGTTGCAAAAAGAAATAAAACGTGAACGGCAGGATTCGAACCTGCGCGGGCAAAGCCCACATGATTTCTAGTCATGCCCGATAACCACTCCGGCACGTTCACTTTGTTATTTAATCAAAAGAAACATTTTTATTATCTAACATTAAAAACCCTAATGATTTCTGATAAATAATTTTAATACAGCCAAAGACAAGAAGATGCGGCTGCAAATTCAGATAAGTCCAGAGATTTCGAATCTGTTTTACATGTGGTGATATCCACACCGTTTACTCGATCTGTTGATATCCATTTGTCCCACTCCATGTGCATATATCTCAGGTCGCAACAATCTTATTAGATTAAGTTTACAGAAAAGAGTCCCTTCATAATTTATAAACCTCAATTTGTTTACTTCACTTAATTAGTTTAATTTTCACCTTGATGAATTTCTATTGACAATCTATCATCACCTGATGGATAATAATATAAATTATTTTTATTTTTTGACATTTTTGAAATGATCCATTTGTCAATTTAATATTTTAAAAACATTTTTAACATTTTTAGTTTTGCTGGCACCGCTAGCTAAAAACGTGGACCCTTGAAATTATCGGCCAAATCGTGCGTTCTATCAGTTTCGAGTCGAGTTTCAACTCAAGCATATATAAAAGCAGCACATACAAAGCATGACACTCTCCAAACTCCAAAGCTTGAAGCTTTACTCAAAATATTATATACTGTCTGGTCTGTAGCTCTTATCTGATTAGCAGGCATGGCTTCCAAACGGGTTCTGCTGCTTTGTGGTGACTACATGGAAGACTATGAAGTAAGCTTCTTATCATCGTCATCTTCCTTCACTCACTTACGTGTCATTCTCAGTTCTTTATGAATGCAGGCCATGGTCCCCTTCCAAGCGCTGCAAGCCTATGGTCTAACCGTCGACGCCGTTTGTCCTGGCAAGAAAGCCGGAGATGTTTGCCGGACCGCAGTTCACCAGCTCTCCGGTCACCAGGTCTCTCTCTATCTCTCTTGCTATTTATGTTCTTGCGTCCTGTTTCACTTCAAAAATATGTGATTGGGGTTTCTGTTTGGATTTGATTTGGGATTCAACTCTTATGATTAGAATTTATTGCTGATGATTAAGGTTCTAGTTTTAATTGATTGCCTATTAAGCTGCCGTGTTTAGGAGAGGCGAAGGGATGAGTTTATAAGAATGAGATTGCAGCTTAGAATACCCGCAACTGAAAGGGGTTTTTTTGCATGTGAAGATTCTGTACAGTATTTTGAAAATGGATTTCATATTCTTTATGTTTAGATGCAAAGAGGTTTTGTTTATGAATCCAATTATTGAGCTTTGCATGTAGAGTTTTCATGTTGTTGAGGGTGTTACATATTGGCTGGTTTCAGACTTATTCTGAGACACGTGGTCACAATTTCGCCCTCAATGCAACGTTTGCTGAAATTGATGCTGCAAACTATGACGGGCTGCTGTTACCGGGTGGAAGAGCGCCAGAGTATCTTGCTCATGATCCTCTTGTTGTAGCACTGGTGATCAAGTTTTTCAGTTCTGGAAAAGCACTTGCTTCCATTTGCCACGGACAGTTGATTCTGGCGGCTGCAGGTGTAGCTAAAGATCGCAAGTGCACCGCTTTTCCTCCTGTTAAACCGGCATTGGTTGCCTCCGGTGCTCATTGGGTTGAACCAGACACCATGGCAGCAACAGTGGTGGATGGTAATCTCATTACTGCCGCCACGTATGAAGGGCACCCTGAATTTATTCAGCACTTTGTGAAGGCACTAGGAGGCAACATAAGTGGCTCCAACAAAAAAATCCTCTTTCTTTGTGGGGTACGTTCAAATGATTTTCAGGCACACAACTAACAGGGACTTAGTACTAAGGGTTTTAGGTCTTCGTGTTTCATACAGTAAACATTTCATCTTTATTTGTAATATTGATGAAGATATGTTTTAACAATTCTAAATTTCTAATTGCAGGATTACATGGAGGATTATGAGGTGACTGTTCCTTTTCAGTCGCTTCAGGCATTAGGGTGCCAAGTTGATGCAGTTTGCCCCAAAAAGAAGACCGGTGAAACTTGCCCAACAGCTATTCATGATTTTGAAGGTGATCAAACTTACAGTGAGAAGCCAGGACATGATTTTGCTTTGAATGCAACCTATGATGATGTGAATGCTTCAAGCTATGATGCTCTAGTCATTCCTGGAGGTCGTGCACCTGAGTATTTGGCACTTAATGAATCTGTCATTGCATTAGTGAAGCATTTTATGGAAAGCAAGAAGCCAGTGGCATCCATCTGCCATGGCCAACAGATTTTAGCTGCTGCAGATGTGCTCAAGGTACTCTCAGATCATGTTTGATATATTTCACACTTGTTTCTCAACGAGCTGTGTAGGCGAAACTTGTGCAGTGTCTACATTGATTTTATTTTCTCAAATTAGCATGATGTAAACTGTTCACATTAATTTGTTGACGCTTTAAACACAATTAAAGTTGGGGAGATAACCTTTTTGCAACTTGTGTGAATAGGTCTTTGTGTGTGCTTAGTGGCATGTATATTGATTTTTAGCAATTCACAATCATGGCACAGCTTGGTTGCACTTCATTTCTGTGTGCTTTTCTCCTTTTTGTGAAAGTCATAACTACGGTTCTCTTTAGTGGATGAGCTACTTCTGAATTTGTTCATATTGGAGGCAGGACTGGATACACTGAGTCACTGATCAATTAGTTACTAAGGTTGCGTTGTGTTTGGTGTAAAAGGTACTAGACTGAGTCATCAGTATTATGTTTAATTTAAAATAAATATGGAGATTGGAGGATAGATTCGGAATTTGAAAAGTTAAATTAAGATATTTTTTAGAAGAAATATTATTAAAGTTTCAATCTCTATCTCCAAAATTTCAGTCCTCTGTGTCCCCACTTTCTGGAAATACTGAAAGGACTGACATTTTGGAAACGGAGATTAAAATTTTAGTCCCAGTCTTTGGCCACCAAACACAATATTGAGTCTCAGTCCTCCAGTCTCAATCTCAGTCCCTCTAACCAAATGCTACCTAATGTACCATTAAAGAAATTAGATGTTAAATAGTAAATACGTAGGGCACTGAACAGATATGTTAACCCAAACAAAGTCTCAGGAAATTGCTTCTTTTGGCTAGTCTCTTGTGATCTACCTATTAACAAATTGGCAAAATCTTTGCTCTCTAGATGCACAAGTAATGGCCTTGTTGGAATGTATTCTACTTCTGCAGAACTTCCACAAAAAAAAAAAGGAAGAAAAAATACCCATTGCTATTATTTTCAAATTTTGCTGGTTAATTTAACCCTGTCTTTATGTGATGCCATTGTATATGGGGTGCATGCCACAAGTTAACAATGAGGGTTTCTGTTGATGCGACAGGGAAGGAGATGCACTGCATATCCGGCAGTGAAGCTGAATGTGGTGCTGGGAGGAGCAATATGGCTGGAGCCTAACCCCATAAGCCGCTGCTTCACCGATGGAAATCTGGTTACCGGGGCAGCATGGCCAGGCCACCCTGAGTTCATTGCTAAGTTGATGGCACTACTTGGTATTCATGTCACTTTCTAATGTGATGTGATCTTTGAAGCTTTGCATATGCACTTCTTGTGTATTAAGGTATTGTATATGATGTGACTTATATGAGGGACTTGTACAAGGCTGGCTGAGAATGAGATCTCGTGTATCTGAATAAAAGTCTATCTTTTATGTGTAGATTTTATTAATATATCTTTGAGCAGGATATCTCCGGTGACAACCATGCAACGATTTCCTGCTACATCTTTCAGTACCAACATGTCTTGTTTTGCAACGATTGTTTCACATGTAAACTAACAGTTTTACCATTTTCTTCTAAATATGACAAATATTTCAATGTGCATAATGTGACCTCAACAATTAGATGGAAATTTTAACAATTTCCAACAATAATGAAATGTCATTTTACCCGACTCATTTTAAAAATGAGAAATACTCTATAGTGTATACATTTTTTTCTAGAGAAATGACATTTATATCATCATTCTTGGTGTATTTTTTCCCATCTATCACTTTAGAGAAAATAAAATAAAATTGTTATGAAATTCCAATTTTGCGAATGTCAGTTTTTTAAGAGTGATATGTATAACAAAAATGTATAAAAAATTGTGTAAATATAATAAAATATAATATAATATTAAGAGAAAAAAAATCCTAAATGGTCCCTAACAATAACATCAAAAAACAAGGCCTCTAGAGAAAAAAAAGCCCTTTTTTGGTTTCTATCTTTTAACTCCGTTAGACAAGTTAGCCCCTCCATTAATAATTTTTCGCTAGAGTTAACTAACTATGAATACGTGGCACGATAAGTTAATGATGTGTCAGTTAAATGCCAACTTGGATGGGTAGATTAATGGGCCATCCAACCTGCCCCCTAAGAATTGTACTAAAAAGAGAAGATTCACTCCTGATGACATAAAAGTCCTCTTTCACTCTCTGGAATTACAGAAAATTCTAATCCTCTGTCTCAAAAAATTCGTTGACGACGCTTCACTTGGAGGAAGAAGTTGGTTCCGATGGAACTATTGACGGCGCCGTAATGGAAGAACTGACTGTTGAGGTAAGCTTCGTTACTCTCTCTGCCAATGCATGTGTATGATCAAATTGAATATATTTTTATTCACATTCTCTGCCATTGAATATGTTTTGAAACCTATGATTTGGAGTATAATTTATATTTAAATTTTGCATGATGGGCTGAATTTATATTTATATTTATATATATATATGCTCTGTATATTTTGACCTTAAAGCTTATGTGTTTTGTTGATGCTTCCATTTTTTATTATTCATAAATTTGCATTTTATTCTACTGCAATGCAATATTGCATTTTATCCATAAGTTTGCTTATTTCTTATTATTCATAAGCTTATTGTGTTTGTTTTGAATCTTATTTGCAATGCAATATTGTGTTTATTTCACCACACACTAGCTAGCACACAAAAATGTTCCATTGGTCATAGATTTTCATTAACTTATTGCATAGTTTTATTTAAATTTTTGCAAGAGTTTAAACATGTATACCTTAAAATCATTTGGTGAATTTTAGATAAGTTGATATATAATTCACATTGACCTGCTTAATTAGACATGACTATTGTTACCTAGATTATTTTTTTATCAATAATAGGCTTACCATTGTAATTATTTTTTTAGTGGGAGTACATAAAGAGTACATAGTATATAAGGTGTAATAACTCAACAAATGTTTTCTAAGGGGATTTTTCATTCTCTTCAACAATGAGAAGAACTTATTTCTCTCCCTCTCTTAATCCCTTCTGGTTCATCAAACCATCAACATCACAGCTTGAACAGTTTAGGGCATAAGATTTTCTTCATGGTGCGGTGAGCGTAGAGAGCAACCAAGTTGTGAATCAATTAAAAAAAACAGAAAAGCTCTGCATACAAGCCCTAATGACTTGTATGGTTTACAAGTTCATTAACAAATAAAACCCCAAAACGCGCTCCAAGGGTTACGTTGTATACACGCGCTATATAGAGATCCCGCGTATATCTAACTACCAAATTTAAAAGATTTGTTTCCTTCTTCGTTTTCGTTATTTGCAGATTTGCTCGTTCTTCTTCTCGCGAAGCTTTCCCTGGTTTCTTCGATCGTTCTTTTCCCCTCCTTTCTCACTCGTTTCTTCTTCCTCATTTACGTTAGTTCCTCTCTCTGTAACTCCAGCTTCGTTTTCTATTTGATTTTTTGTTTTCTGAAATCAAAGTTTGAACTCGTTTTGAAGATAATGGATGATTCAACCTCAGATTGTCAGCTGAATCCAGGCGAAGTGGATTATGAATTTGAATTTAACAAAGTTCTTGAGGTTTGATTTACATAGGATTACTATGAATTTTGTTGCAGTAATTTGTATAGCATTGTGTAGGTGAATAATTCGTGAACATTGAATGTCAAAATAATGCATGAAGATAAATCTGTGGATTGAATGTAATGTATTAGTTTTGATTAATTATCTGGAATTTATAGCAGACGATCAGGTGTAGATCAGAACTTTTTTGGGTGTATTTACAGTTTACTGCTTTTTATGTTATTTTAACTGAGTTGTTGTTGTTCGGGTGTATTATATCAGACATGATTGGGTGTGTTTTTAGTTTTTGACATGGTGTATTCTGCAGCCTGTGTATTTACAATTTATGGCTTTTATTGTCATTTTAGTTGAGTTGTTGCGGTTCGGGTGTATTATATCAGACATGATTGGGTGTATTTTTAGTTTTTGACATGGTGTATTCTGCAGCCTCTCTCTGTTGTTGATGACCAGTTTGTTCCGAAGGTTGGAATGACCTTTACCACCCTTGAAGATGCTGGAAAATTTTACAGGAACTACGCCAAGGCTGCAGGTTTTTCTACAAGAGTTCGGAGCACAAATAGGAAGGGAAACGAGATTAAGAATCAATTGATTACATGTAGCAGAGAGGGAAAATAGAAATCTAAAATATCTCCGATCGAGAAGACTAATCCGACAGCCGGTTTAAACTGTCCTGCAAAAATTTATATACACACATTGAAGGATGTTGGTGCTTGGATCATTTCAAAGGTTGTGTTGGATCATTCACATCCCTGCTGTCCAAGTAAAGCAGAGATGCTCAAACAGCACAGAAAACTAACAATGTCCATTCGTCGTACAATAGAGAATAACGAGGAGGCCGGTATCAGACCAAGCAAAACCTACCAATCATTTGTTGCGGCTACCGGGGGTCACCGCGAGTTAAATTTTATCGAAAAGGATGTGAGGAATTACATTACCAGGGAAGTGCGGAATGTTTCCGAACAAGAAGATGCAAAGGAATTCGGGAAATATTTGTTAAGAATGAAAGAGAAGAATCAGAATTTCTTTTTTGAGCTTGAACTCGAGGAGGATCAATCGATTAAGCTGGCTTTTTGGGCCGATACAAGAAGTAGAGCTGCCTTTGAGTATTTCGGAGACGTTATTTCATTTGACACCACCTACAATACAAACAGGTAACAAACTGCCCCTGTTTATGATGCTAAATTAATGTATTTTTATGAATCCGCAGCAGAGGTGTATATTGACTATTTTTTGGGTGTATACGAAGCATTTGTTGGGTGTATCTAATGATTTTGCATTCTGCACTATGGTAATTTGTTTCAGGTATAATTTGGTTTATGGTTCTTTTGTCGGGGTGAATCACCATGGTCAGTCAACACTTCTCGGATGCTCTTTGATGAAAAACGAAGAAATTGAATCACTCAAATGGTTATTTCAATGTTGGCTTCGTTGCATGGGAGGAAACGCTCCGAAAGGGTTTCTCACCGATCAATGCGCATCAATGAAAAGGGCTTTAGAGGCCTGTATGCCAACAACAATTCACCGTTGGTGTATTTGGCACATCATGAAGAAGATACCAAGCAAATTAAACGGGTACAAGGGACATGTAGATATTGAACAAGAAATGAGCCAAGTTGTTTGGAACTCTCATAGCAAAGACTCATTCGATAGGAATTGGAATGATTTTCTGCTGAATTTTGGTCTTGTGGACAACAAGTGGCTTTCAGGTAATGTTTGTTAAAAATCTGCAGTAGAGATGTAAATTGCATGTTTTTTCGGGTGTATTTTATAGTCTGTGTTTGGGTGTATTCTGCAGATCTGTATGAAGACCGTCATATATGGGTTCCTATCTATCTGGATCACCACTTCTGGGCAGGGATGAGAAGCACACAAAGGAGCGAGAGCATGCATTCATTTTTTAACAAGTTTATCACCCGGAACAGCTCGCTTATTCAGTTCGTCAAACAATACGATAATTGCCTCGGAAGCCAGGAGCAAGCAGAGAGAGAATCAGATGCTGCAGATTTTTATACGGTCATACCGTGTGCAACCAAATCCTCCATTGAAGCTCAGTTTCAAGATGTGTACACTCATCAAAAGTTTAGGGAAGTCCAAGCGCAATTCAGAGGAAAGGCGAATTGCATTACCAGATTAACGAATTCCGCTCTAGGCTATTCAGTATACGAAGTCGGAGAACAAGTTTCCAGCTCAATATTCAACAAGTTTGTGGTTACTTACGACTCAGTTGCAGCCGAGGTAAAATGCCAATGCTTATTATTCGAGTCGAGAGGGATACTGTGTCGTCACACACTAAGCGTGTTAAGCTTTGAACAAGTAAGCCAAGTGTCACCGAGATATATACTGGAACGATGGAGCAATAAGGTAAAGAGGCGACACACACACATCAAGAGCAGCCACGACGAGCCACTGTTGGAGCCAAGAAGCAAGAGGTTTGACCAATTTGTTTTTCGTTCGCAAAATATTTGCGAATTTTTATCCGAATCAGAGGAGCTGACTGCAATTCTGCACCGTGCGTATGATAACGTCATGGCTGAGATGGAATCATTAAAAGCCAAAAGGAAGGGGACATCTTCTTTATCCCACGAAGACGCCAACTTGGAATCCGTTAACGAGCTTCAAAGCCTGCCAAGGATTCGAACAAGAGGACGTCCAAAAAATAGGCTAGGTTCAAAGTTGGACAAACAGATTGCAAATGCCACAAAGAAGAAGAAAACGAAAGTTTTAAGCGAGGTAAAAGTAATGTTCTTTAAATTTGTGGTGATTGAGTTTATTTTTCTCATTAATAGTTTAGCTAATATGTGAGTTTCTTATATTCAGATAAACTTGTTTGATGCTGCATCAGTGGTGCATTCAACTTCCAGCCAATATCAAGGACATGTTATGAATTATCAGTTCAGGGTACCAGGAGCAGGGGATAACTCTTTGGGTGTATAGTTACTGAATATGGGTGTAAAAGCACTGTTCTTTTGGGTGTATTTTTGTGAATTTTCTTGTGATTCACATTCTACATATAGATACATATATATAATATTAGGGTTCAGGGTTTTAGGGTTTACAGGTTAGGGGTAAGGGTTTATGTTTTAAGTGTTTAGGGTTCAGGGATTTAGGCTCAAAGCATCAGGGGGGATAGATTTCAGGGTGTATATTCAACTTTGTTTGGGTGTAAAAAATCGCAGGTTATGGGTGTATATTTGATTTGATATTTTTCTTCATATTATAGTACCTGTAATTCATATATTTTGAATACAGCACAGACAGTTTAACAGCACAGACAGTTTGGGTGTATATTTAAGCAATCTTGGGTGTATATTAAACTTCCGTTGGGTGTAAAAGTTTAGAATTTGTGTTTAGATCTGCCTTGATGTTTTCCTTCATATTTTACCACCTGTAATACAGAGCTTTTGAATACAGCACAGACAGTTTAACTATGGAAAAAAATTTCATTGAATAGAAGTTGTTTATAAATGGCAAATTTTACAGCATTTGTTCAATTTACAAACTAGCTAGCAGTTAGATTACTTAGTTTCTATATCAGTAGAATTTATTTGACAAAATGGACTCAATAATACTGAGGATGGCTTGGACAGTCTTATTGCATTACTCGCTTTAATTGCTTGATCTCTCTCTTTATTCATTTCACTTAACAGTATCTACGAAGCATATTCTACTCTATAGTGGTCCACCTCGTCCTACAATTAAAAAGTATATTCTGTTTAAACAACAATATTAATTCAGTAAAGTAATACAGAGTTATATAGTTTTAAAGACAGTTACCTGTGGCCAATTATCCCATTCATACTTCGCCCTTTTAATGTTTTCGGGCTCAATTAACTCAAGCCACTTCATAACGTAAATAGCACAGTCATAGCTGAAAACGAAGAAAATAAATTACAAATCTCATTTAGGAAAGTTTAATGTTCAGAGTCACAAATTTATACCTTGATTTTTGGCCTGAGATATTAACGTATGTTGGTTTAATTTCCAACTCATTCTCCTTTTTCTTCAGAGGTGCCCCGCCGGCATATGCTCTCATTCTTGAAATTACATATCCCTTAAAAAATAAAATAAATCAGTAATACACCCGAATGAAATACACCCAAAAGAGAATACTTACACCCAAAGCAAAACATACATACACTTTATATTGAATTGAAATACACCTATCTATTAAAATAAAGAACACAGAGCCAACTTACAGTGAATTTATTAAGCTGCTTTCTCTCATTGCTTGGAGCTTTCTTGTGTAGCGGGTCAAGTATATAAAATCTTCGCTTTGTTGTATCAATCACCCATAACCACCAATGGCCTGAGTAGCAAAAGGTGCAAAAATATGAAGGATTGACACATTTCAACAGTGTGTTATTTTATTTGGCATATAAGTAAAGAACGGTACTAACAAATTTTACAAATGAAAACTTACATATCGATGCGAAGTTAATTTATTTTGCATCTATGAAGGGAATAAACATTGGGTAGTCTTCCACCTTGAATTCTTTATTGGTTTAGGTGATATGAATTCCCCGTTTGGGTGCTTCGAAATGACCATGCTCTGCAACAATTGTGAAACAACAAATGAAATACTGAAAATACACCCAAGTGAATACTTTAAATAAATCCAAATGACTACACAACTTACACCCAATTGAACGTAAAAAATACACCCAAATGAATACAAAAACAGACCCGTTGATCAGAGAATATACACCCTAAGGAATACAGAAAATACAGCCAAAATTCGTAGAAGTAACACTTACCACAATATCAGGGGGGAGACAGTATACTTGTTCTTGAAACCTTTTATCATTTTTCTGGTTGAGGATGAGGCACATGGCAGATACAATCTAGAAATATATGCCGAAATCAATTTACATTAATAAACATTGCAGTTAACTTTGGTGTTAAAACATTAATGTTATTCTAATATTACCTCAGATTCTATATAACTTCTTGCCTGGAGCGATGCAAGGTGCATTCTATTCAAAATGTATTTATCTTGGGCAATCAGAGTGCACACGTTGTCAAACTCGTTAGTACTGCCATCTGCGTATGTCTTCACTCGCGTCCCCCAGATGTAGCACTTCTCTTTCATATCACCCGTATTCTGATTTATTCCCACAGGAGTTTCAAACTTCCCAGAACTTTCTCCGCCAGTCTCCTTTTGAATTTGTGGACTTTTACTTTCTTCTTTCGCCGCACTGCTTGCTATTTTTTGTACCAAATCCTCTAATTGTTCTAGCAAATTTGCAGTTTCTGGAGTTTTTGCCCTGTCTGCCTCCTGCGTTGACGCTCCCTCCTGCGTTGCTGCTTCTTCTTGGCTTGAATCAGTGAAGCCAAGGCTGAATGATGGCATTGGATCTGTTTTAGGAACATACGATGCTGTCCGTGCCATCATCATCAGGGCAGCAGCATCTTTTGCGGCTGGATAACTGCATGATCATGTATAACGTATTATAAGAGTAAGAATATACGGATGATAAGCAAAGATTGATTTTAGTCTGATGAACTTACCTTTTAGATGGAGCTGGGGGAAGCGTGGGTGTGCTTTCTTCAAGTTTTTGGGGGGGGGGTTCAGGAGTGCTGCACGGCACATAAAATTAATCATGACATAAAAAAAACTATTCAGGAACAATATACACCCAAACTGTAACCCAATATACACCCATACATTGATTTTACTCTAATGAACTTACCTTTTAGATGGAGCTGGGGGAAATGTGGCTGTGCTTTCTTCAAGTTATTGGGGGGTTCAGGAGTGCTGCATGGCACATCAAATTAATCACGACGAAAAAAAACTATTCAGGAACAATATATACCCAAACTGTAACCCAATATACACCCGAACTGTAACCCAATATACACCCAAACTCAAAACAAATATACACCCAATACTATTTCTTACGTTTTTGTAGTTCCTTCAATTTGTAGCAGAGGGGTTGGTTGAAATTCTGTCTCAGGTGTTTCTTCAAATTCCGGCACGGTGGTTGTTTGGGACACTGGCACGAAAACTTGAATCGGAACTCTAAACAAGAAGAAAAATGAAAGGTTAACAACGCCTTTGAAAATAATAAGGTTATAAGATTGAAATATTCTTGAAAAACTCACATTGCAAGCGCTTCCGACGGTGTCTCTTCCCTCACAATCATTATATTCGAATCAGCCGGCTCACTGGCTGACTCTTGAACCAGACTCGACCTAAAATACACCCAAAGAGAGTCAAAAAATACACCCGAACAATTCAAAAGGAAGACAGGCTTTGTTTTTTAAGAACTTACATACTTGCAGTTTTTGCTTTTTTTTCCTGCCTTTTTTTTCTCGAATAAAATAATAAAGGGCTTTTTTTCTAAAAAAATATATACAGAATTAGAAGTAGAAGGTAATAAAAGAACAGAAGTAACGGTTATTTGAAAGAGAAATTACATGCTCTCTGCAGGCCTATTTACACTACTTTGTTCTGTGTGTCCTTGAGAGGAAGGATCATCACTTCCCAAGTTCACGTCCGGTATTCTAAATAGATTTCATGTTATTCAGACAAAATATGATACACGTAAATCATGATAAAAAGATTTTATTAAATAAAGCTTCTTACGTTTCAGAGGAGACATAGTGACCTTCTGTCGATCGCATGTCAGCTTCCTTCTCCCTGCGAAACAAGAAACAATTATTAGCAAAGAAAACACACTAAAATCTGAAATATACACCCCAACAAGACATACCGCTCTGCAGCAGATTTTTCATTGTTTTCTCTTAACAATTCATCTAGATCTTCACTTCCTATTTCATATCTCTCACTGCATTCATAAAAGAAGATGTTAACAAAAATAATTATGATGATAGATGGTAATATAGCTTACGAAGTACTGTACCCATCATAGGATTGATCTTCTTCAAGAGATGAATGCTCAATAACAACCTTTTTCTTTTTGGATTGTGTTCTGGGTGGAAAAAATAAGTATGAATCAGAAATAAAAAATTAATTTTATCACAGAATATTATCCAAAGAAGTGCTTACTTTTTTGGTGTTCTTTGTGTCTTTTTCTTTTTTTTTTTTTGCTTCTTCACCGGTGATGATTCTTCGCTTCTATACGTTAATAAGAGACACTTCAGTTAATACACGAAATCTTGATAATTAAGCCAAGAGAAAGGAGTAATAATTTTAGAACATTACTCATCAGTTGATTCAGATTCTGAATCAGAATCAAAATCCTCTTGACTCTTCTTCCTTTTTTTGGAGACCATTCTGGAAGGCAAACAATCATTATTTAGAACATACTAAAGATATAAAATACACCCAAATGAATGCACAAGATACAACCAACTGAATGGACAATATACACCCAACACAAAAAATGAAATACACTCAACTTAATAAACAACATACACCCAAGTTGATAAACAAAATACACCCAAATGGTTTCACAAAATACACCCAACTCGATAAAGAAAATACACCCAAGTATGGTACTTACTTTTTTCCTTTTTTGCTGGGTTGTTTTCTTGGTGAATCCTCTGAATCTTCTTGAGTCTCAGACTCAGAGGTAGAACTGTCACTATCAGTTGTTTCTGTCTCCGAAGACGATGTTGAACTTGCCTTCCTTTTTTTATTTTTTTTATTTCTTTTTTTTTCTCTATTTTTTTCATTTTCTCACTTGTTTGCGCCATCTTTACAATCCCCTGAAACATTAGAAATTTTAGTTAGCAGCATTCAGGTAAATAAAATACACCCAACATATTATGTTCACTTACCAAATTTTCCTCTATTTCCGCACTCATTCTTTCGTCCAACTGCTCCTTACTCTAGTTGGCAATCCAGGGTTTTGGCGGTCTTTCAGCCCTCTTCTTGCCTTTATTTTTAGAAAGATGAAAATAAATTATCATCAGGGCAAAGAGGCAGCCATCAATTGCCTTTTTCTTTTTCTCCTTGTAGTCGGTTATGCCCTTGACGATAAAACTCAAAACATGCCCTCCCCAGTTTCTCTCTGTTATGGTGTCCATCTCAAAAATTGGGGCCAGGTGCACAGGCGAGATTTTGTTTATTGTCGTTGGTAAAAGGAACGCCATCTGTATATAGAGGATGAAAATCCTCTTGAACATTAGGCGATCCTGTTCGTTACCAGCGCCAATATCCATTATCTCATCTGTAAGACTTTTGAGGGTCTTACCCTGGAATCTTCTAAAAATTTCTTTGTCATCCTCAGAAAGTTCCTTATAATTGACTTTCTGAGGAAATAGATCTCCTACAAAAAGAAAAACAACAAAGTATGAATATCAGTTCAAATACACCCAAGCATCAACTAAAATACACCCAAGCGTCAGTTAATATACACCTATAATTTTTAGCGAGTTACCTGTTGCGTTGATGCCAAGCGCATCACCTATTTTTTTGGTGTTATTTTAAAAGAACCGTATCCGGTTTCCAGTCTGTTCTCCCCTAATTTGAAGTTGTTAGCCAGCTCCCTTAACACTTGGTGATGCACCCTTAGTGGTGGGATGTGCATCAAGCCACCGAATCCCAAATCCCTCACAATCGTTTTCTTCTCCTCACTCATGTTTCTAAATTTATCATTTAACAAATGTGTTGCACACTTAAGGTCTTTGGTTTGCTGTAAACAAAAATAAAATTATAGTCAAATATGTTTCTATTATATAAAACTGATTTTATCTAAGACATATATTTGTTCTTACATTTCTTCCAGGTTGGTTTCTCGCTGCCATTTTTTCTGAAATGAAAAATACACCCAAAGTTATCAGTAAGATACACCCATATATATGAGTCAGATACACCCATAGATATCAGTAAGATACACCCATAGATATGAGTCAGATACACCCATAGATATCAGTAAGATACACCTATAGATATAATTCAAATACACCCATATATATCAGTCAGATATCACTCAAACATGCATCAATATACAAGGTCAAGCAACATTACAAGGTCAAGCAATATACACCCATGGACAAGCAAATATAAGAACAGTTGCAACTGCTGACTATTACAGTATATCAGTTCAGAAAAATACACCCAACAATTTATGCCATATACACCCAAAAAATTACCTCATATACACCCACCAAACTACGAAATATACCCCCAAAAATTAGTTACCAGAAGAACTAGAACAATAAGAACAGTAACACCTAGAAGAACTAAGAAGAACATTGTAACATAGAACCAAGAATAATAGTAAAACCTAGAACAAGTAGAACATCATAAACTGTAAAATGAGACGTAGAGCAAGAAGAACAGTAAAACGTAAAACAACGTAGAAGAACAGTAAAACCTAGTTCTTCAATTTCGAAATGTGGAAAATATACAGGAATGGTAATGTAACGTACCTTGAGTATGATAGCTTTGTTTTCTCTGGAGATTCTTGATCGAGAGTTCTATGTTGTGTTGATGGAATTTTTGAATATTAGCGACGAGTTGTATATTTTCAGTATCGAATGATGCTCGAAAATGGAACGTTTGCTTTTTCTCTGAATGGCTTTGAGAAGTGGAAGAAGTGGAAGAGTCTGCCATTAAGGGGCGGTTTACGCGAAGCGTAACCGTTTGAGTGGAGCGCGTGTAAATGACACCCCATTCAATGCTCTTCTCTGCGCGTGTGGAATGTTTGTGGGCTGGGGGCTTGGATAACTTGTAAGGCCTTTTTGCTTGTATGTGTAGCAGGCCCGTAAAAAAAATTGTGAATTGAGATCAATCCAATTTTGCCATTTTCTTTCTATCCCTAATTTTTCTTTTGACATTTTCTTTCTCCATTCTTATCTCTTCCTTTGAACTCATCCAATAGAGTTTGATGAAAGGCTATTTTGCAAGATTCTTTCTTGGTGAACATAGTTGTTCCGATCAACGAGTTGGAAAGTAGAAGATCTGAATCCCTATTACTCTGTGACTCATTGATTTCTCAAAATGGTGAACATGGTAAACAGATCCTCCCATTGTAGAGGTCGTGGAGCTACATTGGCTTGCTCTCATTGCAACAAGCAAGGCCACACAGAAGATGTATGCTATAAGAAGCATGGGTACTCCTCCCATTTCTATCAACGGCAGCAACATAACACCACCATCAATCACGTGATCACTGAGAGGCATGATGATATACTCAGTGACAAACAATTCCAGCTCAATTGTCTCCAAGAGAACACTGGAATATCAAGATCTGGGTTCACTCCAGAGCAAAGATTTGCCTTGTTAGAGTTGATCAAAGACAAAAGTGTGCAGCAACAACCTCATAATGCAAAACAAATTTTGACTAATTCTATTCAAACTTCCATTCCAGGTAAAACCATTGCATTGCATTTTAATGCGAAAATTATGAGTATTATCACTCCAAAATCTGCACTATGGGTCATTGATTCCAGTGCAACAGATCATGTGACTTTTGACTTAAAAGATTTTGCAAGTTTTCAAAATATTGCTCCAATCAATATGATATTGCCAAATGGGACCAAAACTGTTAGCACCATCATTGGCACAATCACATTCTCTAAAAAAATTTTTCTCAAAAATGTTTTATACATTCCTTCTTTTGATTTTAAACTGATATCTGTGTCAAAGTTAACCTCAAACTTACATTGTCAACTGTTAATCAATGATAAGTGTTGTGAGATATAAGATAGATCCACATCAAAGATGATTGGCATTGCTGAGTGTATAGAAGGGTTATATACAATGAGTAGAGAACCAGAATTCTCTCACTTTTCCTCTCTTCCAACAAAGCAAGCTTCATTGGCGGCAACTACGACTACTACTCATCCCACCACACCTTCACACAGTGAGCACAACAACATTTGGCATCTTAGATTAGGACACATACCCATGCATAAATTGATTTTTCTGAAGAAGTATTATCCTTTTATAGATTGTATTGCTTTAAAACTTCCTTGTGATTCATGTCATTTTGCAAAACAAAAGAAATTATCTTTTAATCTTAGTACAACTAAAATAAAAGATTGTTTTGACTTAGTTCATATGGATATTTGGGGTCCTATTTCTGTCCCTTCCAATGAAGGACATAGGTATTTTTTTTACTATGGTGGATGGCAAGAGCAAATTCACTTGGATTTTTTTTTATGAAAACCAAATCTGAAGCATCACAATTGATTATTAATTTTGTGAATTTTGTCAGAGTACAATTTAAAAAACAAGTTAAGTATATAAGGACTGACAATGGGCCAGAGTTTACTCTAAAATCTTTTTTTTGCATCAACTGCAATTTTACACTAAACTTCTTGTGTAGAAATACCAGAGCAAAACGGGATTGTAGAGAGAAAACACCAGCATATTTTAGGTGTTGCTAGAGCACTGCTATTTCAATCAGGAATTCTACATTGTTTTTAGCAATACGCAGTTGCTCATGCCATTCACCTAATTAATAGGATGCCCAACACTAACCTGGATAATGCTAGTCATTACAAGCTTTTGTATGGTAACTTACCTGACCTTTCATATTTAAGAGTATTTGGTTCTCTTACATATGCCTCCACATTAACAAATTCAAGAACAAAATTAGACCCAAGAGCTAGAAAAACAGCTTTTCTTGGTTTTAAATTAGGAACAAAGGGTTTTCGACTTATTGATTTAAAATCAAAGGAAATTTTCATATCCAGAAATGTAACTTTTTATGAAACTCATTTTCATTTTTACATTCCACTAGCACTGACATTTTTGTGGTATCCATTCGTACTCCACAATGCATTGATCTTTTTCAATATGATACATCATCCACACATCATTTGCAATCACCCACACATACCACACTCACATATTCAAATGAACATTTCTCAAGCTCAATGCACTCACCAATTTCCTCACACACCATTGCATCCATTACCACACCACACACTAACAATGCACCTGTATCACAACACTCTGACATCACACATGACTGTATTACTAGAAAGTCTAAAAGAGTTAAGAAACCGCCTGCTTATTTGAAGGACTATCATTGTATGACAACCCACAGCTCACTCTAACAACTTTGCCAACTCTAACTCTTTATATCGTATCTCACAACACTTGTCATATGATAAACTAACCCCAAAATATAAGTCGCTTTCTCTAGCCATTACCTCAAATCAAGAACCTAGCACTTATGAGGAAGCGGCTGCACATGAATGTTGGAGAAAGGCAATACAAGATGAATTGACAGCTCTAGATCAGAACAGAACTTGGTGTCTCACTAAACTCCCAAAAGACAAGAAGGCTGTGGGTTGCAAATGGATTTTTCGGGTAAAATTCAATCCCGATGGCACCATAGAGAGGCACAAAGCGAGACTAGTTGCAAAAGGATTCACTCAAGTGTAAGGAGTAGATTATGGTGATACTTTTAGTCCAGTTGTCAAAATGACTACCCTACGAGTAATGTTAGCATTAGCAGCGGCAAAGAAATGGCATTTGAAACAGCTGGACGTCAACACTGCCTTCCTTCATGGATATTTGGACAAGGAAGTTTATATGAAGATTCCACCCGGTTTGCCTGTGTCACAACCAGGTTTGGTTTGTAAATTGTAAAAATCTCTATATGGGCTTAAGCAAGCAAGCAGGCAATGGAACATTAAGCTCACTCAGACTCTTGTGGATGCTGGTTATAAGCAGTTTTTTTTATGATCATTCACTCTTCATCAAGAAACAATCTGAAAGCTTCACTGCCATTCTAGTATATGTTGATGACTTGGTTTTAACCGGGAATGACATTGGTGAAATCAATTTCATCAAGCAAAATTTGGATGACAAATTCAAAATAAAGAATCTTGGTGATCTCAAATACTTCTTGGGAATGGAAGTAGCACGCTCTAACTCTGGAATTCACATTTATTAGCGGAAGTACACCATGGACCTTCTCAGAGATTTTGGTTATCTAGATTGCAAGCCTCTCTCTACCCCATTTGATTAGTCAGAAACTCTCAAAGGAATCAGGTACCATTTTAACAGACAACACTGTTTACAGACAGCTCATCGGCCGACTCCTTTACCTCACAAACACTAGACCCGATATCTCTTATGCTGTGGGACGTTTGAGCCAATTTTTGGACTGTGCAACCACTTCTCACCTACAGACTGCTTTTCACATACTCCGATATTTAAAAGGCCGACCTGCAACTGGTCTCTTCTTCTCCTCTTCTTCTAATCTGCATCTCACTAGATTTGCCGACGCTGACTGGGCTACCTGTGCTGATACTCGTCGCTGATGCGTGAGCATCCTTCCTATCTTTTCCTAGTGAATTTGCATTTAATTTGTTGAGTTTAATCAAGAATTAATTATCTTTTAGCCACTACGGATGCTACTTTAAGTCGTGTACAATTCTGTTTATTTTAGGTAGCATTTGGTTGGATTTGATAGAGCTTCTGCAGAAAAAGAGAAGAAGGCTATATAGGACAGGAATGGCTTAAAGGATGGAGAAGAAGCTTGCACAAATGGAATCAGCACAAGAATTAAAGGAGATGACAGCGAGGAGAGACGCGTGCGCGTACCTGACGCGTGCGCGTGATTTGGAGATTTGCTCAGCGACGCGTGCGCGTATCTGATGTGTACGCGTGACACGCGAAGAAGACCATCGATGCGTACGCGTGACATACGCCACGTGCAGAAAATGCAGAAAACGTTGATTATTTAATTAATTCTGATTTAAACTTTATTTTATTTTTAAAATAGGAAAAGATGTTATTTTAGTTTTAGAAAATAGATTTTAAATTAATTAGGATTAGATATAAAAGAGAAAAGAAACTTCTCTTCTGGGGATCCCAACATTAGTTAACTTTTTATTCCACCTCAACCCAATTTACAATCCTAGTTTTTCACTCTGAACCATGAGCAACTAAACTTCCACTGTTAAGGTTAGGAGCTCTGTCTATTGTATGGATTGATACTATTATTTTTCTATTTTAATTCACGTACTGATTTATATTTCAAGAATTGTTTTCGTTCTTTATCTTATGAATTTGGGTGGAACGGAAGTATGACCCTCTTTCTAATTGAGTTCTTGTATAACTTGGAAAAGCTCTTTACTTGAACAACAGCTTGAAAATAATTTCTCCTAAATTCTAATTATCTGGACTTAACGGGATACGTGACATATAATCCTCTTATATTTGGGTAATTAGGATTTTTGTGGCATAATAACTAGAATTAAACTTCACCCCCTAATTGGAATTAATTGACCAAGGAATTGGCGGTTGATGAATTTTAGAGGAGACTAGAAAGGTCTAAGGAATTAGGGTCTAGTCACATATAGTTTGCCATGAATTAAATCTTGCATGATTAGAATAAATTAATAAGAAAAGTCAATCCGAAAAATAGATAACTCTGAAGCCTTAACTGCCTTCTCCATATTTTATTCACAACTTGTTTACTGCTTGCTTTATTAATTTTTTGAATTTACTGTTTAATGCTTTTGAACTCTCAAACACTATTTTCTTCTTGTCTAACTAATTAAATCACTTAACCGTTGTTGCTTAATCCATCAATCCTCGTGGAATCGACCCTCACTCACTTGAGGTATTACTTGGTACGACCCGGTGCACTTGTCGGTTAGTTTGTGGTTATAAATTCTGCACCATTCGCTCTGTTTTTGGTTATTGTTTCATGCTTGGGAACTCTCTCATTAGCTGGAACAGTAAGAAGCAAACCACAGTTGCCAAGTCCTCTGCAGAAGCTGAATATAGGTCTCTTACTTTTGCCACTTGTGAAGCTATTTAGTTATCTTTCTTAATGGATTTCATTGGTTTGTCGCTTCAAAAGTCTATCATTTTATTCTGTGACAACCAGTCAGCCATTCACATTGCCAATAATTCCATCTTTCATGAAAGAACCAAACACATTGAAGTGGACTGCCATATTGTTCGTGAAAAGTATTTGTTTGGTCTCATTCATCTTATGCTAGTTCGTTCCAATGATCAACTTGCTGATTTTCTTACCAAAGCTCTGCCACCGGGTCCTTTTCTTGCTAATGTTTCCAAGCTAGAATTGTTAGATTTACACAATTCTAGCTTGCGGGAGGGTGTTACCTAGATTATTTCTTTATCAATAATAGGCTTACCATTGTAATTATTTTTTTAGTGAGAGTACATAAAGAGTACATAGTATATAAGGTGTAATAACTCAACAATGAGAAGAACTTATTTCTCTCCCTCTCTTAATCCCTTCTGGTTCATCAAATCATCAACATCACAGCTTGAACAGCTTAAGGCATGAGATTTTCTTCAACTATCAATCATTAAAATTATTAAATAATCTACATTACTTTCAAATATATCTATCTATTAACTATTGTTATTGCTGCTAAATTTGTCTTTTGTTGGTGTTGCAAATGTCTAACTTTGCAGTACCTGTATTTAACTATGGTGGGAGGCTTGGGAAGGATAGTAATGGGGTGTTGCAGTATGTGGATGAAAAGGTACATAAATTTCTTCTAACAAACTTAGATTTAGTGAACTTTTTTTATCTGAAAGAACTACTAAAGAGTTTAGGCTATGCTGATTATGCTGCAATATACTGGTTAGAACCCACAACTCGAAATTTAAAATTTGGACTTCATGTGATTAAGGGAGATTCTGAGATAAATAATTTGAAAAACAGTTTCTTGGCAAGTGACTGTCTGGATTTTAATTTATACTTTAAATACCCAGTTGGTGAGTTTTGCTATGTTAACAAGGATTTAGGTCAAGCTGCCGGTCAACTTAATGATTCTTCTTCCTCATCCTCGTCTGGTGAAGATGACGAGAGTTCCGAGGATGAGGCATACAATCCTCCTTCAGATGCATGCGATGAGAGTAGTGACACTAATAGTGACGAAGATAGAATAAAGTTGAGGACGTCTATTAAAAAGAAGGTTGATGATGGGAAAGATGATTGTGGTAATGGGAAGGGTGGTGCTGACGAGAAGGCTGCTGGAAATGTGAACATAGACAAGAAGAAGGCCAATTCAAATAAATATGCTGGGAAGAGAAAGAAACATGCTAGGCCCAATTTTAGTCATAGTAGAAAGGGTAATGTTGGAGTTGGTTCAGGGGGCAATATAGGCGGACAACATACTGGGCTTAGTAGTTCTAAGGCCCAACCTAATTCTAGATAAGATAAAAGTGTGTCAAGTCACACTAAGGGTGTTGAGCCCATTATAGAAGAGGTTGATTCTGAAGAAGAGAAGGAGTATGTTTATGAGAGTAAAGCATTTGTCTCCCCTATTTCATTAGATGATGAGAGAGGTAATAAACACAAATGGCCAGAGCACAAAACCAGTTATGGCTATGGAAAAGTGTACTTTGAGTTGGGTATGGAGTTTGACACAATGGCTGAGTTCAAGGAGTGCTTGAAGGATTACTTTGTTTATGAGGGAAAGGAATGCCGATATATTAAGAACGAACGAGAAAGAATTAGGGTGACGTGTGCTGAAGAAGGATGTCCATGGTTAATCTATACCTTATATAATTCTAGAGATGGTTCAAAACTTTTGTAAATAACCATACGTGTGGGAGGGATTTTGGTTCTAATCTGGCTTACCGCAAGTGGGCTGCAAGCAAGTTGGTTAAGGTTTTGGAAACTCGACCGGACTTGACACCAAAAGAGGCTAAGGTGCACATGGTTGAAGAGTATAATGTGCAATTGCATGACAAGATGATTGCAAGAGCCTTGAAGGCTGCAAGGGAACAAGTAATTGGAAAAGAAGGAGGACCAATACGGTAAAATACAAGACTACTTGAGTGAGCTGTTAAGGAACAACCCAGGTTCCACTGCAATAATGTGGACAATACCTCAACCAGAGGGTCTGCCACTGTTTGATAGGCTTTACATCTCGCTTGAGGCTTGCAAGCTTGGGTTCAAGGCTGGTTGCTGGCGGTTGATTGGCCTTGATGGATGCTTTCTGAAAAGATATTATGGTGGACAACTCCTATCTGCAATAGCACAAGATGAAAATAATCATTTCTTTATTATATCTTATGCAGTGGTGGACAGTGAAAACACTGAAACATGGAAGTGATTTTCTAACAAGGTTGAAAGAAGACTTGGTTGATGTTTTCAATGAAGAACTGAATTTCATCTCGGACCAATAGAAGATAAGCATTCTATAACATGCTAAAGAGTATTATTAGTGAACTTTATTAGTGAAGTTTATTTATGATGCTTATGGTGTTTTGAATTCTGTTATAATATGTTTTAAATTTTGTTATCAGAGTATGATTCGTGAAGTTTATTTATAATGTTTATGATTTTGCTTAATTCTGTTATAAGAGTTTATTAGTGAAGTTTATTTAATTGTGTTTATAAGAGTATAATTAGTGAAGGTTAGTTATAATTCTGTTATAATGTGTTTTGAATTTTGTTATAAGAGTATGATTAGTGAAGTTTAGTTATGATGTTATGGTTTTGCTGAGTTCTGTTATAGGATTTTATTAGTGAAGTTTATTTATGGTGTTGCTGAATTCTGTTATAGGATTTTATTAGTGAAGTTTATTAGTGGAGTTGTGAGGAATTGAGATGCTATATTATGTGAAAAATGGCCAATCACAAGAGAAAACTAGCTAAATACAATGGTAAATTGACTTCTGTGCAACATATTAAGCTGGAACAGATTATTATGTCTGAAAGCAACAAGTGAAATGCAGTATGGAGTAGAGATAATGACAAAATTATCTATAAAGTTCAAAGAAATTCCCACAAGCTTTGTGTAAATCTCAAAGAGCACACTTGCACATGCAATGTGTGGCAGCTCACAGGTAATTCATGTATACTATGCTATCATTAGTTATATTAACTATATATATACCTATTCATTATGGTCTTTGATTTGTTAAAAATGTATGTAGGACATCCATGCAAGCATGCAGTTGCTACAATTTCTAGATTGAAAAACATGGGATACAAATCAGAAGACCTTGTCGATAAGTCACTGACAATGGATGCTGTCCAAGCAGCATACTCTTGTGTCATCCAACCAGTAAACAGTGAGAAATATTGAATCCCCAGTCCCCACAGATTGTCAATAAATCCTCCCTTCCCCAATCGTACGTCCAGCTGGCCGGCCAAAACTTAGGAGGATGGAATCTCTTATCGAAATGGTGATTGGAAATAAAGTTAAAAGATCGTGCTAAATAACTTGTAGTAAGTGTGAAGAGAAAGGTCATTATCACAAGACTTGCAAAGGTGCACCTAAGGATCCAAATTGGCAGTCAAAGGCTAAAAGAACAAAGAAGGCAAGCAAGACTCAATCAGGAACTTCCGTTGGAGCTACAACAAACAAGCAAGGACAACAACATAATTCGATGGTTGCATTTGTTATTTTTTGTATTCTATTTTTTTAATTTTGTTAATTCTGCTAGATCTGTTATGTGTTGTTGATTGCAAATTGCTAAATCTATATATTATATTTGCATCATCATTTTCAGGCAAAGGCAAAAAAGAATAAGAAAAAGATATCAAAAGTGACAGCCTCGCCCAATGCAGATTTTGTTGAAGAGATTGATTTATCTCAATTTGCATCCCATAATGATGGACCTGTGAGTATGTTGTTGTATCGGGAATGGATCCTCTCAATTGTTAAAAAAAATTGAGAGTGTAAAGTGTGATCTCTAACCCTTTATTGTTCTCTCTCTCATATTTATTTTTGGTCCCACTTATAAAATTATTGGTGGAAGATCACACTTTACTCCCTCAATTGTTAAAAAAAATTGAGAGGATCCATTCCCGTCCCTTGTTGTATCTGGTGACTTTAGTATTGCTCATTTTTTATGCTGAAAATGGTTATTTTATCTTGTGCAGGCTACTCAGCAAATTTTCAAACCTCCTGTTGGGTTCCGAATAAAACAAACCATTGTGAAGCCTCCAATACCACCCCCTCAAAACCATCTAGAGCCACTTGGAGCAGCTACCTCAAGAACATCCGGCAGCTTGTTTACCTTTATGTCAACACCTGGTTTTAGGCCTCCAACTCACACTTGAGGAGATTTATTAATGGATTGCAAGCACCAAGTGAAGACTCATATGTATTTTGCTGGTCTATAAGTCAAGTCATATGTAACTTATGAACTCAATTAATTATCTTTTGGTTCATTAATAGTTGTAAACTTATTCGCTGGTATATAAGTTAGACAACCAGTAATTTAGAGACATTATTTTGCTACTGCACAAACAATCATACTTTGGTGCTGAGTTTATTATAACAGATTATGAAACTATTTTAAATTGTGCTTATAGTTCCATCTTTACTATCATATAGCACATATGAAAATCATATTGTAGAGACTTTTTTTAGATTGATGAAACATATATTTTAGATTTAGCTTACAATGATTGTATATCCAAATTTTTATATATTCATCCATCAAAATATGTGATTACACATTTGTAGTATAATCTAATTTCTTTCAATAAATATCATTTCAGATTAAAGTGATAGCAAATTCATTAACATAAAATATAATCTTACACAGGTTTAGTTACATCTTAAAAGCATTACAAAACAACATAATTATCACAAAATGTCACAACTAAGGTTATGACAATTACTTAGAACATGTCCTAAAGACTAAAGCAATTATGATATCAATTATACCCAAAATTATAAGCCTAAAATATTTGAAGTAATATCATTCTATGTTCTACCTCCTTCATCCTACTACCTTGAGATCCAATTTTGATTTTTCAAATTCAATTTCATCTCTAACTCCTTCATTCTATGTTCTACCTCCTTCAATCTCCTTTTTATTAAAATAGCATTTTTAGAAGTAATATTCTCATCAATATTTTCTTGAACTAATATATTTAGCCACTTGAAATACTTGCAATGTGGGATGAGTGCTTGAAAAATTAAAATTTTCAATTGTAAAAATACAAAAATTATATAAAATTTTTAAACGTAAAAAATATACAAAAAAAAAGTATAACTTCATGCAAAAATTATAAATCAATACTTACATTGTAATTAGGGCATCTCAAGAAAAACCTATCTGGATTAAGTTTTGTACAAGATTGGAAGAGAATCGCATCAGTGTCACAGTGACATTTTGGAGGCATAAATTTCTTCTTTCTTGGCTGCCCAACACTTCCAGAAGAAAAGGTGCAGCTCCTACTCTCTTCGCCAACACTATAACCACACAGCGTGCGACTCCTAGTTTCTGAAGAATAATCTCCATGGCTCATGGTGGTAGCACAGTTAGGGTTCTACATAAGGAGGAATGAGGACGAAGCACTTAGGGTTGCTCATGTTCTACGCAAATAAAACACGAAGTTCTATTTTAAAAAATTGTCAGAGAATGGGTTGGGTGATTTATTAATATGTCAATATAGGCTGGCACTTAATAGACATATCACCATCTTAACGTGCCACGTATTCACGTTTCATTAACTCCAAAGATAGATTATTGACGTAGGGGCTAATTTGTCTCACGAAAAAATTTACCAGGGACAAAAAGTGGTTTATTTTTTTCTAAAAATCCGTTGTCCTTCGAAAAAATTGTCAAATATCAAATTGGGTATTCACTCTAATATTAATTTTGTAATTGAAAAAAAATAGTATATATATTTTTTCCTCACAAAAAAGTAATAAAACTTTATTTTATGAGTAAATATGTAAATTGATCCAAAAAATTTTAGATTAGATATTTTAGACCTCAATAAATTTTTATTTTCTAAAAATTCTTAAAAGTTACTATCCGTAGTGTCTCCCTTCACTTTTAATCAATTATATGCATATTGAACAAATAAAATTTTAATAAATTTATTATAAGATAATTAGATCCTTAAAAAAATATAATCCAAGACAAATTAATTTTTTTTAAACGATCCAAAAATCATTCTGTAGAATAAAAATTTGTTAGTGGCGATAGGCCAAAGATTAACAAGTTACTACATGTAAACAAGATTCACATATTCAAGATTTGTTTAAACAGATTAGTGAACTAACTACTAAATTAACTCAATTTAATTATAAAATATAAAATTTCTTAAAATTAATTTGGATATTTATTTATTATTTATTTATTGCCCATCAATTCATAGTAGAAAATCATTAACAAGCCCACCAACCACAGCTCCACTTTCCGCCTCAACATTGTCTTACTACCATCACCCCGATAGCCTCGTGTTTTTCAAGAAAATAAAAAATAAACAAAAAAATAAAAAAAATTTCTGAATTATTCATTCTCAGCAGTCAGCACAAAATAATTAACGAATTATTGGAGAGAAACGAGGAAAAAAAAATCTCAAGTCTCAACACGAATTAGAAAATCCCATATCTGTATAAATGTTTTGTTTTGTTAGATAAAGATTGGGCACTGGAGATAGTGGGCCAGAATAATTGAATGGGGGTTGATAGAGTGGGCTATGCACGTTGAGTAGAGTGGGCTTCAAGAGTAGGTAATCTCTTCTCGATGAATGGATAGATGAATGACACGTAAGCATTTCTTCTTACCACTTCCCTTCCAACACGCTTCTCTCTCTCCTCTTCTCTCCTCTCCTCTTCCTTCATTCCCTTCTTTGCCCTAATCAACAATCTCAATTCTCAGATCTCTTCCCTCCATTTCCAGTAAGCTTTCTCTCTCTCTGTCTTTTTTATCTCTCTAACTTCTTGGCTGAGTTTTCTTTGCGCTCCTAAATGCTTACTTTAATTTCTCGTTAGTTCTTTCTAAATTGCCCTTATTCGCTTCTTGTTTGTTTTCTTCAACTGTTGCTCCTCTTATTATGATCTATAATATAAGATAATCTATTTTTTATTTATTTGTTAGTCTTTTCTGTTGGAAAAAATTATGTATTTTGGATTTTAGCTTTCTTTATTGGGGTTTCCTTTTTGGACTATGCTAGTGCTGTTGCAACATTGATGTTTAATAGTCCTAAGTTATTCTTACTTACCCTTCCCTGTTGAAGTGATACTATTTTAGGGTTAAGCTGGGAGTTTTTTATATTAAACCGTTGCTGCTTTCTGTGATGTAGAGAAAATAAATTGACTCTATTTTGGGGTTTTGCATACTGGATTTGATGTGCATAGTAAGATGTTTGAAGAGTCATGTGAATATGCAGTGTTTTCTATTGAATAGCTGAACCTGAAACGCCTTTTACCCGCCTCGAAGCCTCCACAACTTGTAATCAACCTACATACTTATGTGCTTTAGATATCAGCGAAACGTACTTTTAGGAGCCATAGGTTTTATGAGTTTTCTTCCTAGAAAGTTTTGTTGATGTCACACTTGAAATGGGCCATGATTTATTCTGGAACTCTGATCTGATGTGGACTTTCACAAAGTCTTGGTTGATACAAGGGTATATGCTTGTAAATATTGATAAGGTACACACTGCTTCCAGTTGTTAAATTGGAATGATTCTTTTAAGTATTTAAATTGCTGAGAATTTATGCTTCAATTTTTTTGTTGAAAGGGGTATCTTCTTATGAAAGCAAAAGAATATGTATGTGGTTTTCTTTATTTTAATTTATTTTTATTCTTAAATTATTGATTACTTATCTACACCTGAGGTTTTGTTGATGTGGTGTTTTTTTGGTGTAGTATGTGATCCTTTGGTAGATTTTGTTGATAATTTTATTGTGAATATCAATACAACAACAACAAAGCCTTATCCCACTGGGTGGGTCCTGCAAACACATGAATAGAAGCTTCTCTGATTTATCAGAGCCAGGTTTCAATGAAGGCTTCTTGGTTGCCCTGGCTCACTTTGGAGCTATGCAAATTGCAAACATGCTTTTGAGAACCACTGGCACACACCCACAGAAAAAATGTTTCCTAGAATTAGGTTTGGCTTACTGATTAATCTTTAATGGCTATATTTTCGAAGCGAAGTTTTGTCTGGTTACTTTTGGGGTGTTACGAGTATATGTTCTGGCTAAGCATACTATGGAGCTGATTTTAGATTGGATTAAATTTCATTTACAATTCTAATGGCAATGTTCTCTATATTAGGTTTTTTTTTTTTTTTTGGGGGGGGGGGGGGGGGGATCACTTTATTCCTTTAAATAACTTTTCCTGGATGTTGAATTTCATCAAACCATTGAATTGGAAGGTCTGACTACTTAGATCAGGTTAAAAGTTCATAGAATTTCAAAAAGGTTATGATTCTTGGTTATTTGGCTATAATAATGTTTTTAAAAATTGAAATAAATGTCAAATATTAGATTATATATCTTTCAGTGTCCTTTTCTAAAATTTTTGCAGTATGCTTGATCTTCAAGATAATATCACATGACTTAGCAGTTATCTTTCTCGGCTTCAATGTTTTTAAAACTTTTTAAACAAAATAAGTGTACAAGAGCTACTCTTGGATTAAATAAATCCCTTCCCTTCAGCACGCATTGAACATCTGTTCTCTAATCTGAATTCTGACTGCTGTTATGTTGGGATGTTATAATTTGACTTCTTCCTGTTGTCTTTTGTGGGAGATGCATATCTTAGCTTCTGTTTGAGTTAATGGTTGTTCTTTTTTCTTTTTTTGGTTCCCACGGGGGGCTAAGCCTTCTGCTTTAGTTTCTCTCTTATAATTATGAAATTCTCTTTACCTTTTCTCTTTTGAGTTAAAAGATAAGAACCTGGAGCATAAACAGTCATTCTTAGATTTTAGAAGTTCATTCTAATAATGCCATGGACCTTTACAGGTGCATCGCATCTTAGCTTTTTGACGTCACAAATTGTAGATACTTTGATACTCAATATGGAGCTGAGTACTATTAAAGATGCATTTGATCGTGTCACAAAGAAGCAAAAGTTATCTAGTGCGAAGACTCAGGAAATGCTTGATCAAATCAGACAGGAAATTGAGAGTGCTTTAGACAAGATGCAGTCAGCCAATAACTCGGACCCTGAGCACAATTATAAAGCTGTCCTCAATGAGCTCAAGGCCAATTTGCTTAAAATTGCTCCCCTTAGCCAAATGGAAGGCACACAAAAAGAGCTAAATGTAGCACTCAGCAAGTATGGGAAGCTACTTGAGAAATATTTCAATCCTGATATATCAAAGGCTTATAGAAATATTGATGTTGATACACATACGTTAAACCAAATAATTGCCAACCATTTTTATCGCCAGGAACTTTTTGATATTGGTGATCATTTTGTGAGTGTGGTTGGAGAACCAGAATCTGCTTCCACTATGAAAGCTCCATTCCTAGAAATGTATCAAATACTTGAAGCCATTAAGAACCAGAACCTGGAGCCAGCCCTAAACTGGGCTTCAATGAACTCTGACAAACTTGCTCAAAGTGGATCTGATATTGTGTTGAAGCTTCACTCTATGCAATTTGTAAAAATACTTCAAAATGGAACTAGAGATGAAGCTCTTCATTACGCCCGAACTCACCTGTCTCCTTTTGCTTCCAGTCACATGGCTGAAATCCAGAAGCTCATGGCCTCCCTCCTGTGGACCGGAAAACTTGATCGGTCTCCATACCATGCATTATTATCTGGATCTAACTGGGACAAGTTGGCCGAGGAACTTAAACGGGAGTTCTGCAATCTCTTGGGGCAGTCATACAACAGTCCATTGAGTGTGACTGTAGCAGCAGGGGTTCAGGTTTTGCCGCCTCTCCTTAAATTTATGAATGTCATGGCAGGGAAGAAGCAGGAATGGCAGACAATGAATCAGTTGCCTGTGCCAGTTGAGTTGGACCGGGAATTCCAGTTCCATTCTATTTTTGTTTGTCCTGTCTCAAAGGAACAAGCAACCGAGGATAATCCGCCAATGTTGATGTCCTGCGGCCATGTCCTTTGTAAGCAGTCTATCTTGAAGATGTCGAAGAATCACACAAAGATGTTTAAGTGCCCTTACTGTCCCTTTGATATTGATGCTGTACAATGCAGGCAGCTATATTTCTGATGTTGAATAATTTGTATGAAACTCTGTTGTACAACTGAATCCACGTGTTGTTGAATAGTTCCGTTAAAGCATGGGCATTGGCATGCCAGTGTTTGGTGACTGCAAAATGCCATGCCAAATTGTGATGTCTGTATGTCTGTATGTCGAATAACATTTGTTGTAAATAGAAATTCTTTCAAGTTGGTTATGTCCTGCAAGTTCTTAATTTGAAGTCACCTCTCTCATATGGTAAAGCATTGATACCCATAAATTTGACTTTCCTATGGTTGGACGGTCATTTTATGTGTTCAATAAAATACCATAACGGGAAAATCTCACACACCCTAGATAGGTGATTTGTGCTTGATATACGTTAATTATTTTTACCAAATCCACTCAAGAATGTAGTGGATTAAGCCTAATAATTTTGAGCAACTTGTGAGGGATAACACAATTGAAGTTTATCTTTCTGTTAATCTGTCTTTTACTTTAATATAATATATGTCAGCTAAAGTTTACAAAATATTTTTCCTCTGTTAGGCGTTAAAATATCCTTTTTGCAATGATTCATGAGGCCAATGCAATACAGATGGAACATGATCTTGAAAATAATGTTGAAATCCACGTCAAAGAATAGCATAAAAAATTAAGTATACAGTGTAATGACTACATAGCTTACTCATATGCTAATTTTATGTTTAAAACAAGACAGCTATCCAACGTTCTCAACATTTTCCTTGATGCAAATTCAGTCTAACTTCTGTGGTTCACTAACAGGCTGGCTGGGCTAGATTAGTTTGACTAGTTAATTGACCTGATTAATATATCAGTTCTTTTTTATTTGTACGGACAGCACATCCATCTATGCTTAGATAGAAGAAGTATAAGCTAAGAGTGCACCTTTATTGGGATTTACATGATAGAAAATACTCCTTTGAGATGCACAAATGAAAGTAAATGCAACAACTCAGGAGGGCCATTTTATAGCGTAAACAAAATTAAAGAACTTTATAGAGCCATGAGTGGTTCCAACTTTAATTTATTGTGCCCATGATATAATGGGATCCTCATCTCAATTAATACAAACATGTAATGCTGTTGTCAATTCTTTAATATCTTATTTTCTTTTCTTTTCCCTTTTGATTCTTTATAAGATTTTCCGAGTACTATAATAGGGGAGTGGATCCTCTCCAGTGAATAAAAAACTGGATGGTGTGCAGTGTTTAATCTAACTATTCACCACATTCTTTCTCTTATTTATTTCTGGTCCTACTATTAAAATCAAAGGTGAGAGATTGCACTATATTTTGTGAAGTGTTGAAAAAACTGGAGATGATCCATTTCCCTATAATAGTTTATGAGTAATGCGAAACAAGAATGATGATGGGATGTTGAACAGTTCGGAGACAAGGAAGCGAAGATGATGTTATAGTGCTAGCAAAATAATATCTAAAATTATTTTATATATCATAATATTTATTATTTTATATATAATATTTGTAATTAAATGTTTATTATATCTAAATTATATAATTATTTTAGTAATAATTAATAAATATTAAATAAAATAATTTTAAATCGTTTGAATTAATTTTTTATTGTCTTTTAAATATTATCGTTATAATAATATAATTACATGCCATGAGGAATGAGGTGGGATTTTGATTTGAGATAAGGATGCTGGTGTTGATATTCGTGTTTTTTTTTAAAGCGTATGAAAAAGTAAATACCTTTTGAAATACAATGATTAGCACCATATTAACTTATTAAGAATCCAAGGGACCAATAACTATAGATGTGGATGTGGGTGTTTAATATTTACAAGATATACCTAAGCGCAATACATCTAAGTGAGAAATTCAAGAGTTTTTTACTATCACATAAGTGTAATTTTTAATATCGGAAATGTTTGGTAATGAAAAAGAATTAGTCAAAAATAGTAAAAATTTATTTTATTTAATATTTATTAATTATTATAAAATTAATAAATATTAAATAAGATAAATTTTGATTTTTTTTTGTCTTTTTAATATTATTGTTTTTAATACTAATGAAAAAGTTCTTAATCTATAAGATTATTTTAGAACCAGAATATGAATTAAACTATTTTTTTTAATTTTAAAAAAATTATTGTAAATAAATATTATGTTAAGTGTATATCAAAATTAATTATTAGTATAAAATAAATATTAAAATATAAAATACATATTAAAAATAAATTAAATTATAATGTAGCTATAAAAAATATATATAATGACTAATTTTAGTATACACAATATTTTTGTTAAATTTTGTTAGCATGTATTTTAAGAATATATTTTAAAAATATTATAAAAAAAAAACAATTTACTAAAAGTAATTAAAAAAGAAATTTTTTTCAATTTTCAATTTATTGAATGCATTAAAATAAATAATATATTACTATTAAAGTACACCTTTTAAATACATGATAACTAAATCCTAATTTGATATATCATTTTTTACTTTTACATGCTTCCATAGTTCCATCATCTCGTCTTTTTTGCTTTGCCTGAGATCCGTGTCACAAGTCGGATCCCAAAATTTTCCCATCAACATATGTCTTACTGTCAAAAACTCCGTTGGTGACGGAAAGCAAAACAAAGGGAACGCGTTATCGACATTGATGATTTGTCGCACAATGTAGTACCCTTTTGCTCCTTTTCTTTGTAAAGGGTCCACACGTGACACCGTCAAAACTTCATGACCAGATAAGATAAGTACTTCCAATAAAGGTAAATATACTATACCAATGAAATACAATTTGGCACAAAATCGACATACTCAATAGAAGGAGAATGATTAAACGAATCGAAGGGACATACTTGGTGGCATGCATGCATCTTATCTTCATACATAACCTTGTATTTTCGTTTATGAAAGAAAGAATGAATCTCTTCTCGTTAGTGGAGGATGTACGTTCTCCTTTAATTTCCATAATTCCATCACATATAGTTTTAGTTGCTTGCCATAATTTTGTATTTTTATCAAGTAATTCTGTAATTGTTAGGCACGAAGGAAGCAAATAAAACCGCACTACTGCACTAGCTTATAGTGTGCTATAAGCCACAAAACATGGATATAGCACTAAGAAAAATCAAGATGACAAGATCTTTACATCTGTACTTTCAGTATACGATGCAGATTCGGTTTCAAACAAAATCTCAAATTCAATGGGCTTAGATAAGAAAAATAATTTAAAAAATTCCTATGCCAAATTTCTTAAAAGGAAAACAACATCAATTCTGAATTGTTCACTCCGTAAAGTGCCAAAGTACTTGACATTATTCTTTGTCCGTATGTGAAACGAGACACACCACCTTGCTTTGAACCCACCAGACACAAACAAAAGAACTTAATGGCTCATCGTGCAGACGTACGAAATTGCTAAAGCAAATTATATCATTCTCCTTCTTCAGAGATCAGACCCAAACGGCAGTTGCAATTTCACGATAGCGAAAATACATAACATGAAAACAATGGCTACAAAACTTTAACCTAAAATCAAATAGTCTCATTTCTTTTTCTGAATTTACTCCATACCCAATCACTCGAAGTGCTTCACTCTACAATGATTTCTGACCCCCTTCTATATAGAAAAAAAAAAGGGTCACCAAAAAAAAAAAAAAAGGGCCTAGCCGTTTGCTACTACTTATCCCTATTATTATGTTGTGGCTCTTGCTCCATCTCCACCACCGTGACTACAACTATACCATTTATTTATTTATTTACATACAAAAACTATATATAACTTCTATATTATATTTTTTTCGGAAACAAATGAAAATTACATTTAAAATCTGGCATTCTCAAATCCGTGCAGGTCACTGACTCTATTCATGGACTTTCTCATCTTAGCCAATTTTGCAAGTCGCTCTGCGGCACGCCAAGCTGACATTGGTGTAAACGGCTCCAGCTTCTCTTCCAAGCAATTGTTTGCACACGACTTTTGACTCTGAATTTGGCGCTTCAGCTGGCCTTGTTCAGCTTCAAGCCATTGCAGGAACTCATTGTCTTTGGGGCAATTTGATTCACGGCTTGGCTGAATCAGCAGGGTTTGAGCTGATGAGAGCAAGCGAACGGCTCCAGCCAAGTCATTTTTAGCCGACAATTGTCTTGACTCGGCTACAGCTCGACTGCTGATGTGGAGACTTCTCAGCCGTTCTATTGTTGTATCCGAAGATCCAACGGCATGAGGACGCGGAACCCTGACGGCACGCTCCTTTGAATGAACAAGCTCTTGGGTGAAGGGGTCGCGGTGTGAGCAACGTACGGAAATGATGTGGTGGTAGGTCCCACGGGCGATGGTTCCGGCTGGGACTCTAAACTCCACCACTAACTCCCTCTCTTCTTCGGCGTGGAGATCTCCAATGACGACGGAATCCGGTGAGAGAACGAGAACACCCGCAGAAACAGAATACACGGCAGCAATCTCCGTTGGCGATGAACGCGACGACACTCTCAATTCGAGTTTAAGGTCCTGAGCTGCCAAATTCAACACATTCCCTACTCGCTGAGCCAGCGCGCTATCCTGCCAACACGCGCAGTTGCGATCTGCTATTTCAAGATGAGAGAAACTCGTGGCAGATAACAGGCGGTCCTCACTATCGTTCGAGATGAGCACGATCTTTCCAACGGGATTCTTCTCCCTCCGGTCTTCCAGAACCTTTGCGGCCTTCTTCAGGGCGTCGTTCCTCGACGGAGCTCGGCCGCGGCTCCGCTCTACTGCAGCAAGAGCATCCACGACTCGGCGCGCGGCCCTCTGGCCCTTTCCGGCCATCCTCCGCAATGGAAACAGCCGCTTGGATCCGCCGGAGAACGCCACGACAGAGAGACGGTCGGTGGAGCCGAGCGACGATATCACGACTCGCATCGCACGCTTGAGCGCTCGAAGGTCCTCGGCGGACGAGACCCCGCCGACGTCGATCACCGCTACCAGATCAATCGGCTGACGAGGTGCCGCCGAATCACACGCCGGAGCCTTCACCTTGAGAACAGCGACGTAGGTATCATAGCTTCTGTTAGAGGCAACAATAGCAGCTTCCGGTGAGAAGCACACTTCAACCGTTCTTCTGGTTTTCAACGGCGAAGATGGGGACACATGGAAGCCTGGGAAATGCGTTGATATTTGATTTTCTTCGCCTTCGTTTTCTTCTCCGGATTCAGGTATGGGGACGAAGGCCGAAACAGAGGTTGGAGAGGCAAGGGGCTCGTCGTCGTTGTAGAGCTTAACGGACGGCGTCGTTTTGGCGTGTTGGTTGTGGTGCGGCGGGGTGTTTTCATCTGCTACGGTAAGCTGCTTCCAGGTGGCACTGCATACGGGACACGTGAGGAGCTGGCGCATCCTCACGTGAGCAGCGATGCATGGGAAGTGAAAGGTGTGAGAGCACTCCGCTGTGAAAATTGCGGTTCCTTGTCCAGCTTTGACCCCCTGCGTACATATTCCACATCGGTTCTGAAAAATAACAACAGAACGTTAGAATTATACTAAAATAGTAATAAATAATGAAGCGTGAATGTGGTGTGTTATTAAATTGGTACCTTGGAAAGGCGTAAGGTGGATTTGAGAAGGTATGAG
The DNA here is from genome assembly GCF_003086295.3 of Arachis hypogaea. NCBI lineage: Eukaryota > Viridiplantae > Streptophyta > Magnoliopsida > Fabales > Fabaceae > Arachis > Arachis hypogaea. The sequence continues at coordinate 134,179,066 of NC_092048.1, forward strand.
AAAGTTGAGGGAGTAAGTGTAAGAGTGGTGTTGTTGGTCAATTGAAGTTGACTGGGGCTGTTGGGAAGGGAGCAAGTGGTTCGGCATTCAAGTTTGGGGCTGTAAGAATCTGAGTTTGGAGTTGATGGGTTGGAATAAAAAGTGAGGTTGGGATCGTGCTTGTGGGTTAATGCATTGGCTTTGGGCATGGATGTGCAAAACGTCTTTCTCCACCCTGTTACCATTCTTCTTCAGACTCAGCTGGATGACTAGACTCAGACAACACTTTTCTTCTTTTATCTCCCTATTTTTCTTTTCTTTTTCTCTTCTCTATGCCTTCCTATACTTCCCTACCGTCCTCTATTTATATAATCATCTTATTCAAGTCTTTATTTTCAAACTTTCAAGTTTCAACAAACCAAAATAAATAAACAAAATAAGTAAAATAAAATTAAAAAGAGCCCATTTGCTCACTATGTTTGGTTTAAAAAAAAAGGACTAGGGTCAGCAACTTTGTTAAATTTTGGCCAGCATGTAACCAATAAAGAAAAGTGAGCTATTGAATGAAATCTCACACCATTAAAACCATCATTGATGGCTATTTGATGGTTACAAATCACAAAAATTGATGGCCCTAATATTTCTCTTAAAAAAAATAAGAGGAAGAAAAAAAAATGAAAGAAAAATTAATAATTTTTTTTGTTTGGATGCTAAAAAAAATGAAAAAGAAAAAAAATTTTATGTAAGTCCTACTAAAAATTTTTTTTATCCATTATAAGTAAGAAAATAAGAAAAGAACAATTATCTTTTATGTATTTATAATGTTACCTATATTATATTATTATTAATAGTTATCAATATAAATTTAGTTTTAATAATTTTAATATATTATTATAATAGAGATTTATATTTAAATATTATATATGTATTAGATAAATAATTTAAATCAAATATAAATAAATGAAAATATTTATATTTTATTTTATTATAAAGATATTAATGTAATTTTATACTATTATGATTTTTTTTTTATTTTTTTTATTTAAACAAAAAAAATTTTTTTCTATTTTTTTTTATTCATTTTCTCTTCATCTAAATCACACACAAATAATTTTATTTTTCTTTTTATTTTCTCTCTTCTCATTTTTTTTCTTCTTATTTTCTTTCCTATATCCAAACAAAATCGCATTTCACTTCATAATATCCTTTATTTTCCGCTTATCAATACTATAGAAAATCAACAAAATATTAGGTAATCTAGTTAAGCTGAATCAGTTTATAATATAATTCGTTTTCAAAGATCGGTTGAACTTAGCTAATGAGTTATAACTCAAATGGCATAGACTCTCCATACTCAATTAAGAGGTCACGAGTTCGAGTCATATATCGTTCGAGTCTTCATATCTTTGGTAAAAAAAAAAATCGGTTGAACTTTTATTTGAACTAAGAAAACAATCGATATTGATTAGTAAAATTAAAATTAATTTACACGAAATTTTTTTATTTTATTTTATTTTGTTTTGTTTATTTGGGTAGTATGCATAACTGCCACTATACAAGTTAAAATGACACGCATTGATTAGTGAAAGCTCAGTGTTATGGTTTCATGCCTTCATCCCCTTACAAAAGTTTCTCTGATAATAAAGAATAACAAATAAAACAGTTGAATTAAAACCATTTGTTAAAAATATTTTAAAAAGTACTCAATTAAGGTTTTCAAGAGGAACAAATAAAAAAGAAATCGGAGTATATTTAAATAAAAAAATACATTAAAAATTTAAATTTTTTATAATTTTTAATAAACTTTTTTTTTAATTTATAATCTTAATACGTATACTTAGAACACAAGTTAAATAAATCTAATAATAATTAATATATTAAACCATTCTTTGATTTTGTTATGTTAAGTTTACCATAAATTTAAAAACTAAAAGACAATATTTTGAAAAGAAAAAAGTACTAATATAAATCCTGTTTAACAAAATTCTTATACTAATGCTATACAAATCTGTCTTAATAATTGTTTGTGATTAGCTTTAAATTTAACTAAATGGCTGGCTACCCTTCGATCCTAGTAAATCAGTTTAGGATATATAAATTGATTTATATAAAATAAAACATCTTATTAAATCAGTTTAACATAAATTAAATTATAATAAAATATTATTTTTTACTAAATCAATTTAATTTAAAACAATTTACATGATAAGAGTAAATCAATTTAACTGAAAATAATTTACCATAAATATATACTAAATTAGTTTAAATTGGATTAATTTTTATAAAAATAATTTCTAAACAAAAATAAAATCAGGATAATTGAATAATATTAAATATCAAACAATTTAAAATAGTGATTTACTAAAATTAACCAATTACCCATTATAAAGTTTAGAAACACGTGCCCTAACGTGAGTAGTACTATATTGGAGGTAAGAGTAAAACGGAGACCAGTGCATTGGTATTAACATGGCAACTGTAAAGTGAGGGTTAATTAAGTACCTAAGTTACATGTAAGAGAAGATTTTGAATATCCAAATACTAATATTTTATGTGAAGAACATTCATTTTATACATTATTTTTAAATTTAAGTATATAGATGTTATTATATAAAAGTAAAACTTTTATCTTCTCCTTATAAACATTCATAATATTTAAAAAATAAATAAATATATATTCAATCTAACCTATAAAGTACGACGCTTTGCTTTGCTGAGTTATTGTATTTACATATCGGACACATTTTAGACAATACTTTTTGACATTTGTCCAATACGCGTGTCTACTGTAGCCAATTGTATCTTAATAAAAAATAAAAAACTCTTCTTCAAATATTTTTGAACACACTTAAATACTATCACGTATTTACGTGTCAATCTAATTTTATTATTAACACATATTTTTAAAATAAATTAAAAAATTAATTTATATTTTAATAAATATAAAAAATTAAAATATCATTAAAATTTATCTAAAAAATACTTTATATGTATTCGTGTTATTATACCTTATCAGATTTTTAAATTTCTGTGTTAACACTTAACGTGTTCTTTATATATTGTCTATCTTTATATAAATTATGTAATTATCAATAAAAAATATCTCAATTTTTTTATAAATATATACTTATCTTTCTTAACTCAAAATTATGCCATTTGGAGCGATCAAATAACCCAAACTTTTGACAACAAAACAGTTTGATTTAGATTAAAAACAACACATGTATATATCAGCATATAAATAATTAAATGCTATTTTATCATTTATTTTGGTTAAGAGTTATATGGTCATAGACAGAAACCAAAATTAGGAATTATTTTAAGAAAAAACACTGAATAAAGTCAACGTGCCCTCCTTGGAATTATGGATTTTGGCAACAATAGGGCTGTGAGTTAGATAGTAATTAATCTAATTTCGATTTTCTCATCTTTATATACATTATTCCTCAACGTTATCTAATAATTTCTGTATAGCTGGGTTCTTTATAGAGTATAGAATTAAATAACTCCCTTAGTACTCTTCGTGAAAATTAGTAAAATTAATTTTAGAAAATAAATAAATAAATAAATAAATAATTAAATAAAATAAAAGATAATAAACAATTCTAGTTTATAATTTTAGAATTTTAATGGTTGAAAAAAAGAAGAATTATATACTTCTAATTGACGGATGGTTCATATTGAAGAGAATCACCTATAAATTGAGTTTTTCTTTAATTCATTTCAATCAAGTCATTCAAATAGAATAACATAATATTTTTTTGAGTAATTTTCTCCTATATATGATAGAGAGAAGTGTGTTCTCCTTTTATCAAGAGAGAGTGTTATTGTAATCTCCTTCTGATAGAAAGAAGTTGTAATTTTCAAAGAAAGTTATTCAATTGTTTCTATATTTTATACAAATTTCTAATTTTTACATCTCTATATTTTACTGTGTCATTTGTCTGGTACCTAACAGTGGTATCAGAGCCAAAGGTTGCTGATTAATATTTTTTTTGCTGCGAGTTACCGTCTAAAAAAAATGGCAGCAAAGTATGAAATTCCAAAATTCAGTGGGAGTAATTTTTTCATATGGAAATTGAAGAATAAAGCTATTATGAGAAAAGACAATTGCGTTACAGCAATTGAAGGTAGACCCACTGGAATTACAAATGAAAAATGGAAGGAGATGGACAATAATGCTTTGCAAACTTACACTTGGTACTAGCTGACTCAGTTTTATCAAGTGTAGCAGAGAAAAAGACAGCAAAAGAAATTTGGGATACTCTCACCAAATTATATGAAGTCAAGTCACTTCACAACAAGATATTCTTGAAGAGAAGACTTTATACTCTTCGAATGAGTGAGTCCACATCGGCAACGGATCACATCAACAATCTAAATACGCTATTTTCTCAACTCTCATCGTTGGAATATACCATAGCGGAAAACGAACGTGCAGAGCTCTTACTTCAAAGTCTACCAAATTCATATGATCAGCTTATCATTAACTTAACTAATAATGTTTTGACTGATTATCTTTCTTTTGATAACATGGCTGCTGCGGTTCTTGAACAAGAATCTAGGCGCAAGAATAAGGAAGATAGATTAGAGAGCTCAAAACAAGCAGAGGCTTTGTTGATGAAAAGAGGAAGATCAATGGAGCGTAGTTCCAGTGGGAGTCAAAGTAAGAAGTAGGTCAAATGCTACAATTGTGGTAAGAGATGGCACTTCAAGAAAGATTGTTGGAATAAGAAGAGTATAGAGAAGGTTCCAGAAGGATCAAGTTCTCAAGGATGTGTTGCGAGCACCTCTGATGATGGAGAAATCCTGTATGGCGAAGCAACAATTGGTTCTAAAGGCAGTAAACAGCTCACTGATGTTTGGATTGTTGATTCAGGAGCAACATGGCACATGACTCCTCATCGTGATTGGTTTTGTACATATGAACCAGTCTTGGAAGGATTGGTATTTATGGGAAACGATCATGCCTTAGAAATTGTTGGAATGTGTACTGTCAAAATAAAAATGTTTGATGGTTCTATTCGTTCACTTCAAGGGATAAGACACGTGAAAGGCTTAAAGAAGAATTTGTTGTCGATTGGGCAATTGGATGAACTTGGTTACAAGACCTATATTAAAGGTGGGATCTTGAAAGTTGTTAAAGGAGCTCTTGTCGTAATAAAAGCAGAAAAGATTGCAGCAAATCTATACATGCTTGTGGGAGATACTTTGCAAGAGGCAGAGGCATCAGTTGCTTCAACAAGCCAAGAAGAAATGACAATGATATGGCATTGCAAACTAGGCCACATGTCAGAACGAGGCTTGAAGATTCTTGTAGAACGTAATCTCATTCCCGGGCTCAAATTGGTAAACTTACCATTTTGTAAGCACTGCGTTATAAGCAAACAACATAGATTGACATTTGGTGGATCAACTGCTCGGAGCAAGCACATATTGGAGTTGATTCATTCTGATGTATGGGAATCGCCGGAAATGTCCCTAGGAGGAGTAAAATATCTTATATCATTTATTGATGATTACTCTAGGAGGCTATGGGTGTACCCGATCAAGAAGAAGTCAGACATATTTGCGATGTTCAAAGAGTTCAAAGCAAAGTTAGAACTTGAATCTGGAAAGAAGATCAAGTGTTTAAGGACAAATAATTGAGTAGAATATGTCAATGGTAATTTTCTAACATTTTGCAAGTAAGCAGGTATTCAACGACAATTCACAGTTGCATATACGCCTCAGCAAAATGGTGTAGCAGAGCGAATGAATAGGACTCTCTTAGAAAGAGCACGAGCTATGTTGCAAACTGCAGGCTTAGCCAAGTCTTTTTGGGTAGAACTGTTAAAACTATCTGTTATGTGATAACTCGGTCACCACCAACTGCAATTGGGTTGAAGACACCAATGGAGATGTGGCAAGGTAAGCTACCTAATTATTCTTCTTTACATATATTTGGTTGTCCTGTGTACGTGATGTACAATTCCCAGGAAAGAACAAAGTTGGACCCAAAGTCTAGAAAATGTATATTCTTGGGTTATACTGACGGAGTTAAGGGGTATCGCCTGTGGGACCCCACTGCCCGCAAGGTAGTTGTCAGTAGAGATGTGATATTTGCAAAAGATGAATTGCAAAAAGAACAAGAAAATGAAAGCACTGTTAAAGAGATAACCACTATTCAAATAGATGAAAAATGCAGAGAAGATGATCTTTCTGAAGTAGAACCACAGCACGAAGAACAAGAAGCAGAGGCCAATGACATAGAAGTTCGTCGATCCACTCGACAAAGAAGAACACCATCATGACACTCAAATTATGTTTTGACAAACCATGATGCATATTGTCTTTTGACAGAAGATAGAGAGCCAACAAATTTTGTGGAGGCTATTTGCAATCCAGACGCTTCTATGTGGATGACAGCAATGCAAGAAGAAATTGAGGCATTACATAGAAACCATACTTGGAAACTTGTTGAACTTCCATCAGGTCGAAAAGCCATTGGTAACAAATGGGTTTACAAGATCAAACGAGATAGTAATGATCAGGTGGAACGATATTGTGCAAGATTAGTTGTCAAGGGATATGCTCAGAAAGAAGGTGTTGACTTCAATGAAATATTTTCTCTAGTGGTGAGACTAACTACTATTAGAGTAGTTTTGGCTATGTGTGCTGTATTTGATTTATATCTAGAGCAATTAGATGTAAAGACTGCTTTTCTTCATGGATAACTTGAAGAAGAGATATATATGCTGCAACCAGAAGGTTTTGAAGAACAAGGAAAAGAAAACTTAGTTTGCAGGTTAACTAAATCTTTGTACGGTCTAAAGCAGGCGCCAAGGTGTTGGTACAAGAGATTTGATTCTTTCATTATTAGCCTTGGATACAACAGACTTAGTTCAGATCATTATACCTATTATAAGAGGTCTGGTGATAATGATTTCATCATTCTGCTGTTGTATGTAGATGACATGTTGGTGGTAGGTCCCAACAAAGATCAAATCCAAGAATTGAAGGCACAGTTAGCTAGGGAGTTTGATATGAAAGACTTGGAACCAGAAAACAAGATTTTAGGGATGCAAATTCACCGAGGCAAAAAAGATAGGAAGATTTAGCTATCGCAAAAGAATTATTTGAAAAAGATCTTGCAATGCTTTAACATGCAAGAATGTAAGCCAATTTCAACCCCACTTCCTATGAATTTTAAAAAATTATCCTCAAGTATGTGCCCTAGTAGTGAACTAGAGATGATGGACATGTCTCGAGTGCCGTATGCATCAGCAGTGGGAAGCCTTATGTATGCCATGATCTATTGATGAGCGGATAATTTATACGCTTTTTGGCATTATTTTTAGTATGTTTTTAGTAGGATCTAGTTACTTTTAGGGATGTTTTCATACATTTCTGGACTTTACTATGAGTTTGTGTATTTTTTTGTGATTTCAGGTATTTTCTGGCTGAAATTGAGGGACTTGAGCAAAAATCAGATTCAGAGGTTGAAGAAGGACTGCTGATGCTGTTGGATTCTGACCTCCCTGCACTCAAAGTGGATTTTTTGGAGCTACAGAACTCGAAATGGCGCGCTTCAAATTGCGTTGGAAAGTAGACATCCAGGGCTTTCCAGAAATGTATAATAGTCTATACTTTGCCCAAGTTTAGATGACGCAAACTGGCGTTCAACGCCAGCTCTCTGCCCAATTCTGGCGTCCAGCGCCAGAAACAAGTTGCAAAGTGGAGTTCAACGCCCAAAATGACACAAAAGGTGGCGTTCAACTCCAGGAATGACCTCTACACGTGTAACACTCAAGCTCAGCCCAAGCACACACCAAGTGGGCCCCGGAAGTGGATTTATGCATCAATTACTTACTTCTGTAAACCCTAGTAACTAGTTTATTACAAATAGGACTCTTTACTATTGTATTAGACATCTTTTGATCATTTTTAGATCTCTAGACCTCCATGGGAGGCTGGCCACTCGGCCATGCTTACCCTCTATTCACTTATGTATTTTTAACGGTAGAGTTTCTACACTCCATATATTAAGGTGTGGAGCTCTGCTGTTCTTCAAAGATTAATGCAAAGTACTACTGTTTTCTATTCAATTCATCTTATTTTGCTTCTAAGATATTCATTCGCACTTCAACCTGAATGTGATGAACGTGACAATCATCATCATTCCCTACGAACGCGTGCCTGACAACCACTTCCGTTCTGCATTAGATTGAATGAGTATCTCTTAGATCTCTTAATCAGAATCTTCGTGGTATAAGCTAGATTGATGGCGGCATTCATGAGAGTCCGGAAAGTCTAAACCTTGTCCGTGGTATTTCGAGTAGGACTCTGGGATTGAATGACTGTGACAAACTCAAAACTCGCGAGTGCTGGGCGTAGTGACAGACGCAAAAGGATAGTAAATCCTATTCCAGTATGATCGAGAACCTCCAAGATGATTAGCCATGCAGTGACAGCGCATTGGACCATTTTCACAGAGAGGAATAGGATGCAACCAACGACAAGGGTGATGCCTCCAGACGATTAGCCGTGCTGTGACAGAGCATTTGGACCATTTTCCCGAGAGAGATCAAAAGTAGCCATTGACACCGGTGACATCCTTACAAACAGCCAGCCATAGAAAGGAGTAAGACGGATTGGATGAAGACAGCAGGAAAGCAGAGGTTCAAAGGAACAAATGCATCTCCATACGCTTATCTGAAATCCTCACCAATAATTTACATAAGTATTTCTATCCTTCTTTTATTAATTAATTTCGAAAACCCCATTACTATTTTATATCCACCTGACTGAGATTTACAAGGTGACCATAGCTTGCTTCATACCAACAATCTCCGTGGGATTCGACCCTTACTCACGTAAGTTATTACTTGGACGACCCAGTGCACTTGCTGATTAGTTGTGCGAAGTTGTGAACCATGGTATTGGCATCATGTTTTTGGCGCCATTACCAGGGAAAGAAAGAGCAATGAATTTTACATAATCAAAGTGTAATCACAATTTCTGCGCACCAAGTTTTTGGCGCCGTTGCCGGAGATTGTTTGAGTTTGAACAACTGACGGTTCATCCTGTTGCTCAGATTAGGTGATTTTCTTTTTGTTTTATTTTCAAAAATTTTTCAAAAATCTTTCAAAAAATTTTCCCTTGTTTTCGAAAAAAATTTTTAAAATAAAAATGTTTTCAAAAATATATTTTTATTCAAAATTTTTAAGAATGAATTCTAGTGTTTCATGAAGCATGTGAAGCCTGGCTGGCTGTAAAGCCATGTCTAAATTCATTTGGACTAAGGCTTCCAATTTGTTATCAAGAGCAAGCTAGTTGGTGCTAATCCACCTACTGCTGTTCATGATCTACCTGTTACATGCTAAAGCTTGGCTGGCTATTAAGCCATGCCTGACCCTTTGATTGGAGCTTTAGACTAAAGAGCATAAGATTCCTGGAATTCATATTAAAAATTTTGGAATCCTTATTTTTGTTTTTCAAATAATTTTCGAAAAAAATACAAAAAATTAGAAAATCATAAAAATCAAAAATATTTTTGTGTTTCTTGTTTGAGTCTTGAGTCATGTTATAAGTTTGGTGTCAACTGCATGTGCATCTTGCATTTTTCGAAAAAAATCATGCATTCATAGTGTTCTTCATGATCTTCAAGTTGTTCTTGGTAAGTCTTCTTGTTTGATCTTTGCATTTACATGTTTTGTGTCTTTTCTTGTTTTTCATATGCATTCTTGAATTCTTAGTGCCTAAGCATTAAAGATTTCTAAGTTTGGTGTCTTGCATGTTTTCTTTGCATTAAAAATTTTTCAAAAATGTGTTCTTGATGTTCATCATGATCTTCATAGTGTTCTTGGTGTTCATCTTGACATTCATAGCATTCTTGCATGCATTCATTGTTTTGATCCATAACTTTCATGCATTGCATCATTTTTCTTGTTTTTCCCTCTCATCATAAAAATTCAAAAATAAAAAAAAATATCTTTCCCTTTTTCTCTCTTAAAATTTCAAAAATTAGATTTGACTTTTTCAAAAATTTTTAAAATCTAGTTGTTTTTATGAGTCAAATCAAATTTTCAATTTAAAAAAATTTTATCTTTTTCAAAATCTTTTTCAAAAATCAAATCTTTTTTCAATTTTTTTAGTTATTTTCGAAAATTTCAAAAATATTTTTCAAAAATCTTTTTCTTAATTTTACATCATATTTTCGAAAATAACATCATCAATTAATGTTTTGATTCAAAAATTTTAAGTTTGTTACTTACTTGTTAAGAAAGATTCAAACTTTAAGTTCTAGAATCATATCTTGTGATTTCTTGTGAATCAAGTCATTAATTGAGATTTTAAAAATCTAACCTTTTTCAAAAACTAATTTCGAAAATCACTAACTCTTTTTCAAAAATTATTTTCGAAAATTCTCTCCTCCTCTCATCCCCTTCTATTTATTTATTCATCTACTAACACTTCTCTTCATCTCACATCACTGCTCCTATCCTCACCCTTGTGTTTGGATTCTTCATTCTTCTTCACCCCTATTCCTTTTCTTCTTCTACTAACAATAAGGAACCTCTTTACTGTGACATAGAGGATTCCTCTTCTTTTCTTTTTCTCTTCTCTTTCTTATGAGCAGGGACAAAGAAAAAGGCATTCTTGTTGAAGCTGATCCAGAACATGAAAGGACTCTGAAGAGGAAACTAAGAGAAGCTAAATTACAACAATTCAGCAAGGACATTTCAGAAATTTTCGAACAAGAAGAGGAGATGGCAGCCGAAAATAATAATAATGCAAGGAGGATGCTTGGTGACTTTACTGCACCTAATTCCAATTTACATGGAAGAAGCATCTCCATTCTTGCCATTGGAGCAAACAATTTTGAGCTGAAACCTCAATTAGTTTCTCTGATGCAACAGAACTGCAAGTTTTATGGACTTCCATCTGAAGATCCTTTTCAGTTCTTAACTGAATTCTTACAGATATGTGATACTGTTAAGACTAATGGAGTAAATCCTGAAGTCTACAGGCTCATGCTTTTCCCTTTTGCTGTAAGAGACAGAGCTAGAATATGGTTGGACTCTCAACCTAAGGATAGCCTGAACTCTTGGGATAAGCTGGTCACGGCTTTCTTAGCCAAGTTCTTTCCTCCTCAAAAGCTGAGCAAGCTTAGAGCGGATGTTCAGACCTTCAAACAGAAAGAAGGAGAATCCCTCTATGAAGCTTGGGAAAGATACAAGCAGCTGACCAAAAAGTGTCCTTCTGACATGCTTTCAGAATGGACCATCCTGGATATATTCTATGATGGTTTATCTGAGCTATCAAAGATGTCATTGGATACTTCTGCAGGTGGATCCATTCACCTAAAGAAAATGCCTGCAGAGGCTCAAGAACTCATTGACATGGTTGCTAATAACCAGTTCATGTACACTTCTGAGAGGAATCCTGTGAATAATGGGACACCTATGAAGAAGGGAGTTCTTGAAATTGATACTCTGAATGCCATATTGGCTCAGAACAAAATATTGACTCATCAAGTCAATATGATTTCTCAGAGTCTGACTGGAATGCAAGCTGCATCCAACAGTACTCAAGAGGCTTCTTATGAAGAAGAAGCTTATGATCCTGAGAACCCTGCAATAGCAGAGGTAAATTACATGGGTGAACCTTATGGAAACACCTATAATCCATCAAGGAGAAATCATCCAAATTCTCTTGGAAGGATCAAAAGCCTCAACAAGGCTTTAATAATGGTGGAAGAAACAGGTTTAGCAATAGCAAGCCTTTTCCATCATCCACTCAGCAACAGACAGAGAATTTTGAGCAGAATTCATCTAGCTTAGCAAACTTAGTCTCTGATCTATCCAAGGCCACTGTAAGTTTCATGAATGAAACAAGGTCTTCCATTAGAAATTTGGAAGCACAAGTGGGCCAGCTGAGTAAAAGGATCACTGAAATCCCTCCTAGTACTCTCCCAAGCAATACAGAAGAGAATCCAAAAGGAGAGTGCAAGGCCATTGACATAAGCACCATGGCCGAACCTGTAAGGGAAGGAGAGGACGTGAATCCCAAGGAGAAAGACCTCCTGGGACGTCCAGTGATCAATAAGGAGCTTCTCTCTGAAGAACCAAAGGACTCTGAGGCTCATCTAGAGACCATAGAGATCCCATTGAACCTCCTTATGCCATTCATGAGCTCTGATGAGTATTCCTCTTCTGAAGAGAATGAGGATGTTACTGAAGAGCAAGCTGCCAAGTTCCTTGGTGCAATCATGAAGCTAAATGCCAAATTATTTGGCATTGATACTTGGGAAGATGAACCTCCCTTGTTTACCAATGAACTAAGTAATCTGGATCAACTGACATTGCCTCAGAAGAGACAGGATCCTGGAAAGTTCATAATACCTTGTACTATAGGCACCATGATCTTTAAGGCTCTATGTGACCTTGGTTCAGGAATAAACCTCATGCCCCTCTCTGTAATAGAGAAACTGAGAATCTATGGGGTGCAAGCTGCTATAATCTCATTAGAGATGGCAGACAATTTAAGAAAACAGGCTTATGGACAAGTAGAGGACGTGTTAGTAAAGGTTGAAGGCCTTTACATCCCTACTGATTTCATAGTCCTGGATACTGGAAAGGAAGAGGATGAATCCATCATCCTAGGAAGACCTTTCCTGGCAACAGCAAGAGCTGTGATTGATGTTGACAGAGGTGAATTAGTCCTTCAATTGAATGAGGACTCCCTTGCGTTTACAACTCAAGGTTACCCTTCTGTAAACATGGAGAGGAAGCATAAAAAGCTTCTCTCAAAACAGAGTCAACCAAAGCCCCCACAGTCAAACTCTAAGTTTGGTGTTGAGAGACCATAACCAAACTCTAAGTTTGGTGTTGAACTCCCATATCCAAACTCTAAGTTTGGTGTTGGAGAGTCTCAACAAAGCTCTGCACATCTCTGAGGCTCCATGAGAGCCCACTGTCAAGCTATTGACATTAAAGAAGCGCTTGTTGGGAGGCAACCCAATCTTTATCTAATTTCTATTTTTATTATTTTTCATGTTTTATTAGGTTCATGATCATGTAGAGTCACAAAATAAGTATAAAAATTGAAAACGGAATCAAAAACAGCAGAAGAAAAATCACACCCTGGAGGAAGGCCTTACTGGCGTTTAAACGCCAGTAAGAAGCATGTTTTGGGCGTTCAACGCCAGAACAGAGCATGGTTCTGGCGCTGAATGCCATAAATGGGCAGCATCTGGGCGTTTGAACACCAGAAATGCACCCTGGAAAAGAGCTGGCGCTGAACGCCCAGAGTTGTGTGCAAGGGCATTTTGCATGCCTAATTTGGTGCAAGGTTGTAAATCCTTGAACACCTTAGGATCTGTGGACCCCAAAGGATCACCTCAGGATCTGTGGACTCCACAGGATCCCCACCTACCTCCACTCACTCTCTTCTCTCTTCTCAATCATTCTCTCTTCCCAATAAACACTCTTCCCCAAAACCCTTCACCAATCACCTCAATCTCTCTTCCCCATCACCTCTTCACCACTCACATCCATCCACTCTTTCCCATAAACCTACCTCATAAACTCCACCTACCTTCAAAATTCAAAATCAATTTCCCACCCATACCCACCCTAAATGGCCGAACCTTCACCCCCCTCCCAACCCTATATATAACCCTCTATTCTTCCTCATTTTCACACAACACAACCCTCTCTTCTCTTCTTGGCCGAAACACAACCCTTCTTCCTCTCCTCCATTTCTTCTTCTTCTTCTTCTATTCTTTCTTCTCTTGCTCGAGGGCGAGCAAAATTCTAAGTTTGGTGTGGTAAAAGCATAAGCTTTTTGTTTTTCCATTACCATTGATGGCACCTAAGACCGGAGAATCCTCTAGAAAAGGAAAAGGGAAGAAAAAAGCTTCCACCTCCGAGTCATGGGAGATGGAAAGGTTCATCTCCAAAGCCCATCAAGACCACTTCTATGATGTTGTGGCCAAGAAGAAGGTGATCCCTGAGGTCCCTTTCAAACTCAAAAGAAATGAGTATCCGGAGATCCGACATGAAATTCAAAGAAGAGGTTGGAAAGTTCTAACAAACCCCATCCAACAAGTCGGCATCCTAATGGTTCAAGAGTTCTATGCTAATGCATGGATCACCAAGAACCATGATCAAAGTAAGAACCCGGATCCAAAGAACTATGTTACAATGGTTCGGGGGAAATACTTAGATTTTAGTCCGGAAAATGTGAGGTTGGCGTTCAACTTGCCAAACATGGAAGAGAACGCACGCCCCTACACAAGGAGAGTCAACTTTGATCAAAGGTTGGACCAAGTCCTTATGGACATATGTGTAGAAGGAGCTCAATGGAAAATTGACTCAAAAGGCAAACCGGTTCAACTAAGAAGACTGGACCTTAAGCCTGTGGCTAGAGGATGGTTGGAGTTCATTCAACGCTCAATCATTCCCACTAGCAACCGGTCTGAAGTTACTATAGACCGGGCCATCATGATCCATAGCATCATGATTGGAGAAGAGGTGGAAGTTCATGAGATTATACCTCAAGAACTCTACAAGGTGGCTGACAAGTCCTCCACTATGGCAATGTTAGCCTTTCCTCACCTCATTTGCCACCTATGCAATTTGGCTGGGATTGACATAGAGGGAGATATCCTCATTAAAGAGGACAAGCCCATCACTAAGAAAAAGATGGAGCAAGCAAGAGAGCCCATTCATGGAGCTCAAGAGGCGTATGAAGCTCATCACCATGAGATCCCGGAGATGCCTCAAATGCATTTTCCTCCACAAAACTATTGGGAGCAAATCAACACCTCCCTAGGAGAATTAAGTTCCAACATGGGACAATTAAGGGTGGAACATCAAGAGCACTCCATCATCCTTCATGAAATTAGAAGAAGATCAAAAAGCAATGAGGGAGGAGCAACAAAGACAAGGAAGAGACATAGAAGAGCTCAAGGACATCATTGGTTCCTCAAGAAGGAAACGCCACCATCACTAAGGTGGACTCATTCCTTGTTCTTACTTTCTCTGTTTTTCGTTTTCTATATTATGTGCTTATCTATGTTTGTGTCTTCATTACATGATCATTAGTAGTTAGTAACTTTGTCTTAAAGTTATGAATGTCCTATGAATCCATCACCTCTCTTAAATGAAAAATGTTTTAATTCAAAAGAACAAGAAGTACATGAGTTTTGAATTTATCCTTGAACTTAGCTTAATTATATTGATGTGGTGACAATGCTTCTTGTTTTCTGAATGTATGCTTGAACAGTGCATATGTCTTTTGAAGTTGTTGTTTAAGAATGTTAAATATGTTGGCTCTTGAAAGAATGATGACTAGGAGACATGTTATTTGATAATCTGAAAAATCATAAAAATGATTCTTGAAGCAAGAAAAAGCAGCAAAGAAATAAGCTTGCAGAAAAAAAAATAGGCGAAAAAAAAAGAAAGAAAAAAAAAGAAAAAGCAAGCAGAAAAAGCCGATAACCCTTAAAACCAAAAGGCAAAGGCAAATAAAAAGGATCCCAAGGCTTTGAGCATCAGTGGATAGGAGGGCCTAAAGGAATAAAATCCTGGTCTAAGCGGCTAAATCAAGCTGTCCCTAACCATGTGCTTGTGGCGTGTAGGTGTCAAGTGAAAATTTGAGACTGAGCGGTTAAAGTCAAGGTCCAAAGCAAAAAAAGAGTGTGCTTAAGAACCCTGGACACCTCTAATTGGGGAGTTTAGCAAAGCTGAGTCACAATCTGAAAAGGTTCACCCAATTATGTGTCTGTGGCATTTATGTATCCGGTGGTAATACTGGAAAACAAAGTGCTTAGGGCCACGGCCAAGACTCATAAAATAGCTGTGTTCAAGAATCATCATACTGAAATAGGAGAATCAATAACACTATCTAAACTCTGAGTTCCTATAGATGCCAATCATTCTGAACCTCAATGGATAAAGTGAGATGCCAAAACTATTCAAGAGGCAAAAAGCTATAAGTCCCGCTCATTTGATTGGAGCTATGTTTCATTGATAATTTGGAATTTATAGTATATTCTCTTCTTTTTATCCTATTTGATTTTTAGTTGCTTGGGGACAAGCAACAATTTAAGTTTGGTGTTGTGACGAGCGGATAATTTATACGCTTTTTGGCATTGTTTTTAGTATGTTTTTAGTAGGATCTAGTTACTTTTAGGGATGTTTTCATTAGTTTTTATGTTAAATTCACATTTCTGGACTTTACTATGAGTTTGTGTATTTTTCTGTAATTTCAGGTATTTTCTGGCTGAAATTGAGGGACTTGAGCAAAAATCAGATTCAGAGGTTGAAGAAGGACTGCTGATGTTGTTGGATTCTGACCTCCCTGCACTCAAAGTAGATTTTCTGGAGCTACAAAACTCGAAATGGCGCGCTTCCAATTGCGTTGGAAAGTAGACATCCACGTCTTTCCAGCAATGTATAATAGTCCATACTTTGCCTAAGTTTAGATGATGCAAAATGGCGTTCAACGCCAGATCTCTGCCCAATTCTGGCGTCCCGCGCCAGAAACAAGTTGCAAAGTGGAGTTCAACGCCCAAATGGCACAAAAGGTGGCGTTCAACTCCAAGAATGACCTCTACACGTGTAACACTCAAGCTCAGCCCAAGCACACACCAAGTGGGCCCCGGAAGTGGATTTATGCATCAATTACTTACTTCAGTAAACCCTAGTAACTAGTTTATTATAAATAGGACTCTTTACTATTGTATTAGACATCTTTTGATCATTTTTAGATCTCTAGACCTCCATGGGAGGCTGGCCACTCGGCCATGCTTACCCTCTATTCACTTATGTATTTTTAACGGTAGAGTTTCTACACTCCATAGATTAAGGTGTGGAGCTCTGCTGTTCTTCAAAGATTAATGCAAAGTACTACTGTTTTCTATTCAATTCATCTTATTTCGCTTCTAAGATATTCATTCGCACTTCAACCTGAATGTGATGAACATGACAATCATCATCATTCCCTACGAACGCGTTCCTGACAACCACTTCCGTTCTGCATTAGATTGAATGAGTATCTCTTAGATCTCTTAATCAGAATCTTCGTGGTATAAGCTAGATTGATGGCGGCATTCATGAGAGTCCGGAAAGTCTAAACCTTGTCCGTGATATTCCGAGTAGGACTCTGGGATTGAATGACTGTGACAAACTCAAAACTCGCGAGTGCTGGGCGTAGTGACAGACGCAAAAGGATAGTAAATCCTATTCCAGTATGATCGAGAACCTCCAAGATGATTAGCCATGTAGTGACAGCGCATTGGACCATTTTCACAGAGAGGAATAGGATGCAACCAACGACAAGGGTGATGCCTCCAGACGATTAGCCGTGCTGTGACAGAGCATTTGGACCATTTTCCCGAGAGAGATCGAAAGTAGCCATTGACACCGGTGACATCCTTACAAACAGCCAGCCATAGAAAGGAGTAAGACGGATTAGATGAAGACAGCAGGAAAGCAGAGGTTCAGAGGAACAAATGCATCTCCATACGCTTATCTGAAATCCTCACCAATAATTTACATAAGTATTTCTATCCTTCTTTTATTAATTAATTTCGAAAACCCCATTACTATTTTATATCCACCTGATTGAGATTTACAAGGTGTCCATAGCTTGCTTCATACCAACAATCTCCGTGGGATTCGACCCTTACTTACGTAAGGTATTACTTGGACGACCCAGTGCACTTGCTGGTTAGTTGTGCGAAGTTGTGAACCATGGTATTGGCATCATGTTTTTGGCGCCATTACCAGGGAAAGAAAGAGCAATGAATTTTACATAATCAAAGTGTAATCACAATTTCTGCGCACCATCTATACAAGGCCAGATATTGCTCAGGCAGTTGCGGTGGTAAATCGATTTATGGCAAATCCAGGTAAAGAGCATTGGAATGTTGTTAAGAAGATCTTGAGATAATCAAAGGGACCTCGAATGTTGCATTATGTTTTGGAGGATCGGAATTCATTGTCAATGGATATGTCGACTCAGACTTTGCAGGTGATCTTGATAAATGAAAATCTACTACAGGCTATGTGTTTACACTTGCAGGAGGAGCTATGAGTTGGCTATCTAAATTACAGACTATTGTAGCTTTATCTACTACAGAAGCTGAATATATGGCAGCTACACAAGCATGCAAGGAAGCTATTTGGATCCAAAGGTTGATGGAAGAACTCGGGCACAAACAACAAAAGATTTCTGTGTATTGTGACAGTTAGAGTGCCTTGCACATTGCAAGAAATCCTGCCTTTCATTCAAGAACAAAACACATTGGAGTACAATATTACTTTATTTGAGAAGTAGTAGAAGAAAAAAGTGTTAATATGCAGAAGATTCACACTAAAGATAACCTAGCAGATGCCATGACAAAACCAATCAACACAGAAAAGTTTGAATGGTGTAGATCCTCATACGGCCTATGGAATACATGAGCAACATGAATTTTAAAAATTTAGTAAAATCAGCTTTAAGTGGGAGATTGTGAAAATTAGTAAAGCTAATTTTAGAAAATAAATAAATAAATAATAATTAAATAAAATGAAAGATAATAAACAATCCTAGTTTATAACCTTAGAATTTTAATGGTTGAAAAAGAGAAGAATTATATACCTCTAATTGACGGATGGTTCATATTGAAGAGAATCACCTATAAATTGAATTTTTCTTTAATTCATTTCAATCAAGTCATCCAGATAGAATAACACAATATTTCTTTGAGTAATTTTCTCCTATATATGATAGAGAGAAGTGCGTTCTCCTTTTGTCAAGAGATAGTGTTATTGTAATCTCCTTGTGATAGAGAGAAGTTGTAATTCTCAAAGAAAGTTATTCAATTGTTTCCATATTTTATACAAATTTCTAATTTTTACATCTCTATATTTTGCTGTGTCATTTGTCTGATACCTAACATGATATAGTGCCTCTTTTACCTGTTCTGGTTGTTAATATCAATTCATCTTTCAACGATTGCATGAAAATGTTAATCCCAAAGATAGATAGATAAATAAATAAATAGAGAGACAAAACAGACTAAAAGAGAGTAAATTGAATGAATGGGTTGTTTCATTTTATTTATTTATTTGTTTTTTTTTATTTATTAAAAATAATTTATCTCATAAAATCATTTCGAAATAAATTTTAAACTAATTCCTGAACTTCCAATCAAACTTTGAATTCGTTCTTAAACTTAAAATTGTCTCAAATTTGTTTCAGAATTTAATAACGGTCGTTTTCTAAAGTATTTTCTGGCGATAAATTAATGACATGGTTGGATGAAAATTACGCTGGACTTATAAACATTGTCGCTTCCTTTCTAGTCTCCAAATACAACTGAAACGATGAGTTTTGAGAGGAGCTTAATGCGTTAGTGTTAGTGTGTCTCTGTCCCTCATGAAGTCTCTTCCCCAATTCACAAAATTTATGTACCATAATTCTTGTAGCTCTAGGTACCCTAATGAAATCTGATAACACATATTCACTTCCATCACTACCACCATCAATTTTAATATACTTCCCATCAACCTCTTGGCAAGCATACAACACATCCTTAACTAAAATCTCTTGAAAACTTATTCTCTTCTCTAATTAAATTAGAAAAATCTATAAATGCAAACTTGTTCCTATTCTCGGGATCTTTTGGAACTAATAGAACCTCGTTAACCTAACTTATTATCGAAATTTTGCACCTTTGCAATCTTCGGAAGTGATCTTGACAAGATAGATGACGGTCCATTTATTGTTGATGCTACTAGAGCTGGTATTGGAGGAGAATTTGGCAAAGAGATTGGCAAATGAGAGAGCGAGAGAGGAGATTTTGTGGAGGCAAGGTGGCACTTGACGGAGTCAACAATGGTAGTGGCCTAGAATCAGAAACGACGGATAGAATGAGGCGGCTACAAAAGATGCGTTGGGCATAATAGAAGGAGTTGATGAAGTGAGGGTAGTTAAGGTTGGGTTTGAAGTTGGTAGTGGTGGAGCCGTCATCATTGGAGGTGGAGAGGAGGTGTATTACGATATTCCGCACTAAATCTGAAATATTCAGTTGGATTTGAGCGCTAAAAATGAAACGACGACGTTTACATATACAAGTTCATGTGGCTTTCATCCAACCATGTCATCAATCCATTGCCAGAAAATATCTGAGAGACAATGACCGTTATTAAGTTCAAGGATAAATTTGGATTAATTTTAAGTTCAATGACGAGTTTGAGACTCGATTACAAGTTCAGGAACTATTTTAAAATTTAATTCAACCATCTCTCTTAAAAACTTAACCTATAAAAATAGAAATACATAAATTTAAAATGTTTCATCTAAAAAACTTTGATATCATCTTTTAAAATTATCTTTATTAGTTATTGATGTATGTACGAATATTAAAAAAGAAAAACCCCAAAATTCAAAAACAAAACACAGAGAAGCTAAGGAAAGTTCATTTAGTTAATAATATAATTTTCTATTGAGCATTATTATTGGAAATAAGATGGAGTTATATATAGGTGCATGCATGTATAATAAAAATATTATTTATACATTAATTAAAATTAATTATTATGTATTTATGTATAAATATATCTTATTTAATTTATTTTTAATATATATTTTATATTAGTAACTGATTTTGGTAGTTAATTTTAATATATATCTAATATAATTATATTTATATAGAGATGTATAAAAAAAAACACGGATCGAAAACATAATCTATGGTTGCACTTAAACGAAATTTAATTTATACGGAAATTGTTGCCCATTTATATCTAAACCAATCAATATGCGTCATACTATTCAATACACAACATGTTTGTGTGCGCACTAGCTGATGTTACTTCCACCCCTTTCATTTGTAGCTTAAAATTAAAAGCTAAAAACCTAAGGACCCAAAAAAAAGAGGGGGGGGGGGTGTGGAAGTAACAGTATTAATTAGCTCTCTGCAGTTATAGCCACAATGGATCATGGATGAATATTTTGATTTTGATTTGATCACTTCGATCCAATCACGTACCGAGAAATTTAAGTGAAGTTATCTTTAATGTGTCTAGATTAGAATTTGAGTCAACCATAAAAACTTATACGGTTTAGATAATTTGGTACTACTTCTTTACCTCCTAAAAGATATCGGATTTTAGGGTTAAGTGTTGTAAAAAACACTTTTTTTATGTGTTATAACAAGGTGGATTGATTTAATTCAAGTGATCATGAGGATAGATTTTTTAGATATATCTCGTCTCGTGTAATAAATTTTTTGTTGTCCAATTTTTAAGTATCACTCGAGTATTTTAAAGAGCACATAATAGGTAGAATTTCTGTCAATACAAAGACACTTCAACGTTGAAGGCAATATGTATTTAAATGAGGAATAATAATGTAACATGGAAATTCATTCACACATATCTTTTTCCTTTTTTAATTTGATGTTTTATAGTTTTATTGGTGTTGTATATGTTGGTTGGTTACAATTGCAATAATAACATAGAACAAAAATGTTAACGTTATAAAAATATAAATCAATAGCTAAAGCAGAGTTATAACAGGTTGATGATAGCCTCTAAACTTGACTTGAGAAGATTTTTAATAAAGCAAGTTAAAGCTTTTAATCATCTGACATATAACTTAGTTGTTTTTAGGAGGAATTACAAGTCATATTCGTCGAGAGAAAATATAAATTCCATTGATAATAATTCAAATCAAAAGATTAATTAGTTACGATAAAAGTTTTTATTTTCTTTTTTCCCTTAAAAGAATAATTAATATAATGCATTAATGCCTGGGAAACTTAGTTGAACATGATGTATAATGGTGTGAGAGAAAGGGTTTGATGATTATAAAGAGGCAAGAGGGGTCAACACTCAACACTCTTAATATAAGATATCTTAATTAATAGAATTATTCAATTCTAATCAAAACGACAAAAGTGAATGCCTTATCGCTGTAAGCCTAGTCCTTCAATAATTAGTATCATTGTGGTAGGGCAATCCTATTCAAAGAATTAACTATACTTCATTCTAAGCAATGCAAGCTACCATTTCTTTTCTATGCATTCTTAACAATTGCGTTGTCCGATCCCGATCTCGGTCTCATTGGTTGAATTTTGTTATAATGACTAATGACACGGTACAATTCTGTTATTTGTACAAAATTATTATTCGATGTATATATTAAATGAAATGTAAGATTAATTTGATATACAATTTTTTTTTTGAAACAAAGAAAGCTCAACACATTAGAGTGGAACAGAAAAGAAACATAATATAAATAAAATAGAACACACATGAATGAATCTCGGTCATCTCCAGCAGAGCCATCAACAACGAAAAGGATCAGTACCAGACCACTCTTTGTAGCTCAAAAACGTCCTTCCTTGGATGTCCTCAACACTTGCTTCTCTGTTGTTGAATATTCTGTCATTTCTCTCCATCCAGATATTCCAAATCACTGCAAAGAAACTGACCAATAACGTCCGCTCCTCCTGCTTTATGTTATACTTGCCTATCCAACTCTCAAACAATCCTTTCATGGTTCCTGGGACCGCCCACTGTCTATCAAAGTATCTGAGCCAAGCGCTCCATACTTGCCACGTTAAATCGCATACAAGAAACAAATGATGAACAGATTCCGTTTCCTTTTTACACAGGGCACACAAGCTATCATTTTGATGAAGCACGCCTATTCTGCTCAATCTTTCTTTAGTGTTTACCCTGCCAATCAGAACGAACCAGCCAAACAGCTCAATTCTCGAAGGTACCAACCCTCCCCAAATTGATCTAGTAAAACTGTAGCTCGTAATCTCTCCCGTGAGAGTCTCCGATTACAACACCTGCAGAAAAGAGTTAGTAGAAAAATCTCTTTATTATCAAATTTCCACACAATGTTATCCTCTCTGCCAATTGAAAGTCTTACTGGCCTTAATCTCTCATGAAGCTGATTAACTAATTGCAGCTCCCATTAGAACAACTCTCTCCTCCAATGGAAGTCCCAGATCCAACCTATCCCATCCCAGAACCCACAGTCCCCTATCACTGATCCTTGCTGGTTTGAAATAGAGAAGAGCCTTGGAAAACTCACTTTAAGAGGACCACCTTACACCCAATTATCTTTCCAAAACTGCGTCCGTCTTCCATTCCCTACTTCCATCGCCAGACCACTAATCAGTTTTTCTTTCACCTGTTGTTCTGCTATATTCAACTGACAGATGTCTTTCCATGGACCCCCCTTCACTGGAAGAGATTGAGTAGATAGCATAGCATTAGGGGTCAAATTATTACATGAACACATAACCTTCTTCCACAGTGGGCAATCCTCCTTTGAGAAATGCCACCACCATTTGAACAACAGCGCTGAGTTTCTGAGTACTGCATCTCCTACCCCCAATCCTCCGGCCTTTTTTGGGGCCTGGACCACTTCCCACTTCACTAGAGGCATACCATAGTTACCGTCATCCTTACACCACAAAAAACTTCTCTGGAGTGCAATGAGCTTGTTAGCCACTGCCTTTGGCATCTTGTACAGACTGAGGTAATAAACCGGTAAGCTATTCAAGACCGATTTAATGAGAACTAGTTTACCTGCTTTATTTAAAACCTTTGCTTTCCACAAGCTAAACTTCTCTTCCACCTTGTCTATGATCGGCTTCCAAGTCTTTACCAACCGAATGTTCGCCCCTAGAGAGATACCGAGATACCTAATATGTAACGCCGCTTGTTTACACCCCAGAATACCACACACATGCTCTACCCACTCCTGCTCACAATTAACCAGGATCAAACTCGACTTATCAAAATTGATGCTCAACCCAGACATCAGCTCAAAACAGCGCAGCAGCCTCTTATAGTTCGCGATTATTTCTGTCTCCGCAGGGTAAAACAAGATAGTATCATATGCGAACTGTAGATGAGACAATTCAATATGATCTCTCCCGACCAGCAACGGAGCAATGCGCGCATTCCTCACAGCTTCCTCTAACATTCTATGCAATACATCAACCACTAGCACAAATAGCAGAGGAGAGAGTGTATCCCCTTGTCTTAAGCCCCGCTCCATCTTAAACGCCTTGGAAGGTGAACCATTCACCAGGACAGACATAGAGGCCGTACTGACACACACTTTCACCCAATTCCTCCATCTTTGTCCGAACCCCATCTTCTGAAGCACAAGATCCACAAAGCTCCATCTAACTCTATCGTAGGCTTTCTGAAAGTCGAGTTTAATGATTACCACTTGCTTCTGCCTCGTCTTGAGCCATTGAACCGTCTCATAAGCAATGAGGGCGTCGTCATGTATCTTCCTTTCCTTAACAAAAGCACTCTATGTCTCTCCTACCAAATCCGGCATTACTGTTCGCATTCGCCGCACTAATACCTTGGAGATCACTTTATACACGCAACCCACCATACTAATAGGTCTGAAGTCCTTTATCTCTTTAGCACCCACAAACTTCGGAGCTAGTGCCACCCATGTTACATTTGCATCATTCGGTAGCTTAGCAATTTGGAAGAAGTCCATCACTACTGCAGTGAACTCCTGACCATTATCCTCCCAGCATCGTTTGATGAAGTTCATATTGTAGCCATCACTACCCGGGGCTTTAGAGGATTCACAGTCTCACACGGCCTGTCTAATTTCCTCCACGGATGGCATCACCTCCAAAGCTACGGCCTCCGCTCCATCAATCTGCCTTACCAACCCATCCCGAAAATCAATCCTCGGAACATACTCCTGCCGATACAGGTCCTTGTAAAACCCTCTAATTGCGACCTTTATGCGTGTTGGATTCCGCACTAATCGTCAATGAATCATCAGAGCATCAATCATGTTATTTCGTCTTCTAGCCGAGGCAATGTTATGGAAGTATCTAGTATTTTTATCCATGTACTTAGCATGCTGTGACCTCGACATCTGCTTCCAGTGTACCTCCTTCCTATCATACCACTTCTCGCAATAACGCACCAACGCCTTCCTTCTAGCCTCCATCGTACCATCATAAACACCTTCACTAACCATATCATCAAGTTTCTTAATTTCCTCCTCAAGCGACTTCAGTCTCTTATCCATGTCCCCGAAGTTGTTCTTGTGCCATAGGCGTAGGGGACCCGTCAAAGCCTTCAACTTACTCGTGAACTGAGCCTCTCCCAAATTTCTCCATTCATTTTTAACCATACTCAGGAAGCCCTCATGCGTAAACCAGGAATCCAGACTTCTAAACTGTCGTGGCCCCTCACCAACTCTCTTATCCTCCATAATCAACAGACAATGGTCTGACAGCCCTCTAGGCCCACCTTTTAGTCTAACATCAGGGAATTTCTCAACCCATTCTATGTTGACCAAAACCCTATCAATCCGACTGCACGATCGACCCCTGAACCATGTAAACTTTCTATCATTCAGAGGCAAATCCACCAACTGCATATCCTGTACCCAATTTTTAAACTCATCCGCTGACCCCGGAACACTAGTAGCTCCTTTCCGCTCTTCGAGATGAATAATCTCATTAAAGTCCCCAAAGAAACAGAATGGCACCTGACACAGACCCGGAATATAACTCAGCTCCTCCCATACCCCTCGCTTCTCCTCCCTCTCATGCGCCCCATACACCAAACAAAAAGCACATTTAAAATTATTTTTCATCATCACTCCTTCAACACATAACCATCTCTCCCCCTTATAACAGTTGTTGGCTTTGAACAGATCATTATCCCAAATGAGCAACAAACCTCCAGAGGCCCCTGCCGACTCCACATACTCCCATCCCACAGAACTATAACCCCAAATTCTTGCAACATCAAATTTAGTAACAACCTGCCTCTTAGTTTCAATCAACCCTAACAAGTTTAGCTTAAAACGGTTCTTCAAAGATTTTATCATACTCAATTTGTCGTCCCCCTCAACCCCCTCATATTCCAACAGCTAAAAATCATTTAACAACATTTTTACTCACCTTATTTTGATATTTAGGCCGACTTCTCCGTGCCTTTTCTTTTTATTTTGCCATCTTTCTCTTCACCGTTAATTCTTCATTCTGCGCTTGCAAGATTGCCATAGTATCCACCTCTTCATCATATAAAATAGCACTGGACTCCACTGCTAATGCCCATGTTTCCTCATTTTCTTTCATCTGATCTAGCACCACAATTCTGCCTTCAACCGTCCCCTGCCCTACCTCTGTCCCTGTCTCGGATTCCACATTAGCCCCCACACTTCTCTCCCCATTAGGCACCTCTTTCCCCGCATCGTTCCGTGTAGCTAGTCCCGATGCATTCGGATCCTCGTACACCTTATCCGGGTTTGAAAGTTGGTTGCCAGAATCGATCCCAGGCCGTCCATCTCCGTCCAGTTCCATAAGCGTCCCTGCCCTCGTCACCAGCGGCGACTCCACCTGATCTCCTTCGCTGGCACCAACACTCCCTGGATCGCAGCACTCCGCCTCGGCCATGGCGTCTCATGCGTCAGCCATCCAAGGACCCAGTTTGACCAGCGCATCCCTCCTCGCAGCCGCAGCCTCCAAACTGGGCGCTCCTGGGCAGTGTCGCATGGAGTGCGAAACCTGCACCCCTACCTGCCTCGTACCCGCGTCAGCATTCTTGTTGACCATCGATACTCCAACCCGACCCGGTATTGCACTCCGCCCAGCCCACCTTAACCCCGTGGAACCTCTAACACACCCTGAGTCCATGAATCCATCCGCAGTAGGCCCTTCATTTTCCACCCAACTCCTTTTTTGGTTGACCCTATATGCTTGGCCTTTGGTACTTGGGCCACTTAACACCAAGCCCAGATCACTCTCATCCGCCTTTCCTTCCTTAGTTTGGGCCTTATATGGGAAATCCAAAGCATTCACACCACCTAGCCTTGTATCCACACGCATCACCCCTCCTTCACAGCCGTCCAAAGCCTGTGTAACCGTTCTCTCCGAACTCTCCTCCACAGACAAACCGAATCCCCCAAAATCTTCCTTTCCATTACACTCAGTGCAGCTATCCAATCAATTACGTTCAATGCTTTATTCAAATTCTGATATTTGAAATTTAAATCGTTAAAAAGCACCTCATCAATGACCATTCAACCCTCCTCACCGCCGATGATGTTATCCTTGAAAACCTTCAGGTCTGCGCCGGATCCCACGTCCCCACTTTGTTCAACTGACTATTACCACCATCAATAGATTTCTTGATCCCAGCCCATTCAACTTGGTCCTGCATCATGCTTTTTGCATCACAAGCCTCATAATCCACTTCTTTAACATAAACATCAAACCCACTAGCACCGATTGAGAGGTGGATCCATTCTTGTATGACGTTAAAGGTGCGTGTGTCAACTTGAATCCGGCCAGCTCTAAATGATGATCCTACTCCTGAGCTTATCTCACATCTAATCACGTCCCCCCAAAGTCCACCCATGGCTTTAAATGTTTCTGATGACCACACGTGTACCGGCACCCCATAACATTCCAACCAAACCCTTCTTGTCTCACAACGATCCGACTCCTCCCATCTCCAAACTTTATGAAAAAATTGTAACAGCATATCCAACTTGAACGTGAACATCTTGTCTGCATGCTCCACAGAATCAAACGTAATTAAAATCTTACAAGCACCTAACTCGCTTACTTCCACAACATGAGGCACATTTTTGCATATTGCTCTTCTCAACGATTTATGGTCAAGAGGTTTCAAAGTGGTTCCTACTAAGCTCCGCACTAGCCAGTCCATATTTTCTGCCGCTATCGACACTTCAGTCCTCTTCATCCGTCCATTCGAATGTTGGTCAGAGACGTGCTTATCATCCGTCGTCACCTCCAAATGTGGTACTCTAGCCACCTCTTTTCCACCACGACATTCTGTAGGCTCCTCCTCCTGCTGAACTCTTCGCTCCACCTGCACCCGCCGGCCCCGCACCTGATGTTGCCTGCGAAACCTAGCTTCACTGATAGATACGATCTTCCCTCGTAGTCTCATATTATTCATCTCCGTAATCGCCTTTAGCGCACCGCCCTTCATGGTGTATCGGATAAAAGCAAACAGATACACCGCTTCTAGTTTACGTTTACGGGCAAGATAAATATCGTTAATTCTTTCCGTCCAACAGAACAAATGATATAATTTCTTCTTTAAAATATCCTCCGATAGGTTATCCACAAACACAAAAAAAGACTCGTTTTTCAGGCAATAGTATTCTTCTCGATTCCAAACCTTAGGATCTCTTCCGCGTGTCCCACCCCTCCCGGTGTTTCCCCCTCTCATTCTCTCGCTCTCTCATCCCTAACCGTTTCACATTTTAATTTGTTTGCATAACAAGTTTTGAGTTGGTATATGCAACTTTGTCATCATGGAATGAGAATGAAAATTCTGATATACAACTTTTATAATTAAGTATCAATCGACGTAGAATTTTACTGTATACACTTCAAGATTTTGTGAAATGTCATTCATCAACGCTTAGTCAGATTAGGGACATTTTGAATGAGATCGATTTATTATGCTAAACATTGCTAACTTAATTAACCTGAATCTCTCACCAAAGCAAATAGTTAATGATATATTGATGATCACCTTAAAAAGTAAAGAATGAACTTTCAAATTGATAATATTAGAGAGATAAAAAGAATTGTCTTATTTAGTATTTATTATTAATTTTAATAATAATTAATAAATATTAAATAAAATAAATTTTAATTATTTTTTACTAATTTTTTTATTATTAAATCAGTAAATAATTAAATTAGTCTCTGAAAGATTCTTTAAATTGGTTTTCGAAATTTTGTTTGATTAAATTTGTCCTTTAAAGATTTTAAATTAGTCATGCTAGTCCTTCTGTTACTTCTATTACTAATAGCGTCAGAATTTGTTGATGTCGTACATTGAGTAACCTCACAGGACACACCTAATAATCCTAGCTAATTGATTATTAACATTATTAATTTATGAAATTAGATAAAGCAATTCTAAATAGAGAAATTTAAATGCCTCAGCAAAAAAAAAGTGAAAAAAGAACTAACATAATTAATTTAAAATCTTTAAAAATAAATTTATTTAAAAAAATTAAAAATTAATTTAAAAATAAATATTTTTTATGGACTAATTTGACTATTCACGCAACTTCGCCTTTATATATATCCTTATCCTTTAGCCTAATTAACGTAACTCTTACAGATTAAGGCATGAAGAAGCTTCCTAGTTAACTATTATCAGCATGTTCGGTGACTTCATAAATCAATTAACTGGAAACAAATTAAATTAACACTTCCCAGCCCTACTTATTACCAAGGATGTGATGCCAAACCCACCATCATTATGTTTTTCTCATTACTCTCTCTCAAACAAGAGAAATAACCTTTGACATCTAAATCCTCTAATTAATACTTTGTTGACATTGACAGATTGACTTCACTTCACTGTTTTTTTAATATTGTCTGATTTCTACACTAGCAACTGAATTCTTATCACCATATCTAGTTTCAATTGTGTTATGATGGATAAAAATTGGTGTCTAATTATTTAAAAAATTAAATACTTCATATTTAATTTAAAAATATAAAGATTAATAAAATCTAAATATTTAAAATTATTATTAAAAATTAATTAAATAAAAGTTAAATACTAAATAAAAAAACACTATAAAATTGGCCATAATTTTAAATAAGCGTTTGAAAACTGTATGTGATTTGGATGGTTCCACCTACTTTGGATGGCAATGTGGCAAATAAACCACACTCCACAAAGGTGGAGATCCCATTAAATTTGTCAACATTTAAATTATTAAAAAGAACAAATATATATAAACAAAAAATGAAATTAAAGAAAGAAAAAGAGAGGACCGACCTCTCTTCTTCCATATAAAATTTGAACCGTTTTTCAGATGATGACTGCGATATTAAAAATTGCAAGTTGTGCGCAGCAAATGGAATTGGAAATCTTTCATTAGATTTGAATAAGATAAAAACTCAAGTGCAGTCGACTTCATGTGAAGTTGATACTTGAGAGTCTGTTAAATGATTTAACTAAATTTTTATATAACGGCTCTCAGGTATCAACTTCAAGTGAAATCGACTTCACCTGAGTTTTCACCTTTCAATAAAAGCCAGCAAGTAATATTATTGCCATCCTCTCTCAGCAAGGATCTTATGTTTCATTCACAAAACATAAATTGATTATAAGATCACATGTACATTACATCATATAAATTATAGGCTTCAACTACGAGACCTAATTAATATATTATTTCCAAATGAAAAAAGCATAAATTAAAAGTCCACATCTAAGTCAATTTGATTAGCTCCAAATTCTATAATTGTCGAATTGTATATATCATTTATATTGTATAATTTGTCCTTAAACATATATGTAGTTTTTGACCTAATTAATATAGTAATAATAGATATTTTAATTTTTACTCCACTAATAAAAGTTTTTTTTTTTAGAATATAGATGTGTAATGTCTAAGTCTCAATTCAATACTTTTTTACAACTACAACGAATAATAATAACAAATAATAATTAGAGATTTATTGTGACAAAATCTTTTCCCAATTGGCCATTTCTTTTGTACTCATAATAGGATAGTGTACATGATTGGCCTTTAGAAATTGGGGATATCAATTAATTATGTAACTTATATTCATCACACGAGAAGCAAGATGAAGAAGCATTGAGGATATTAATTAGTTCCACAAATCTAGTGTATTTCGGACCAATAATAATCATTCAATAATATTATATTCTAAAAAATGAGAGAGATCAGAGGCTTTTTCTCAAGGTTGGAGAATCATGATTGTGTGGCTGCAATAATTGGGCCACATGCATTCATCCCATAAATATAAGCTACAATCCCCACCAACCACAATTATATATAATTAATTTCTCAGATATATTACACATGCACTAACCTATAAAGCACCCCCACGTAATTATTTGAATCATGAAATTCTATGGACTATATGGAAACTTGTTTAAATAAAACCAATCATGACTTAGGTTCCTCATCTTAAGTCTTAACCCTTTAATATAGAAGACAAAAACTGAAACATTTTATCTCAGCAGAAAATTCCAAAAATCAGGTACAATATTATGGTTAGATCTCATCCTTTCATCATCAATATATATTATACATTACATGTATTCCTTTTCAATGAGTATGAATTCATGTCGTATTCATTTTGGTTAAAGGGAGTTGATACTAGAATAGTTTCAATAAATAATTGCCGTACCACAAACAACAAACGGTCCAACCATAATAAATTCTGCCACAACAAAACCATTATAGTAGATAGAACCATTAAGTTGGTAACCTTATTGAATTAGAATATATATAGCGTTGATGGAATCAAACTAAACCAACAATAATATTTAATATTGAGAAAATGACGAGAGTGCTGCACGAGTGGTGACATTGATATGCAAACATATGACATTTCCGAATTGGCGTGGCTGCAGAAGAAACGCGTGGTTTCGTTTCTTTAATAACACGAAACAAAGTATAGATCGGAGGAGGAAGCTAAGGTTTGTAGCCTTATACGTATATGGCTTTGTATTGAGCAATGTGGCAGCATGCAACACATAGATATATCAACCATCCTATGGTGTACTTATATGTATGGTTTCAATTCACATCGATCTAAATATCTTGATTCATCAAGTGCATGCGTATGCATATATGTGCTCTATTTTGTTGTTCAATTGCCATAAAAAAACGAGGAGATAGAACACTCTAGAAATTGATTGATGGTGAAACCAAACACAATCTCAACTATTTCAAAATCTCTTCATTATTGCTGTTTTAGTGTGGCTTCACTAGTGTCACATGAGTTAAAACTTAAAACATGTGCGCAAAAAAAAAAATTGGAAGCAGTGAAAAAATTGGAAGAAGGACAATTTGAGAATCGGTACTTCAAAAGGTGATTAATTAGAGTGTTGGATTCATGTGTCCTGTCTCAAACACGTGACACTAGATGTTACTGAATCAATATCATACTTGCAGAATTTTTATGAGGTTACAAATTGGTTGGCGTGGCAAGATTATTCAGACAAGAAAATCTTTTACACCAGCGTATGGTGGTACTCTTATTAAATTATATCAAACATTAATAATTATTTATGATGCAAGAACCATTAAGTCTTCTGTTAAGTACATACATTTTTTGAGTCTTGATTCACATTGAATTAATTTCTATGGCTCTTATTTGTATTATACATCTCAGAAGTCGTAGCACGTGAATTTTGTTAAATTAAGCATCTTGAAACTGCAATTGACAAATTTAATGTACATAGTGAAAAAATTAAAATTAAAATTAAAATTGAATTTCGTACCGAGGAAAAAGTGTAGATTATTTGTGGAGTCCAAAATATTCAAAATGTCTATGGCTTTAGACTAATTGATTCAAATTTAGGTTCTTTTAACTTAAAAGATAACATGATTTTGTGCTGCAATATAATTAATTATCCAAAAAAAAAAAAAAACTAGTCAGTACCGCTTTAATTTTCTCCACTAATGAAGTAATGATTACAAATAAATCTTACCAGCACACAATTAAGCTCTTCCTTTAAGATTGTGGTTATATCCAAAGAGCATGTGAAAAAGGGGAATTGAGTCACATCAGCAGGAATGGAAATAAAGTTCATGTAATATTCAAAAACAATTCGTCCAATGCACTCTCTCCAAAAGTTTCAAAAATAAATAAATGAATAAATTACTATTTGTATCCATAAAGATACAAATGCTGATAAATATATCCATATAATAATTGTATCCGCGGAAGATAACTTCTGTGTGCCAAGAATACCCTAACGGACCAATTGTGTAACCAACGTCCGGGTACTCTTGGCAGACGGAAGCCAATCTTCCGTGGTCATAATTGTGTCATTTTATTCTTGTATGGGTACATTTGTCAGCATGTATCTTAATGGTAATTTATTCTTAAATAAATAAATTAGAAAGAAAGAAAGAAGTAATGTCTAATGTCATTTCCTGTGAAAAAAGAAAAGAAAACTATGCGCCTATTGAGCCATCATGCTCCTAGCTGTTAAATAATGACCCTTCAGAGCAACACTTGCCATATAAAGTGAATAACGGACTTTCTCTAATCTTTAAACAAGTCAACCATGTAACAATGAACTGTTTTGTGAAAAATTATCAGCGTTAAAAATAAATACATATACTATCAACTGTTCATATAATCATATATATTTCATTATTCGTGATTTTAGGAGCTATGACCAAAGTAAAATATATTTTGAATTTCACAACCCTATATTTTATTTTCTTTTTTGTGCAATTCTCTGGTTCAAAGCACTAAGTGGTACAACATTCATGTGTAAAACAAGTATTGTCCATTTTGACATGTATCTAACAATACAATATAAGAAATTAATATTAGAGCAATGGTAACAGTATTATTCTTACTCCAATTCTACTTCCACATTGGATAATATAAATTTATTTATTTATTTATTTTTGGAAAAAAAGGGAAGAACAAATTAAAAGCCCAGCCCCTAGTGCCTTATGTATATCTTTGATTTTTAACCAAACTATAAACCCTACGATTGATGAGTATTTAATACTTGATTTTCAAGGAACATAATTAAATAGATGCAGTCATACACCCGGTGGAGGGATCCAAGATACCTTGATATTAACACCCATATAACTGAATAACAAGTGAAAGTAAATCTTTACTTAATATTAATATAAGGAGTATATTAATATTGGGTTCAACCGTTCAAGGAATGGGTCCTAACACAGGAATTAAGAAGTGGGCATGAAAGGATGCCCTTCATAAACAGAAGGAAAAACAGTGGAATAATAACAAATCACTTAATATATTTAAGAACAATATGGTGGCTGTAACACACATTCAAATCATCCAAACAAACAGGCTCCTATAACACAATTACAGACTTCATAAATACTAACCTTCAAGGTAAGCTTCATAAGGTATTAGTTAATGACAATATATAACACTAATAATAAGTAATGAAGAAGAACACATGGTTCATGGAATTAATAAACAAACATAGATGTAGATGACAGCTGAAGCAAGTTTAACCATCAAAACCAGGGCATTCAGTCATTTATACCACACAAATCTCAAATCCAGCATTTAATTATATATGAAATGCAGTCAAAGTAGTCCAAATACCACCTAGCTCCTGCTCCTGGATTTTTCCACAGCCCTGGGAGCTGCATAGTAAAGAAATATTACTTAGCCAAACTTCATAGCACATTAATTGGTGTATAAACCACATTACTAACTGTGTAATATTATCTAAGAGTTAAAATATTGACTGATATTATCAGTGTCATATCCATAGTACTCAACTGCAGTCTGCAGACATAGATCAGTTAACTCTTTCAGACATGTTTTCCTTGTGTTACAATGAAACTCTATCAACTGCAGTGTTAAATTCGGTTTCTTGAAATAAAATTGTGGTCAACTTAGTACTATGTAAAATAAATAAATAAATAACTTAGGCTTGCTAGCTAGAGCTATTTACTGGTGTATATTGACTAGCTGTGTTTTTTCCCAAAATAAAAATAATAAGAGAATAAAAAGAAAACAAAAGACTAGCAGAAGATGTATATCTATCTTTTCTTTTTTTCTAACACTAGTTTGATGATTATTGACAAATCACAGCACAAACTACTAATAGTTTCACACTTCAGTGATCATAAGAAAAATTTGTTCTCCAACATATATTATCAATACATTCAAATTAACCATCTAAGTAAATACCACCTATTGGGCTATAATCACTGACTTAGCTTCAGTTGCCTCACTTAAACGCATCAGAATCATAAGGTATTGCACGAAATTAATCCTTAAATAGGGCTACTGTCACATGCAAAGAGAAGCTCACACTCGACCAATTTATATGATAGTTTTACTGATATGTATAATGACTGTAAGATGAAGCAGAACCAAGAAAACATACCTAAGCCAATGGCATCAGAACCCTTCATGATTTTCAGCCTCTTGCATGTGTCAATGAACATCCTGCAGGATTATCACAGTTAGGAATGAAGGCAAAACATTGCTCAAAAATGTGTTCCAATGGTCTTCTATAGCTGCCACTTTCTTAACACAAACAGCAGTAAAGCATCAAACTTCATGCATGGCTGCATGGGAATGCATAAGAACATTACACATTCCCATAGGAAGCACTCAAAAACAACAGTCAACAGACATACACAAATGAGAAAGATTATGAAGAGACATATAAAGGCTGAGCACAGAATATAAGAGAGACACAACAGAATAAAAGATTGAAAACAATGTCTGGCTTGGCATTGAAGATAGAAGCAAAACAGCAGAAACAAAAATATTTAAGGTGCAGAACAGTAAGCTTCCCTATTTAGAAGAAGCCCTGTGCAGTAAAAATGCAGTAATCTGCTCATGAGATGATATCAAAAAGGAGCAAGCATGATGTAACACAGAGAACTTAAACTAAATTTGCAGGTTGGAATTGCTTGATGATATTGTTGGCAGTATATTTCATATCTCACTGATTCAACTATAATTATGACTCTGCATAATTTCTAAAGCACATTACCTTATCATCTTAGATCTTAAAAATAGATGCAATCACTGCTACAAGAAAAAAAAGCATAACGGCAACATACAAAACAAGTTCGGTAGGTTTAGAAACACTTACTCCCAAGGCACATCTCCTACGAGCATCCAGTCGCCATCTTTGTCTTCATAAGTAAGTACATATTCTGAACCATGCAGGAGATCCTTCAGCTTGCTCTCACTCATCATTTCTCTTCCTGGAGCCCCATGTGAACCACACTGACCTGAAATGGTCAATATGCGTAGCAAATCCATGTCAAAGTTCAACTTCAGAATCAAATATAAAAGCCATCACAAAATTCATTGAAAGAATCCCTAACAAGAAATAATTTGCTTAAATAATTCAATATTGCAGCAGCTCACCTAAGATAAAACAGCTGAACATCTTCTCAAGGGCAGAAGACAGTTCCTGGTATGTCGTATAATTCCTCAGATCAACCTTCCTCAGATATGGAGCACCATCCATGCTCACCTTCACGAAGAGCACCGCCGGGCTTGGTTTTCCATCTACTTCATCATTGTTCTTTGAAGTGGTAGCCAACGAGTTTTTCCTAAATGATCTAATAGGAGGCCAACCAACAACCTGTGCCCTGCCAAAGATAAGAAGCAATGAGCACAACAAGAAACCACAGAACAACCACTTTAAGATCTTTGTTCGACTTCTAAACTATGTTGAAAATTAGGGATCCTTCATCTAGCAAGTTACACCTACTTAGAAGCCGGTGAACTGCCACTGACAGCACCTCCTGTTCCACTGACTGCGCCGGTCTGTCCTTGTAATACCTTGCTTGGTATTTCCTTCTTTGCAGTTGGCTGCAGTCCAGCAGGTCTGGGTGATAGCATCACATTTATCGCTGCAGTACCAGTAAACTTTCCCTGCAACACAGATTGTAGGGAATCAGACTTAGAAACAGCACATAACATTCATTTACCCTCAATAAAATAATAGCATTTTTACCTCAGAGAATCCATCCATTGCATCAGCAAAACCCCTTTTGTTTCCCGAAACTACAGTCTTTTGAGTTGATGAGCAGATTCCATCTTTCGTAGGGAGCGGGAGCAATGGGAACAGTGGTTTCTCATCAAGCTTTGTTGAGCTCAATGAGAAGATGTCTGGACCCCTTTCAGGAGATTGGGATCCAGGAAGGCCGAGCCTCAACTCGGTGGCCTTCAAATTCAGATTGTCCTTTTTCTCATCAGACATGCCTGGCGCAGCTGAACTGTCTACCGATGAGCAATCAGACAAACCCAAGTAGTTGCGTTCTTTCAAGGAAACCCCTCCATTTTGGGAGAAGCAGTCCAAGGATTGTGGCGAAGATGCAGACGCTACAGTTGAAGCGTTGCTCAGCCCTTCCTCCCTGGTAACCAGCAGGGGCGGAGCCATCAAACTCCAAATTCACAAACTGCCTTACACAAAACCAAAGCAGAACTCACTCAACATTGTGCCATAAATAATACAAGATCAACAAAAGATGAAAAGAAAATGTGTTCTAAACTTCTATAGGAAACGGATTCTAAAGAATCAATCAATCAGAATTAACTAGAAGTCATCTATACTCTATGAACAAAAATGTTCCGGGAGAATAGTTATCACAGTAATAGCAGGCAATTTAAACAACATGGATCAAAAGAAATTGCTCAACAGTAAAGAAAAAATATTTCCGAATAAGGGACACAAGCAAAACAGTATTATGACAACATGCAACCCTCAAAAATAAAATAAAAATATTGTGACTCTGTAACCAGTGGCTCAGTGGCAGTTATCATATGGCACTTGCAGTAGCTGAATCAAGGCCCCAAAAATGATCAAGTTAACAAAATACCCAAAGAAAAAGGAAAAACCATGATTATCTCAGCAATATTCATTAGCACCCGATTATGCAATAAATGAATAGGAAAAAATGTTAGAAGAATTGCAGCCAATTGATCACAATAGCATGCCTTCTTCTTCTCCCCCCCCCCCCCCCCCTTCTCCATACCAGGTTTAACCTTTCCTTTTGCTCCTTCTTTACTAACCTGTGTGGGATTCTTAGTCATATATACCACTTGAGCTCGGTTTTCTTTCTCCCAATGAAAAATACCCAAAAGAGAAAAATAAAAATAAAAACTAAAAGAAACCAAATTGCAAGGATGATGAACACGCCACAGCACAACAGATCCACACTTAACCATACCAACCATTTTTCTACTGTGTAATAAAAAAGAAAATCAAAAGGTAAATAGGTATTCCCAAACAACCCCTCCCCTAACCCCAAAAAAAAAATGAAAAAGAAAAAAAATTTAGAACAGCAAGCGTGCAAAGTTGAGAAATTTAAAACAAAAAAATATTTAAGGGGAAAAAAAAAAGACCAAAGCATGAGGGGTACATTCCATTTGTAAAAGTGAAACACACAAGGAATAAATCCAGCAGAATAGAAAGAAGAGCTGAAATAATAATAAAATAATAATAAAGTGCATTTTGAGAGGAAATAAGAGTGACGGACCTGTGGGTTAATGTCTGGCAGAGATGACAGAGAAGAAGAAGAAGGAAGAAGAAGAAGAAGAAGAAGAGAGATTATTCTCTCAAATTTCTATTTTCTTATATTCCTGTTGGTTTTGCAGTCCAGAAAGAAAGCCACAAAAATGCAAAAAGAAACTAGTAACAGAGTGTTAGTGTTCTTCTGGTGAGTGATTGAAAGGGGGTGAATGAAGAACAGAGCAGAGAGAGAGAGAGGAAGCTCAAGGGCCTTCCATTAAGCACAAAGCAACAAAAGCTTTCAGGTTTGTGCAGAGAACACATAAACACAAACTCAATAAATGAACCCCTTTTCTCTCCTAACACTGTTACTATTACTGCTATTACTGCATCAAATTTAAATTTAAATTAAATAAACCACATCAGAAAGGGGCAAAACAAAACTCATAATATCGCTCATGTTTTATTTGGATAAAGAAAAAATAAATAAAAAAAAATTTTATTTAGATAAAAAATTATAATAAAAAAATTATATTAATAATTTTATGTTTTTGTTTTTTTAATTGATCAAAAAGTGAATTAATAAATTTATACTCATTTACACATTTTTTTTATTTTCATCTCATTTTTGAAAAAAAAAAATATTTTGATGGCTCTCACACTATTTTTTTTATTATATTTTTTTTCACATTTAAATAATAAAAAATTTATATTTCCATCTTTTTTTTTTTCTTAATCAAAATAAAGTGTAAATGGTATGTCTCATTGGTTACACATTTATTAAGTTGCTAAAAACGTGTAATTGTCTCTATTATGTAGAGAAGTATTTTTTTTTTTTTTAATTTGTCAATGTATTATTGTATGTTGAGATTTCAATTTTGATTTCTAATTCTTATTTAAGTAGACTAATAAACTAATATAGTATTAAATCAACCGAAATATATTAGAAGAATTATTTTACTTGTAGATTATGACAAGGACACTGGTTAAAAAATAAAAACAATAAAAAATTAAATATTTATAAAAAAATTAAATTGTGATATTTTTAATATAATAATATTTTATAATTAATAAAATTTATTATTTTTAACAAATATTTAATCAATACTTTTTTTAAATAAATTTAATAATATAAAAATAAAATATTACAAAAAATATTGATTAATATTAATAAAATTATTGTTTCCTAACAATTTTTTTAATATACTAAATACATTAAAAGTTTTAAAAGTCATTATTTCTCTCTATTTAATTTTCTTACCTTATTATACGTACCAGCTTATGAACTCATGATAAATTAATAAAAATTTCTCGGTTTTGAAATTTATTATTTATTATATATTACTAATTTTATAACTAAAATATATTATATATCATTTTTTTATTGTAATTGAAATTAAATATTGTTTTAAAATTAAAGAGTTCTTTTTCTCTTTTTTTTCTTTATCTTTCTCACTCTTTTATCCATTATATCTCTTATATATTATGATTAATGATTAATTATAATTTTAATAATCAAACTATAGAATATGACATTTTCTAATTCTAATTAAAATTAAAATGGTAAAAGTAAAATTGAAATATAACTATATTATATTATTAATTTAACAACTAAAATTTGTTACATAACACTTTTTCATTAAAAATTAAGATAAAATTTTTATTTAATTTCAAATTTGTCCCCTTATCTTTCTAATCTATATTTTTACTTCTTTTTCTTTCAAATATTTATTACATATAATTTGAAAAAAATCACTAATGCTGTGAATAGTAAAAATTAGAATCAAGAATCAATTATTTCAAAAAAAATTAATTTTAAATTAATTTTATAACTATCAAATAAATTTTTTTATACTAACATTTAATAATATTTTTATATATATAAAGAAAAAAATATCATTTTTAAATAATAAATATTAAAGTTAGTTATTTTTATTTGTGCAATAGACTTAATACCTAATCAAATATAAAAATATACACATTAAATTTTTTCAAGTTTTAGATAATAAATATTAAAATTAATTATTAATAAAAAAATAAAGTCTTTCACATGAAAATAATAACTAAAAAGCTTATTATTTAATTTTTTTTATTTACAGAAACTTTGATCTTCTTAGTCGA
The DNA here is from genome assembly GCF_003086295.3 of Arachis hypogaea. Lineage (NCBI taxonomy): Eukaryota > Viridiplantae > Streptophyta > Magnoliopsida > Fabales > Fabaceae > Arachis > Arachis hypogaea. The sequence goes on from NC_092048.1 coordinate 134,219,205, forward strand.
TGAAAAATTTGGTCCGTACGACCTTTTATAAAAATAGTTTAATTTTATAAATTTTTTGTGTCATAATCTATAATATTAGGACAAAATCAACATAATTTTAAATTATTTATATTCTCGTATTGTTATTATGGACAAAAGTATTAATAATTCTCTATTTTTAAATATCAACATAAATTAAGAAATAACTAAAATATATTACGATTACAAATGTCATAAAGTTGTTTTATAAAATTATCTTTAATTATTCTTAATTTATTTTCTCTTCTATTATCGTATTAATAACTCCTTTATACACTTACTCAATACAATAAGAGTACGATTGAAGGGGGAATAATATTTAAAAGATATTCAATTATTTAATATAACAGGAATTTTAGAGGGTGAATAAATATTTTTTTGTCAAAAGTTCCTTGATAATTTAATTTAAGAGTAAAGTATTATTTTTATCCCCAACGTTTGAAGTAAGTTCTAAAGTTGTCCTTAAGATTTTAATGTCTTATTTAAGTCTCTAACATTTTAAAATTATCTCAATGTTGTCCTGCCATTAGAGATCCGTTAACAGAATTGACGGCAGGACAAAATTGAGACGATTTTGAAACGTTAGGAACTTAAGTAAAACGAAAATGTTGAAGACAAAAACGATACATAGAAACAAATTTTAATTTTATCCTTCAATAATATCAATTTTTTACTGTACATAATATTCAATTATTTTTAATTACATCTAAGTAAATTACACTTAATCACATTACTTTCATTCTAAATAAATTTTTTTATATTTTTATATTAACTTATAACTTTAAATGTAAAATTATAAAAAAAAAACAAAATTATTTAAAATGAAAGTAATGTGATTAAAAAATAATTGAATACTATGTACAGTAAAAAATTGATATTATTGAAGGATAAAACTAAAATTTATTTCTATGTATCGTTTTTGTCCCCAATGTTTTCGTCTTATTTAAGTCCCTAACGTTTCAAAATCGTCTCAATTTTTGTTCTGTCGTTAATTCTGTTAACGAATCCCTAATGGCAGGATAATATTGAGTCAATTTTAAAACGTTAAGGACTTAAATAGGACGATTGAAACGTTAGAGACAACTTTAAAATTTATCCAAAACGTTAGGGATAAAAATAATACTTTACTCTTTAATTTAATATACTAAAATTTTGACTTTTTATCGGTTTTTGCACATCAACGTACATATACTAATCAGCATTAAGAAAAATATATGAACCAACTCTAAATCAGCCAAGAATGAAACCACTTAATTAATTATAAATATAGTAATTAGTTTTATTTATTTATGATTTAAAATATTGGTTATTAAATGTTTCACCACATTCAAATTAGGAGGAGATACGTTCAGTATCATTGCAACGTGAATCACAGAAATTGATTCAATTAGCTTCCGTCTCTTCACCCCTCCTTCCCTCTCTAAATGCCTAAAATATGATAAATCAAAAAACAGATTTAGAACCATCCAATTTACAAAGAAAAGAAATATCCTAATGACTAGCATAAACACCATCTACGTAGAAGTTTTAAATTTATCCATAAACATTTGAGTGGTTTTTGGTTGAAACCATCTTAATTTCTAGCATTGTTGTAATCATTATTACTTATAAATCTACAGATACAAATTGATAGATAATATATACACATAAATATTTGTATTTTACACTGTTATGAATGTTGATTATATGTCAAGGAAGAAAACACCGAAAAAGAGAAAGTTGGGAGCTAACATTTTTAGTATTAAAAAAAAAGTTAGTTAATATTAGTTAAAAAATAAGAAGAAGAACCAATAATTTAATTAAAAAAAAAGCTAATTATTTGGGGAATGGCCTCAGGAAAATAGAAGTAAATATCTTGTGGCTCAAAACGTGCCAGAGATAAAGTCAACTCTTATAAATTCTGTTGTGTCATTGTGTGAGATCAAAGGGGACAAGGGAGAAGAAAATAAAGAAATCTGTGAGCAGATGAATAATGAGACAAAGAGAGAATTATGAAAACGAACTTTATTGAATTTGAGCTAAGAACTACAATGGCAAATTCTCCCTATACTTCTCCAATTATTACAAAATTATACTGTGTTCACCCAAAATAACAACTAATCTAACGGAGAGAACACCCTAACTATCTAGCTACTAAGTTAGCATAAATAACTAACTACATATATTTGAAATAGAAACTCAACAAACTTACTTATCAGAGTTAGCAAAATAATATAATCAACTTAAAGGTTAATAGTTAAATTAGTTTCTGAAAAATAAGATATTTTTTAAATTTGTTTTTAAAAGATTTTTTCAATAAAATTAGTTTTTTAAAGATTACGAATTAATCATATACGTCCTTCAATTACTCCACTCACAATTTCGTCAACAATTGATAATGTGAAATGTTAACTGATAGCATACATGACACATAATATGTTCAATTAGACGTTGACTAAATATGTTTACGAAAATCTATCAATTTAGTTACTAGGTCATATTAGGACTACGATTTTTTTAATTGGAGAAAATGACTAAATTAATAAATTTTCATAAATACATTCGGTCAATATCCAATTAAACATGTTAGGTATTATATATGTTATCAATTAACGTTTTACAATATCAATCTTTAAAAAAAATTATTAACGGAATGAATGGAGGACAAATATAATTAATTCGTAATCTTTGAAAGACCAATTCAATTAAAAAAATATTTCAAAGATGAATTTAAAAAATATCTTATTTTTTAGAAACTAATTTAATTATCTATTAACTCATTAACTTAATTTATTGCATAAACCCCATGTGTTACATTTTCCATACTTTGTTTTAACGTGCACTTTTTTACCATCAAACTATTATATATATTAATGTATCTTTTTCTATTTGGTTAAACTCTTTTAGAAGAAGTGATTTTATGACGTAATATAAGAACTTTTTATTAATAGCATAGATATTGGAACAAAAATTTCTGATTTTATGAGTAACTTATTTGTTTCAAACATTTACGTTCTTGTATAAAAACAATATGGATAATCTACTGAAGTTACAAAATTAGGAAGCAGAGTTGGCATGGATGCATGGTTGTGATTGAAAAGCAGAGATTGTGAATGAGAGACAAAATAAAAGAAAAGAGAAGTAAATATGTTGTCGTTATTAGCAGGTGCTATAAATGATGAGCAGAGCCTGGCCTATATTTTAATTTTGTCTTTTGTTTCATCGATTAAATTTAAATATGGTGTGTTCTATAGCGTTTAAATTTTACTCGTATAATTCAAAAATAAAAAAATGAGTCCCGCTTGTGTTTATCTTTATTTTTAGACAAATTAGGACACAATTTTCATAAACACCAAAAAGGTAAACTAATTAATTAATGAAAAAAGAAAATACATAAAAGCAAAGCATGATATTAGAAGGAAGATAGCTATGATGATTTCCAGATGAGGACAACATATGATGAACTACAATTATGGTACTCAAACTTTATAGCGTGACATGCATGATTATTTAATTTAATTTAATTTACGTTTAATTTCACCCCTGCCATATTTTGTGCAACATTCATGATGAATGATGGCAAGGAATTATGTTTGAGGGACGGTGGAAGCTAAGATGTATGGTAAAAATAAAAGGGACAAAGAGAACATTGAGAAAGATACTTCCATTCATTCACATGATGTCTATCTAAAAAGGTTAAATAAATAAAATGAGAAAGAAACGCTTCATTTTGTACGTCCCTTTTCTTTGCTAGCTCAAAATATCATGATGAAAGACACCATTCAATGTTTCTTCGATGTTGACACAGGCCAAGAAATAGCTAGAATTATACTCATTTACCTTGGAATCAAATTCAATTCAGCCATCATATCAAAAGAAAATTCAATTCACTTCAGCAACCTCTGATCCCTTTCTCTTTATTTATTATCTTTTACTATAAGTGACTGTTTAAAATTTTTTGTGGCTCAATTATTTAATGTAACTTGAAACTGAAAAAATCAGTTTATAAAGAGGTGAATTTTATAGTGTTTATAATTTACTGCACAATTTATTTTTTATGATAAATTTTGAATATTTAATGATTATTTATTTTTATATTTTTAAAATTAAATATTAAATTTTAACATTTTTTAGTAAGTTATACAAATACTTTTAAGCATCATAGTATTCATTTTATAAAAATGTGGATAATAAAATATTTTTTTAATATCAGTTAATTACATTATTTTTGTGTAACTTTAAAGTCACGATTTAAGTTATGAAAACAGTCACTAATATATAATTATCAGGTTAGATTATATACATTACATTTTTTGAGTGTGGTTCTTTCTCAAACCTTACATTAATACATGCGGGACACTTATGTATCGGATTGTTTTTTGTTATATTATTCATGTCACTCAACATATACCATCATACAAAACATACTCAAAAGAAACAAAAATGCTATATATACAAAAAAAAAATTAATCATTATTATTTATTTATTTTTAATTTATATTTTATATTCTAAAATATATTCTATATAGAAATTACTAATTTAATAACTAATTTTAAATATATATATATATATATATATATATTAATTTGTTTGGCAGTTATATTTTTTTGTTTTTGTCACAAAAATTTAAATTTTTAGATAAAAAAATATTAAGATTTGTAATATTAAAAAAAATATCTACGATTTTTAAAGGAAAATTCAAAATTTTTGCGGTACTTTGTATTGAAATTAGCGACAATTTTAAAATCGTTGAAAATAAGTTTGTAAATATCCTAAAATTGCGGCGGTTTATATTTGTCAGTAAACATGTGCAAAACCCTGACATTTGTATATCACAGCGGTTATAAACTGCCACCAAATTATCTACCACAACATATTAATTTAGCTGCGATTATACCAGCAGTGGCTAGAAACTGCTGTAAAAACAACTGTCCGCATCACTGACCAAGGCAAATCATTCAACTGCTAGTATTGATTTTTGCGACAATTTTAAACTGCTGCTAATCACAGAAAAAACTGTCATAAATCTCTGCTATTCTTGTAATGTATGTAACAAAGTTAAAAAAAAAAATAAATTCAAACATTTTCATTGTCAAATCAATCCTATCTTTTGTACTTAGATGTATTTTATCCAAATGCATTAAGTTTTGGATAAAAAGAGAAGAGTACAATAGAGAATTAATTTAAAATAAGAAAAAATATATTTATACAGTTATATTAAAAAATAATTTAAAATTATTTTATTTAATTAAATATTTATAATTTATATATATGATATTTATAATTATATATTTATTCATTTAATATTAATATATTATTAGATTATTCCAGTAATAATTAAAGAAAACAAAATAAAATAAAAAAAATTATTTCCTATTGTGGCGGAAACATTTTTGTTTAAGTAAACTGATGATTTATTTTTGTATTGGAAATTTCAGATTATCATCAAATTATCGATACCACAATTTTAGTCATTATTATCAGTATTGTTAGTGATTGAACTTATGTATGTATATAGACATAAATACAAAATTAATGATTAAAACTGTAATATTTATGGTTTAACCCTAACATTTATATAAGTTGAATGAAGCAACAAGCATGAATTATTATTATTTGTGAGAGTAGCGAGTGGCCATACCACCGCGGAGCTTAGGTACAAATGATAAGGACAGAAATAATGATATGTTCTAAAGCAACACGCAAGAGAATCGTTATTGTTTGTCTTTCTTGGGAGAGAATTAATTGAAAGAGAGAAGGTGGTGGTTGTGGAGGAGAAGGCATGCAATGTTATGGCAGCAAAACCAGTGGGCAATAGAACACATACTCACATATATAGCAGAGCAGTTTTAATTTTACTGACATATATGTATGTGAATAATGATGATCGAGTGAGCGACTATCATAGTACAAATTCAAGGGGTAAAGAAGGAAATAAAAATAATGCATTGCATTTTGTTTTGTCAACTCATCAACCGTTGCTAGTGTTTGAAAAAAAAAACATCATTATCCTTACCGAATACTTAAAACATATGAGACAAAAATGTTTCCAAAGGAGATATTTGAGTATCTGAAATTGTGAAAACCAGCGGCACTAGACAGCAAAAGCAATATTATTATTACCTTTGCTTGGCAGAAGAAATGATGAGCTCATGCAATGCATGTCTCATGGATCATTTACCTACCTCTAACTAAAAATAAATGATACTAATTAGGGCAGGAAATTGTGCACAACATATTAAGTTTCAAATGAGATATGTATGACTACACTGACTGTAATAATTATGTATATACATATATATTTGGCTAAGATCAGTGTTTTTCATATCCTTGAATTCTTTTTTGGAAAAGTCTAGGGCCAACAATTTTTGTGTTTTGTGGCTAGCACTTAACCATCAAGAGAAAAGTTAGTGATCTCCCACTATTGAATGTAATCTCACACTATTAAAAAGACTATTGATGGCCAATTGATGATTACAAAACACAAAAATTGCTGGCCCTAGCACTCATCTTCTTTTTTTAACTAATAAAAGAAGAAAGAAATGAGACACACTAGGGAAGATTATTAAGACAGGAATTCAATCACTTTAACTGTTTTGTTTTTTATATGGTCACTTTTTTTATTTAAAATGCTAAAAATTATATGTTATTTAAAAATATATAATGGACGAAAAATGAATAATTTTAAAATTTAGCTTTTTTTTCCCTCTTAATAAACTATTGGTAAGCTTATCAAATTTACAGCAACAATAACTTTATTATTAGTACATTAAAAAAGAAATGTATCTAAACACATTTTTGTAAGCCATAATCAATTTGAAATTGAGGAAATAAAGTATGAGTTAATCATATGATAATCGAGTTATGAATAATTAATTTAGAACAAGGAAAAAAAATGCTTCCTCATTCTATATATAACAATAAGAATCTCTTTTAGTGTTTTTATTTTTTGTAAAATTGTGTTGCTTTCAAATTTAATAACTCATTAGTAAATTTATACTTATAATATTGTTCAACTATTTATTGAAAAAGAAAATAATAAAAATTACGACGATAAAAATAGGAAATGTATTATGATTAATAAATAATATTTTGTTTAAATTGTAGCAATTTAATAGAATTTTGTAATTATTTTAATAATTATGTACAATTAAAATGAGAGACAATTAATACACCTGAACTTATTATACATAAGTTTCTGTAAATATATGATTATTTTGTAACTAATACTTGGAATTAAAAGTGAGACGTAACCCTAAAAGAAAGATGTGAATAGTAGTTTAGTTAAAAGAAAAATGATAAAAGAAAGTTAAGGGAGGGGCGTGGGAGAGGTGAGAAGGAAAAAAGGCGACAAAAAAGGTTGGGGAGAGTTGGGTCAAAATGAAGAAGAAACCATGGAAGAAAGAGAATAAGGGTGTTGTTAGTGTGATTGGGAGACAAGAAAGTGGCAATAGTTGTGCCTTTGCCGGGTGCTGACCAAGACAGGGGCCTCTTCCCATCACTACTTATTAATAACCTTTTCCTTTTCCTTTTCCCTTTCCCCATCATTACTCTTTCTCTCTCTCTCTCTTCCTACACACACTTGCCCTCTTTTTATTTGCCCTACTTCATTTTCAATTCTTTCCTGCCACTATTCACTACCTAATATATTTAATAGGATTTTTTTGAGCATTTCTTAAGATGATCTATTTCCCAATATTAGAAAATATAATCAATAATATGTAATCATTTATTCATTTACAAGACTTTTTAGTAACAAAAACGTAGAGCATAAACTAAATCTATAATACAAAAAAAAGTGTAGGTAATTAACACTTTTTTCAATAAATTTTTATAATAAAAAATCTAAAACCAAATAAAAAAATATTCAAAACTTACAAAAAAATAAAATATTAAAAGAAAATATATAGAATCTAACAAAAAATATTTAAAATCATTGCAAAAGAATATTAGAATACGTGAGAAGCTTCGATTAGAGGCAATTACAGCGTATTCGACAACGAAGAATGTGTTTTGCGCTGCGACAGTAACATTATTTTGGGATTGAACGACGATACAGAAGGAGAAATAGCAACTCTAGACGAGAAATAAAAAAACCTCACAAAAAATAAACATTCAAAACCTGACTAAAAGAATATCCAAAACCATTTTAAAATAGAACATCCAAATTTAAGAAAAAGTATTCAAAATCTAAAAAAAATATCTAAAATCTAAAAAAAAAAAAAAAACCGAACGTCTAAAATCCAATTAAAAAACATCTAAAATATAACAAAAAATCATCACAAACATAACAAACAGATGAAAAAAAAAAAGAAAAAAAAAGGATGAATGAGAATAATGAGAAAAAGAAGAAAAAAAAACAATAACAACAGAAAGATAAAAAAAAGAAAAATATGATGGTGAAAATTTAATTGTAGTATGATGATAGAAATAATCGTGTAGAAGAGTGTTGTCATTAGAAGAAATCACGAGGGAAAAAAAATATTTTAGTTATTTTTTATTGTAAAAATAAAAATAAAATAAATTTAAAAAATTTAAAATTTTATTTTTTATGATAATTTAAAAAAAATATTCAAATTAACTGATATTCTAATTGACTATCTAAAAAGAGTGTAAGTAATTGTAGTTAGCTCACATCCTAATTATGTAAAATAAATAAATAAATAAATAAAGATGGCAACAATAAAAGGAGTGAAGGGACGGGAGTAGTATTATTACGTGGTTTCTCTCTCCTATTAATTGTGCTGTAAATCGGTTCTAGCACGCTTGTACTATATATGTATCATCCTTAGTTAATTGCTCATGCACGCCAACATAATGCCCCTATCGTTAATCCTAATTAGTAATTACCATATCTCGCTTTAAGCACATATTTGATTTTTTCCCTTTATATATAATTGTTATTCGTTACGCCTTGTATGTGCAGTTGCACCGTTATCCGTTACTATTTGATTTTCTATTATTAGAAGAAATGCAAGGAGCATCCTGCATACCTAGACTGATGTTCAAATTAATAAATGAAACCCTCTCACGAAGTAAGTAATTTTATAATCGGGTGAAGAATGACACATCAATTGAATTAGAGTACTAGATGTCCAGATCTTTCATGTGAAAATTCCACGTATAAATACCTTGGAAACTTTTATTGTAAATTTGTTTGGGTTCTAGATTATTATTAGACTAGAACTTAGAAGTGGACATAACTGAATTGACAGGTTAGTAATAATAAACGTGTATATCCACTATAAAACATACGACCTTATTGTGTTATGTGGAATTAATGAAACCAAATAAATGTGTGATGAATACGGCAGCCGGCAGGGATGGTTGGTTGAGATGAGAATAATATATTGGCAATATTTTAATCTATGGTTATAGCTAGATACTCATGCCTATACATTATTAAAACAGAGGTACTATTCTAAGAAAAAAGAATCAGTCCAAATAATTAAAATTTATTTTATTTAACATTTATTAATTATTGTTAAAATTAATAAATATTAAATAAAATAATTAATAAATATTAAATAAGATAAGTTTTGATTATTTTAATTAATTTTTATTATTTTTTAAGCATTACTTATTCTAAAATTAATCATTTCATCCAATAATATATCTATTTTACAGATTTTTATATTTTATATTTAATTATTTTTTTGGTCCTTATAGTTTTGCGAAATTTTCAATTTAGATCCTTATATTTTTTTTTAATTGATTTTTTGCACCAAATTTTATTTTTAAGCGGGTCCATATACTTTTTTTTTCTTTTTATTTGGGTCTTGCACTAATTTTTTTTTCAATTAGGTCCCTATATAATTAAACCAATTACTGTTAAGAGGAATCTAATTGAAAAAAAAATTGGTGCAGGGACCAATTAAAAAAATATATATAAAGACCTAATTAAAAATTTCACAAAATTATAAAATCCAACAGAATAATTAAACATATATTTAATATCAAAATTAGTTATTTAACAGTGATCAAAGAAAATATTATGGTAGTTTGACAATATCAACATAAACTTTTAGTTCAAGATATATTATCTGAAAATAGAACTAACTTTTCTTTGAAGTACCAATTTTAAAGTATATAAAAATCTTTTGTTTGGTAATAAAAAAGATAACAATGACAAATAAAATACTTGACAGAATCATAAACATGCATACAAAATAAACATAGCACGAATAATAAGCAAATATAACTTGTAAATGATATAAATAAATATAACACTTCTCAAAAAACCAAAGTGTTCGATGAAAAAAACTAAGTCTTCACAGAATTTCGAAAAAAACCATACTTGACAAAAAAAAAAAAAAAAAAGAATTTGCTTACAAGAATAAAATGAAACTAACTTGCAGAAAGGAAGATTACATAAACTAACTTGCAGAAAAAAATATTACATGAACTCAAAGAAAATAAAGATAAAATAGAAGGAAATTTACAAAAAAATTAACTTAGACATATAACAAAAAATCGTTAGGATGTGTGTGGGGGAATAAATGTATTTTTCCGAAGAGAATTTTTAATAATTTGTTCTTTGGTCGTCTCTCTATTTATAGACACATTCGACCAATTTTTTGTTAACATGTCACGGTATATAGTTATCTCGTCAAGCACAAAACATTCTACTTTTTGCGATATTGATCTTCTCTTCAACCATATCCGTTAAATATGCCACAATTCATTATTGATGAGAGGCTTTAATACCAAAATATTCAAGCTCTTTGACGCTTCACATATGTCTTCGATCAAATCTTTTTTGTCAATATCAACACAAAATGTTCCCACTGTATCAAACTTTTCTTGTCGACGTGGACACAAAATAGCTTTGACATAAAGTGATTTGACTGATTTCAACTCAAATTTTGTTGAATAACACTATCCTATAACTAAGAAATGAATTAAAAATGTAAGTTAGGTTTTGTTGGAGATGACTCGGCCCCGAGTTTGGTTTCATTTAGGGGTGTTTATAGATCGGATCTGATCCGCATATTCACAGTATTTATCTGAATTCGATTCGAAAATTGTGAATATTGATCCGATCCGCACACTAATAGAATCAGATTATTGCAGATTTCATGTAGGTATCCACATATTTGATCCTCATATTTGCGAATCTGCAAAAATGAATAAATAAATAAGTAACTATTATTTTTATGTTTTATTTTAACTAATAATTATTATATATGTTATATTATTTTATTTTTATTATTTAAAAATATATATTTAATAATATTTTAAGAATAAATATATTTAAAAAAATAAAAAAATTTATTTATATTTTTTAAATAAAAATAAGTTTTTTAAAATATTTTATATTTTATGGATATATCTGATATCTGATCCGATCCGCAAATGTGCAGATCAAATCGGATATAAACTTCAAAAAATACAAATATTAAATCTAATCGAATAATTTTAGTGCGAATAAAATTAAAATTTTGATCATATTCAATCCGATATGATATCCATTCACCTTAGTTTCATTGCATTCAAGTTTATTGTTTAGCAGGTACGATATTATTTATTGGCACGTGGATGGCGTGTGCCGTAGTTGTGTCTGACATGGCTTAGTATTTACTATTTAGTATTTTCGGCTCATTCAATTCAAGAGTGGCCCCCTCATCCTAATACCAAACAATACCACTCACGTGTGAAGCTGACATGCAGTTTATCTCTTAAAAATTAAATAAGTAAACGATACATATATTCTTTGAAAAACATGGTTTACTGTTTTGAAAATAATTTGCCTAAGTTGTTAACTTGATAACTTCAAAGTTCAAACTATATCATCCTTTATGTATCAAAAGAAATAGTATTTATTAAAAAATTATATGATTTCTAAAAAAAATATGCTATTACCCAACTGAGTTGTTGCTTATTAGTAAAAGTGAGTGTACCACCCTTTTTTTTTTTAGAATTTTTTTGAGACCTTACTTAAAATAAGACAAATTCCTTCATTAAGTGTACCACCCTTTTTTTTTTATTTATTTTACCGAGCTTTGTTTTTAGAATTTTTTTGAGACCTTACTTCAAATAAGACAAATTCTTTCATTTTTATACTTTTTTTTGTTGAAAAAATTTTACTCTTTAAATATTATCTTTTATTTGATTTTTAAATTTAATATTTTATTACTTTAATTTTTTAATTAATTATATTTTCTATTTTTAAAAAATAATATTATTTTTATTTAATTTATTATTATATTTGTTACAGTAAAACTTGTAATCACTTTCTACTGTACCAATTTTTTATAAACCACACCATAAAATTTGTAACTACTTTTTTTGGCATTAATTTTTTAAAAATCACATAAATTTTTAAAATAAATTATAAATAAGACACGCTAAATATTATAACAACACATCTAAAATTCATGTCAAAAAACTTATATACAAACTTAGAATCATAAACAACATAAACACATCCAAAACTAAATGAATAAAATAAACACATTTAAAATTATAAGAATGCACACTAAATTCGCGCCACTTCTCCCTTGATGTTGCGTCTTCTTCTTTTTCTTTTTCTTTTTTTATTATCGTTATCACTAATAACACTAACATTTTGTAAACATTTTTATTAATTCTGATTTTTTTTATGCCATCATTAAAAAATTTTGATTCATTTCTCAATTTATTTCGGTTCATTTGTGTGTTAATTGAGGTTCATTTGATGTTGCTACTAAGTATTGACCAAATTTTTTCTTCCTTAAGTAATTTTGGTTCATTTCTTAGTTTAATTGAGGTTCATTTAGAATCTGAACTAAATTCAGTTTATTTATGTGCTAATTGAGGTTCACTTGATGTTACTAATAAGTATTGATCAAATTTTTTATTCCTTAAATAATTTCGGTTCATTCCTTAGTTTAGGAGGTTCATTTGGATCCAGAAATGAATTTGATGTATTTTTGTTGATGATTGAATTTTTTTTTACTGCTTGTTCAAATCTAAACTAATTGAATAGAATGAAGTGGGATCTAATGCAACTGAATAAAGTGATAATGAATAATTTCATTATTCTTTGCTAAAAAATTTGGTCAATACTTATCAGCAGCATCAAGTGAACCTCAATTAACACAAACATATCGAATTCATTTATGAATACAAATGAACCTCAAATAAACTAAGAAATGAACCGAAATTACTTAAGGAATAAAAAATTTGGTCAATACTTATTAGCAGTATCAGGTGAACCTCAATTTAACACACAAATGAACTGAAAATAGTTTAGTTTACTCAATCATCAATAAAAATACATCAAATTTATTTCTGGATCCAAATGAAGCGAAATTACTTAAGGAATAAAAAAATTGGTCAATACTTATCAGCAGCATTAAGTGAACCTCAATTAGCACACAAATGAATCAAAATTTGTTCAGATTTTAACAATCTGTCAAAAAGACTCAATCATTAAAAAAAACCTATTCGAATTCGTTTTTGGATCCAAGTGAACCTCAATTAAAAGGAGGAAAAGAAAAAATGCAGCAACAACAGCAATAAAAGAATGACGATTGAGAGAAAACACGCAAAGAAGAAGAAGGAGGAAGGTGAAGAAGAAGAAAGAAGGCGAAAAAGAAGAAGAAGGAATGCGAAGACGAAGAAGGAGGAAAGCGAAGAAGAAGAAGAAGGAAGAACGCAAAAAAGAACGAACGCGAAGACGAAGAAGGACATGTTTTGCGTGATTGAAACGCGCGTGTGTATACGCTAGTGTGATGAAAGTAGTTTTTGTTGAGTTTGGAGCAACTTGATTAGATTTGATTGACAAAAATACTTAAATATATAGTTAGACTAAAATTTAAAAGATTTTTTTTTTTTGGATATCTTTTAATTTAAAAGATATCTAGTTAAATTGTATCATTGTCCTTTTTGGACAAAATTGGTAACATCATCCTTCACGGATTTATATGAATTAAATGGCCTAAGACTTGGGCCTAAATTATGGATTACACCTTAAGGCCTTCCTTTCCTTGGAAAAGCCCAATTGTTGAGTCCATAATAAGCCCACGTTCCTCTGAGCAAAACCAGAAGAAAAAAAATTAAATCAACAGTCCGTCACCCTCATATGGCAAAAAGGAAAACAAAGAGAACAACATAATTTCGTCCCAGGGGATTCTGAATTTGCCCCTGAATTCTTTAAAATAACAAAAAGTAAAAAAAGTGAATTTGCTTCCGAAAAATTCAAAAAATTATAAAAAAATTTAATTGTCCTAATTATATATTTAGAACTCTCCTTTGACTATTTTCATAGGAGCCATATTCGAAAAATTCACCTAACTAAAGATGCAGCGTAATACATACAAAAAAAAAAAAAAAGGAAGAAAGGGTGCAGCAAAATTCAAAAGGGGCATGAATTGAAGATTTATGAAGGTGAGCTACCAAACTAATAATGCGTATGAGCGTATGTATTTATGTATACATATTGCCAAATGCCAAACTTGCCCACCACAGCCCCTTCATCAATCATTATCATCCGATCCTCTTTGAGCTGGTTTTAAACTTTTAATTTGTTCTAACACGTGCACGCATTCATACCTAAATACTATTTGTTACGAAAGCAATAGAAATAAAATAAGATGCAAGGAAGTCTAATTATTTCTTTGGTTGGAGTCATCAATCAACATGCATGCTAAGTATGTAGTGAATATAAATAGCTAGTTAAAAGCGCGATACATGAATATCCAAAGTTCTGATTCCATACGGCATTGTTCAATTCTTCCTAACTTTATTGCCTAATGCATGCAGCGTGCGTGCATTCTGTGGACACAGTTAGTTCACGGTCAACATCCTCGGCTAGCCTCAATGAGAACACACACAGTTTCATATCCATGTTTTCTTCTTTCAAGTCAACTACTGTCTCCTACTACATAAATGAAGGATAGACCACCGAGATAATTAAATGATGGACTCAAGAACTTCATTCTTGATTGCTTGTCATTTATTTAGGTTTACTGAAATCTCCGTAGAGTAATTAATAATAAATTAGCGACTGGTTGTTGTGTAAAAGAAAATTAAGTAGGAGGAATGTACAAGATGTTATTCGTACGGATTGTGAGAGGGGTCACTGATAGGTTTTGATGGTGACGGGTTGGATTCTTGGAACAATAGGAATAGTAATTGTAAAGATACCCCAACACTCAATTCAAAATATATTCAAGAGATAGGTGAGAGTTATGGATATGTGTCTCGTATCTGAGAGAGTTCTTGACTCTTTTTATATAGTTTGCGATGATTATCTTATTTTATCTTATTAGTTAAGATAAAAAAAAGTATTTAAATTTGAATATCAATTAGATGGTCATGTTTAATGGACCGATTTGGACGGCAGTTATGGCATGGACTCGGATATTCGGGTTGTTGCTGATTCCAGGGGAACTCGAAAACCGGGTCCAAAACAGGAAAGAAAAAAGGGACACATGTCAACATACAATTGTTCAAAGAATCACTGATACCAGGTAAGTAAAACACAAGAACTTTCTCCAAGTCCACATTTCCTAGTAACGCTGGAATGAAGTTGCTTGGGAGTGATATATTTTTTTAACAAATAAT
The DNA here is from genome assembly GCF_003086295.3 of Arachis hypogaea. Taxonomy (NCBI): domain Eukaryota; kingdom Viridiplantae; phylum Streptophyta; class Magnoliopsida; order Fabales; family Fabaceae; genus Arachis; species Arachis hypogaea. The sequence continues at coordinate 134,234,752 of NC_092048.1, forward strand.
AATGTGGAATTCATCTATATAGTTTCATTATTGTCACTATCTTACTCGGGGAGGCAAGCTAATGGCTGACAATTACAGTAGTACTAATTAAATTAAAGGCACCCATATATATACAATTAACAAGTTAGTTAAATCCTAAAAAAATTAGGAGAAGATAAGTTTACAGGGTTCTTGATGTGGCGTATTCCACAGACCACAGCCATGGGAACGGGAATAGATATTTTATTTCAAATTGCAGTGCTCTTTACTGATAATAATAATTTAAATAAAAGCCTTCAATAACCAAATATTAATTTTAATGTTGCAAAAAAATGCACATACCATATGCATATAGTAACAATTTGGTCATGTGAGCTAGCTGCTGTTTATTAGTGGTAAAGTTTTTATTAGCATCATTATTTGTTTTTTTTTTAACTAAAAATAAGAAAACTCTAACTTGTAACCTTTAAATAAATATAAAAAATTATGTCATTTAAATTATAACTCATTGGCATTAGCATCATTATTTGTTATCATAAGGATAGTTTGTATACGCAATGCAAAAATACATCATATGCTATATATGTATATTAAAATTAACTATTAAAATAAATTATTAATATAAAATATATATTAAAATATAAATATACATTAAAAATAAATTAAATTATACATATATTTATACATAATATATTAGTGACTAATTTTAATATATAAATATCATTTTTGATAAAAAGAAGGAACTTTTCAAATATAATTAATTGTAGCAGAAAAAACTAAAAAAAGGCTTCAAATTGAAGCAAGTTTTTGGTTTACACACGGCAACCTCCATATGGATGTGACCGGCTCCTTTATGGTCAAATGTCAACAGCACCAACTTTCACCAACAAACATCAAATGATATATTACACTAGATTGTCCTACCAATTTTTTTGTGTCCGTGTTACATTCTTCTCCAATTGCAGACTTCTTTAATTATATTTCCTTTTTCTTTTCTGAACAGGAGGTGATTAATTTTGAACTATGAATTCCTACCATGGTTCTTAAAATCGGCCCCGAGATAGATGGAGTTCAAAATAAATTTTTAGCAGTAAGTGAATTGATCAAAACCTAAGAACTCAAAAATGTCTTAGGGGCATAAAATATCTAAATTAGGCGTCCTCCTAAAATAAAACAAGTTAGCATCTTAGTAATTAACTAGTTATGTTGAAATTTTGACTGATAGATGCGCTTAAATATCAGACAACAATACAACATATACAATTTATATAACATAATGGTTACCTGTGAGATTTAATTTAAATAAATAGTACAGGTCTTTTTCAAATTTATTAGTCCAGACAATAAGGTAGCCAACCGAAGCACGATTCAATTCATTATTACTCTGTGACATAGTATAATACTGTTTGTTAAGAATCGAGATCGCAAATAAACGTGTCATTGACTTTGAGACTTCAGCAAGGGGAAATAGTGATATATATAGTATTAAATTACTCTTTCACCTTAGTCCATGACAACAATAAAGAAGTCTTGTGGCTCACAAATTCAGCCTAATAGAATACATAAATTCAATTACAATTTTAGTCTTTATTATCTTATCTTGTCCTATCTTTATCTTATCTTTAGTTGTTCTTATCTTATCTTTATTTGCTTTTATCTTTCATAGGGCAATGCTCTATATATATTTAGTTTTACCTCATAGTTTACACTTCACTTCAATTCAATCAATAAACAAAGTAAAAAAGGCTCACTAGTCTCTCTTCCAAGTTCTAATTATTGTTACAATTACAAAAACCCTAATTAAGCTGATTTTGATTTTTGAATATCAACCACCAGCCATGAGCGTAGAAATCATAGACGGCACCACCATCACCAGCTTCGTGGAAGACGAGGAGGCCTTCTCCGCGTCAGTGAGCGATCTCTTCGCTGAACTGGATGCGGACAAAGACGGCCTCCTATCTTACATGGAGATGGTGAAGGAGCTCCAGAGGCTGAGGGTGATGGAGACGCACTTCGGCGTGGACGTGAAGCGCGATCCCGAGGAGGTGGCGCGTGTGTACGAGTCGCTGTTCGTGCAGTTTGACCACGACATGAATGGGAGAGTGGATGAGGATGAGTTCAAGAAGGAAACAAAGAAGATGCTTCTGGCCATAGCGAATGGGCTTGGATCGTTGCCGGTTCAGATGGCACTTGAACATGATAGTCTACTCTTGAAGGCGGTCAAACATGAATATTCTTGTGCTGCTGCTTCTGCTAATAATAATCTTCTTGCTAATGCTGCTTAGTTTAATTAATTAAAACACTTGTTTTTGTTATTATTCTTCATTATTAATCTAGCTTAGTGTCTTGTTCTTCTATCAGGTGTTTTTGTGATTTTATTATTATTCTTGTTCAATTTTTGTGCTTCTAATAGTGCACGTGACTACTCCTTCGTATAATGTTACATATATATAAAGAAATACAAAATATAATATTCTTCTTCTCTTATTTTCTTATTCTTTCACAATTTTATCATGGTATCAGAGCCTTGGTATCCTCTTTGAAAAGGATACATAAGCTATTATCTTTCTGGTGATAAATCACTCTACTTCTTTTTCAACCTCCTCCCACAATAAATAATCAATCTTCCAATTTAACTTAGAATCCAACCAATCTCTATTACACCCATCCAAGTAAAAATCCAACATCAGTCTCGGTTATCCCTGTTCTAACAAGAAACAACTATCATTCATGGAATAGTCATTATGGCCTGTCTGCACCTTCTTCCTTCTTCCGGTAGTTTTATCTGTGCCTTCTTCCGACAGTTATGTCTGCATTCTATTTCAGCAGTTTAATCTGTATTCTGTTTTAGCAGTTCCATCTACACTCTTATCGCGCTCTACGCGCCCTCTCTTATAGCGCTTTACGCGCCCTCTTTTGTTGCACTCTATGCGCCCTCTGAAGACCACTCTTATTGCGTCATACGCGCCATCTAAAGATCAATCTTATTGCGCTCTACGCGCTTATTTTTTCATTTTTCTTTTTCGCTGCTCAAGCGCAGCATCTCCTTTTATATTTTTTTTTTGCCGTCGGCAGCTCAAGCTCTGCCGCACGCATTTTTTGAAGATTGCTGCTCAAGCACAGAATCTGCTTTTATATTTTTGCCACCGGCAGCTCAAGCTCCGCCGCACGCATTTTTTTAAGATCGCTTCTCAAGCACAGCATCTTCTTTTATATTTTTGCTATCGGCAGCTCAAGCTTCGCCACACGCATCTTCCTCAGCGTTATCCCGTCAGACGCGTCTTCCTCAACAATTTCATCGGAACTTATCCAAGCTGTTGATTATTGACATCTACCATCCATCAGCTTGCGGGAACGTATTAAACTACTCTTCCACCTTAGCCCATGACAACAATAAAGAAGTCTCGTGGCCCACAAATTCAGCCCAACAGAATACATAAATTCAATTACAATTTTAGTCTTTATTATCTTATCTTTAGTTGTTCTTATCTTATCTTTATTTGCTTTTATCTTTCATAGGACAATGCTATATATATATATATATATATATATATATATATATATATATATATATATATATATATATATATATATATTTAGTTTTACCCTCATAGTTTACACTTCACTTCAATTCAATTCAATCAATAAACAAAGCAAAAAAGACCCACTAGTCTCTCTTCCAAGTTCTAATTATTGTTACAATTACAAAAACCCTAATTAAGCTGATTTTGATTTTTGAATATCAACCACCAGCCATGAGCGTAGAAATCATAGACGGCACCACCATCACCAGCTTCATGGAAGACGAGGAGGTCTTCTCCACGTCAGTGAGCGACCTCTTCGCTGAACTGGATGCGGACAAAGACGGCCTCCTATCTTACACGGAGATGGTGAAGGAGCTCCAGAGGCTGAGGGTGATGGAGACGCACTTCGGCGTGGACGTGAAGCACGATCCCGAGGAGGTGGCGCGTGTGTACGAGTCGCTGTTCGTACAATTTGACCACGACATGAATGGGAGAGTGGATGAGGATGAGTTCAAGAAGGAAACAAAGAAGATGCTTCTGGCCATGGCGAATGGGCTTGGATCGTTGTCGGTTCAGATGGCACTTGAACATGACAGTCTACTCTTGAAGGCTGTCAAACGTGAATATTCCTGTGCTGCTGCTTCTGCTAATAATAATTTTCTTGCTAATGCTGCTTAGTTTAATTAATTAAAACACTTGTTTTTGTTATTATTCTTCATTATTAATCTAGCTTAGTGTCTTGTTCTTCTATTAGGTGTTTTTGTGATTTCATTATTATTTTTGTTCAATTTTTGTGCTTCTAATAATGCACGTGGCTACTCCTTCGTATAATATTACATATATACAAAGAAATACAAAGTATAATATTCTTCCTCTCTTCTTTTCTTATTCTTTCACAATTACAATTTTATGATATAGTAAAATTCTTAAGCAATTAAATACATAATTCAACCCAATCTGATTTTCATTATTTTATTTTAAAGAAATAGTCTCCCAACATTTTTTTATCTTCTTTTCCTTTTTTTTTTTTTTGAGATGAATAATCTCTAGTTAAGAAATTGATATTCCTATTATCTCAATCACCTGTGTTTAAAAATTTAAGACAAAGAAGGAAAATTTAAAAAAATTTATTAAAAATATAATTATTCATGTGTTGTCTTCTTAAGTTTTTAAAATAAGTGATATAATTATGACATACTATTAAGATTTTTATAATCTAAAGATTTAGAATTCAATCATTATTATTTAAAAAAAAAAATTTATGTGTCTCTTTTCATTGGATTAAATTTTTTAGAAACAATATTTCATGACAAAATTTAATTTATATTTAGCTTTAAGAGAGAGACGAAAATTGTCTGGAATTTGAAATAACTATATATATATAGTTCGATTTATTATATTGTATATTTTTAGAAAATCAAACAGAATATATATAGTAAAAACGCAAAGAGATAAGATCTATTACGTTACGTTGATTTTGAACATAAATAATATAATCCAAATCCAAGAGATTGGAAAATACAGTTGGGAAGGGAGGGAGGGAGGGAAAAGGCAGCCCCACCCCCAAAATGGAACAAAAGTAGCCTTTCGTGGGTGCCAATAGCCGTTTTATATATTTGATGATCCCACAATTCCCACTCCACTATTTCTTCCTTCTCTTCATTTTCTTTTCTTTTCCCACTTTGTCTTGTGACAATTTCCATTTCCACGCAAGTCTACACTTGCAAATTTCTATTTTCTACTAAAAGTTCGTTGGACGACCCAACTTAATTTTTTGGAATTTTACACTACAAAAAACATTAAACACTGTTAGATTTATCAGCGAAATAAATTTGACAGTATAAATTTTGTTGATATAAATTTTGTTGACAAATTTATCACTAATGTCTGACGCTAAATTTAATAGTATTGAACATTTATTTTATAGTGTCAAGTAATCCACACTACAACTCGATCTCAAAAAAACTTTTTTGAATTCAAACTTTTGAGTTTCATTCGTTGGAATCATTATTTCATTTTTTCTTGAAGTTATATTATTATCTATTAGAGCCTTATCAGATCTAACATAACTCAATTAAGTACGGTTAAAAAAAGAAGAAAAATTTTGAATACAAAAATAAAATATGTAAGTCATTTTATTATATTTTTAAAAATTTATTTGTATAAATAAAAACGAGAGTCTCACTAAAATAGAAATTTATATATCTTATTTTTTGAAAGTTTAAACACTTCAATGTAATAAAATTTGTGGAGGACGAAAATGTTCAGCACAAAATTCTTTAAGAATTTATTTGGATATATATTTATTAAAATATTGAGTTAATAGTTAAATTAATTCTTAAAAGATGACTCATTTTCCATTAACAATGTTCATTAATGATTGACGATATAAAATATTAATTGACAGCATGCATGACATCTAATATGTTCAGTTGGACGTGAATAAATATATTTACAAAAATTTATCAATTTAGTCGCTAAATCATATTGAGATTAGGATTTACGTAATTGAAAAAAAGATGCTAAATTGATAGAGTTTCATAAATGTATCTAGTTAAGGTCAAATTAGATATGTTAGGTGTCATATATGTTATCAGTTAATATTTTACATTATTATTAATTGTTGATAAAAATTGTTAATGAAGTGATGAAAGAAGAAAAACAATTAACCCTATATTTTATTATTAATTTTTAAATATAATTAAATTAGTGAATTACAAATATATTCAAATAAGATGAGACTCAATACAAGAATAAGATCAAATTTATTGCTCATCATGTATGTTTATCATACTTTATACCTAAGCATAGTATTTGAAATATAATGCGATTAGACAGAAATACAATTGTGAAACCTTTATCTCATTTGTATTATCTTCACATTTTGAGAGGAAACTTTTGTTTGGAGCTAGGGAATCAGATTATTAATTGTAGTTTGAAGTAGTAGACATGTTTTGATGGTGGAAAAATGAAATGGTATCACATGAGTCAAGTGATATAATGGCTTTCGAGATTCAGCTTTGTATTGAGAGATCGTTGACATCCTAATTATATTATAAGCATTATTGGAATTTAAAAAATGACACTAAATTAATTTTTATTCTTTTTGTGTCAAGTTATTTCTCATACTGAAGGTAACTTCACATATTTTTTTTATATTGGACTAAAAAAAAATAAGTTACTTTAGTTTTAGTGCTAAATACCTGATGAAATTACGTTGATTCATATTAATAATTATACAGTCACAAAAAAAAATATTAATAATATACATTTTTTTATATCTAATCCAATGTAAAAGAGTACATGTGAGATCATTCAAGGCATGACAATTAATTCGACAAAAAAGATGTGATTACCAAAATTTTAAAATCTTAGATACCTTTTTAAACGCAAATGACCAAATTTAAAAAATTATTTATACTGTTTGTTTCTGAAAATATGATAAAATAATATATTAAAAATAAGACTTAAAAAATAGAGACGTAAAAATTAATATTTTTATATTTTATTTGATGATAAAATAAAATAAATTATAAAAATTTATTTTTTTAATTTAAAAATATAATTATAAAAAATTAATAAAAATAATTAAAAAATAAAAAATAAAATATATTTTTTTATTAGTGTCCTTTTATTCTTTTTATTAAGATAAATATAAAACACACTAATTCAATATTTTTAAATATAATATTTTTGTTTATATCTCTAGTTTGTAAAACACTCAGAATTTCGTAGAGGAAGAATGTTAGGGGGACAACAACTTTTGTGATTTGTAGTCATCAAATAGCCATTAATGATGGTTTTAATAGTATAAGATTAATGTGAAATTTCATCTAATGGTTCACTTTTCTTTGCTGGTTACATACTGGCTAAAATTTAACAAAGTTGCTTCCACTAGACTTTTCCTTCGTAGAGCCCACTTAAGTTCCGTACTGTGAGGCTGAGGGTGCGGGGGAGGTTAATATAAATTGGTTGAGATGGCATGATAGATCACTACACTGAAGTCTGAAGAGCAAGTTGAATTATGGAAGGGCAAGATCTGTCGCCACCACAAGTGGACGCATCTCGACCGTCGCTGGGTTTCCCTCTAGGCACTGCCCTCCTTCTGATCATCATATTCACCCTCAGCGGCGTCTTCTCCTGCTGCTACCATTGGGATAAGTTCCGCTCCTTCCGTCAATCCCAATTCCCTTCCTCTCCTACCAAATCCAACCTCAACGTAAGTATATCTATTCATTACCATTATTCCCTCTCTCTCTCTCTCTCTCTCTCTCTCCTTATTTTGTTTCTTTTGATAGCAGGAACCGAAGAAGCAAAACAGGGAAGAAAGCTTGCCGGTGTTGATGCCAGGGGACCAGCTTCCCAAGTTCATTGCGATGCCTTGCCCCTGCCAGCCGCCGCGGACTCACAAGGAGCACGAAGACAACACCGTCATTGTGAGGGTGGAGAAGCCACTGCAGCTGCCGGCCATCCCTTTATATTTGTGAGCTAGATAGCTAGCTAGTTAGAGTTATAATTCACATACCTTCAATACATATATGTATGTACAAGTATAAGATCGGTAGAGTTGGTAGAATCTGGTGACTATTCTATTTCATTCAATCATTGTACCATACGCCATGTAGCTGCTCTCCATCTAAATGCTTTTTTCTTTTTCTAATTTCGCTTTCTCTTCCCATCCACTTCAATATGCCTTCAATCACAAACAAAATTATTACATCTACGTTGCTTAATATAATTCTTGCGGATTAGAAATTTACAAGAGCATGTACACAAGTAAACAAATAGCTTAACCAATAGACTCAAATTATTTTGGAATAAGAATAGGAGTGTGCACGCATGCACCCCCATGAGTCAGTCAAATCATTATCTCATTAAGAAGCACCACGCCAATAACTCAAAAAATAGAATTGAATTCATTTCTCATTAGTTTCACTCAATGGTGATCAATCAGCATTGATAATAGAACAGAAAAAACCTGAAAAGAAGGGCATGAAACGTGTAAGAATAGGATTTATAACGATAATGAGGGGGTGACAAAGTCCACTATGTTGTCACGAATTTTCAAGCTTTGTAAAGTAGGAAAACATAGTGACCCACAGAATAATGTTGCAAATAATGGGGGACCCCAAACTCTCTTCTCATGACCTAATTTCACTGTGGACTCATCATCAACCTTTAATTTATCTTTGTTAGGAATAGCCAAGACACATTCCACTTATTCTTGTTTCTGCAGTACCATAAATGTGTACCCTTCCGTCACTGCTGCCAGTACATATCACCTTTTCTATATTTTTTCCTAATAAAATAAATCACAACGATCACCTCTTATCAATCCGACAAATAAGTACTAGGTAAATGTCATTTTATCCTTTTTTCTAACAATTTTGAATTATTTGAATTCTAATAATACAAGGAAAAAAATTATTCCAAAGAAGATATTATTTTATATTGATTATAATAAAATCTAGATACCATTTAGAAAGACTAAAAGTTTTTGGAGCCATGGAGGGTGTATAGGAAACGTGCCCCCACCATCCACATTCCATAACCTTCACTTTCATTATAGTTTATAGATCATGCGCCCTTAGGAAAGATCTCGTGGAAATTGGGGAATAATATCTAATTCTCTCCATGATTCATATTTGTTTTTAGTATTGATGAAACCAACAAAATTTAAGCGAAATACGGTATGTATTTTGTTCCCTTATCCTAGTTAGTTGGTAGATAGGTAGTTAGTTACACGGTAGCGAACGTGAAGTTCATCAATTAGCAATCAGCATATCCGATTTTAATTAATGTTAGATCTTTTTAGAAAAAGTATAGGATACTAATATATTATCTGTCAATTTATTATTAATAATAATTAATTCTTATATTTTAAACACATATATAAATAGATACATTTAAAAAATATATTTATAAAGACATTTCTATTAAACACAGTCATAAAAAATATATTTTTATTAGACACATCTACAAAGACACTTCTATTAAATACAGTTATAAATAAGAGTTGATAGAAGTTGACAGAAATACTGTTTGTAACGTAACGGAATTGATCTTTTTATTACAAAATAAATAAATATATAGGCTTCTGTACTATCATATATTACAAAATAATAGCCATTAAAATATAACAACGAAAAGAGTTGGCTAAACCAAGATTTATTGAAGACGCTCAGGACGACAGAAAGCAAGCATTTGCCCCTCGTTATTTTGAGAATAATCCTATACATCTAAATTTTTTTATGAACTAAATTTAATTAAATTAAATAATAAAATTTAAAATAATATTAATTATAATATTTTTGTTATATTAGACTAATTAATTAAACTTTGATTAATAAAAAAGTGTGGATGTACATCATTATTTTTATTTTAGTTTCCAATTTCATGACTTATGAGTTACGTTGACGAGTAGTTCCTTGGTTTTATTTTTCTCAATTGCTTAATAATGACATAAGACAAGGTCAAAATTAATAAAACAAATGAAAACATAGAATATTTTAAATAAAAACATAAATGAAGAGATAATAGTGAACTTACTATAAAAAAAAAGAAGAATCCTAGGAGGACAATAATTTTGTTGAACAATATGAACAACTACCAATTAAATAAAAACACACTACAACTCTCATTTAATCCTCTAAATTTTAATATTAAAATAACCATCCGTACACTAGTAAAATAAACATCCGATATATATATTGTTTACATTATTTAATATTTTCATTGTTTACCTATACTTTTCCATAAAAAAAACTAGCTAGTTACCAACTAAATTTAATCTTAACATTAAATGATAATTTCATATTATTCTTAATACAAACTACTAAACTCAGTTCTTAAATAACAAATATTCTACTACATGTCGCTAATAATAATAATAATAATAATAATAATAATAATAATAATTTAAACATTAACAATGTTAACAACGTTGTTAACAAATATGCTAAATATCGAATCAGGCATTATTCTTAGTTACCAAATGTAGAAGCATGGGCGTAATTATAATTTATAATAACGTTTATATTCAATCTAATAGATCTGTGTCAATCTCTCTCATATACGATGGATTCCACTTTTGCTTAATATGTCTTCATCATAAAGTGCCACTCAAGGGGAAATTTGATTTTAGGTCGTACGGATATATAATGAGGTAATATATCTAATCAAGTAGCATAATGGCCCCTTCTAGCCACCTTAGTGGGCTCTTATTATTTTGCAGTGCTTCATGATATGATATAAATGTCATTATATATACATATATCATATTCTTTCCCTTCTTGAGATTTTAACCCTGCTCTGCATTGCTAAGTTAACTAATTAAAAACATTAAAGAATATTTAACATAATAAAAATATTTGGTAATCAAAGAAAATCAACCAAAAACAGTCATAACTTGCCTTATTTAACATTCATTAATTGTTGCGATAATTAATTAATGCTAAATAAAACAAATTCTGACTATTTTTTTTGTCTACCTAACATTACCCATTCTATAATATCCTAACATGAGTGGCGTATCTTTCATGATTCATGCACACCCGGATTAATAGTAAAGTTAATCAAGCAAGAATTATTAATTACACTAGTCGTTTAATGAATATGACAATTTCAGAGTTATAGTAGACAACCGAACGTGAAAGAAGTCCAAATAAGACAGAAGAGTAATTTATTATGAAAACTTAGCATATACCTTCTATAATTCTATTCTACAGAATAAGCGGAACATATTCCTATCAAACAATATACTTGAAGAAAAAATAGGATACTACACATCTATGTAATTATGTAATCAACTTGGTCCAAATTCAAAATAATTCACGCGCTTCCAATCTCATTAAATAAACGTGACTTCCATACGTCTTATACACACGAAATTACTGTCTTCATTTGCGCTTCATTATGAAAAAACGTTACTTTATCTTCAAAATGCATGAAATTGCTCATTCTCTTTGAATCTCTCTCAAAATCACTCAAACTTTTGTCACGTTCTCTGTGAAAACCACTACTGCAGAAGAATCGCAAGAAGATTTGACAAGAAACAACCACAAACGAACGAAAACAGCAACACAAACTATCAAAGGTATGAGAAAAACTAATGTTCATTTGAAATCTTGCAATGTCGCGTTTCTACTAGTTGTATTTCAGGTTTATTGGATTGATTTGCTTGTTTAGTAGATCGAACTATTGTGAATGCAATTTTACAGTATAACTGTTAGGTACCAGACAAATGACACGACAAAATATAGAGATGAAAAATTAGAAATTTGTATAAAATATGGAAACAATTGAATAACTTTCTTTGAGAATTACAACTTCTCTCTATCACAAGGAGACTACAATAACAATCTCTCTTAACAAAAGAAGAACACTCTTCTCTCTATCGTATATAGGAGAAAACTACTCAAAGAAATATTATGTTATTCTATCTGGATGACTTGATTGAAATGAATTAAAGAAAAACTCAATTTATAGGTGAGTCTCTTTAGTATGAACCATCCATCAATTAGAGGTATATAATTCTTCTCTTTTTCAACTATTAAAATCCTAAGGTTATAAACTAGGATTGTTTATTACCTTTTATTTTATTTAGTTATTATTTATTTATTTATTTATTTTCTAAAATTAGCTTTACTAATTTTCACAATCTCCCACTTAAAGCTAATTTTGATAAATTTTCAAAATTCATGTTGCTCATATATTCCATAGGTCGTATGAGGATCTACACCATTCAAACTTTTCTGTGTTGATTGGTTTTGTCATGGCATCTGCTAGGTTGTCTTTAGTGTGAATCTTCTGCATATCAACACTTCCTTCTTCTACTACTTCCCGAACAAAGTGATATTGTACTCCAATGTGTTTTGTTCTTGAATGAAAGGCAGGATTCCTTGCAATGTGCAAGGTACTCTGAGTGTCACAATACACAGAAATCTTCTGTTGTTTGTGCCCGAGTTCTTCTATCAACCTTTGGATCAAAATAGCTTCCTTGCATGCTTGTGTAGCTGCCATATATTCAGCTTTTGTAGTAGATAAAGCTACAACAATCTGTAATTTAGATAGCCAGCTTATAGCTCCTCCTGCAAGTGTAAACACATAGCCTGTAGTAGATTTTCGTTTATCAAGATCACCTGCAAAGTCTGAGTCGACATATCCATTGACAATGAATTCTGATCCTCCAAAACATAATGCAACATTCGAGGTCCCTTTGATGTACCTCAAGATCCTCTTAACAACATTCCAATGCTCTTTACCCGGATCTGCCATAAATCGACTTACCACCGCAACTGCTTGAGCAATATCTAGCCTTGTACAGATCATGGCATACATAAGACTTCCCACTGCTGATGCATCAGCACTCGAGACATTTCCATCCTATCTGCTTCACTACTAGGGCACATGCTTGAGGATAATTTAAAATTCATAGGAAGTGGGGTTGAAATTGGCTTACATTCTTGCATGTTGAAGTGTTGCAAGATCTTTTTCAAATAATTCTTTTGTGATAGCCAAATCTTCCTATCCTTTTTGTCTCGGTGAATTTGCATCCCTAAAATCTTGTTTGCTGGTCCCAAGTCTTTCATATCAAATTCTCTAGCCAACTGTGCCTTCAATTCTTGGATTTGATCTTTGTTGGGACCTACCACCAACATGTCATCCACATACAATAGCAGAATGATGAAATTATTATCACCAGACCTCTTGTAATAGGTACAATGATCTGAACTAAGTCTGTTGCATCCAAGGCTAATAATGAAAGAATCAAATCTCTTGTACCAATACCTTGGCGCCTGCTTTAGACCGTACAGAGATTTAGTTAACCTGCAAATCAAGTTTTCTTTTCCTTGTTCTTCAAAACCTTCTGGTTGGAGCATATATATCTCTTCTTCAAGTTCTCCGTGAAGAAAAGCAGTATTTACATCTAATTGCTCTAGATGTAAATCAAATACAGCACACATAGCCAAAACTACTATAATAGTAGTTAGTCTCACCATTGGAGAAAATATTTCATTGAAGTCAACACCTTCTTTCTGAGCATATCCCTTGACAACCAATCTTGCACGATATCGTTCCACCTGATTATTACTATCTCGTTTGATCTTGTAAACCCATTTGTTACCAATGGCTTTCCGACCTGCTGGAAGTTCAACAAGTTTCCAAGTATGGTTTCTATGTAATGCCTCAATTTCTTCTTGTATTGTTGTCATCTACATAGAAACGTCTGGATTGGGAATAGCCTCCATAAAATTTGTTGGCTCTCCATCTTCTGTCAAAAGACAATATGCATCATGGTTTGTCAAAATATAATTTGAGTGCCATGATTGTGTTCTTCTTTGTCAAGTGGATCGACGAACTTCTATGTCATTGGCCTCTGCTTTTTGTTCTTCGTGCTGTGGTTCTACTTCAGAAAGATCATCTTCTCTGTATTTTTCATCTATTTGAACAGTGGTTATCTCTTTAACAGTGCTGTCATTTTCTTGTTCTTTTTACAATTCATCTTCTGTAAATATCACATCTCTACTGACAACTACCTTACGAGCAGTGAGATCCCACAGGAGATACCCCTTAACTCCGTCAGCATAACCCAAGAATATACATTTTCTAGACCTTGGGTTTAACTTTGTTCTTTCCTGGGAATTGTACATCACATACACAGGACAACCAAATATATGTAAAGAAGAATAATTAGGTGGCTTACCTTGCCACATCTCCATTGGTATCTTCAACCCAATTGCAATTGATGGTGATCGATTTATCACATAACAGGCGATTTTAACAGCTTCTGCCCAAAAATACTTGGCTAAATTTGTAGTTTGCAACATAGCTCGTGTTCTTTCTAGGAGAGTCCTATTTATTCGCTCTGCTACACTATTTTGTTGAGGCGTATATGCAACTATGAATTGCCGTTGAATACCTGCTTGCTTGCAAAATGTTAGAAAATCACCATCGACATATTCTCCTCCATTATCTGTCGTTAAACACTTGATCTTCTTTCCAGATTTAAGTTCTAACTTTGCTTTGAACTCTTTGAACATCGCAAACACGTCTGACTTCTTCTTGATCGGGTACACCCATAGCCTCCTAGAGTAATAATCAATAAATGATACAAGATATTTTGCTCCTCCTAGGGACATCTCCGGCGATTCCCACACATCAGAATGAATCAACTCCAATATGTGCTTGCTCCGAGCAGTTGATCTACCAAACGTCAATCTATGTTGTTTGCTTGTAATGCAGTACTTACAAAACGGTAAGTTTACCGATTTGAGCCCAGGAATGAGATTACATTCTACAAGAATCTTCAAGCCTCGTTCTGACATGTGGCCTAGTTTGCAATGCCATATCATTGTCATTTCTTCTTGGCTTGATGAAGCAACTAATGCCTCTGCCTCTTGTAAAGTATCTCCCACAAGCATGTATAGATTTGCTGTAATCTTTTCTGCTTTTATTACCACAAGAGCTCCTTTAACAACTTTCAAGATCCTACCTTCAATATGGGTCTTACAACCAAGTTCATCCAATTGTCCAATCGACAACGAATTCTTCTTCAAGCCTTTCACGTGTCTTACCCCTTGAAGTGAACGAATAGAACCATTAAATATTTTTATTTTGACAGTACCCATTCCAATAATTTCTAAGGTATGATCGTTTCCCATAAACACCGATCCTTCCAAGACAGGTTCATATGTATAAAACCAATCACGATGAGGAGTCATGTGCCATGTTGCTTCTGAATCAACAATCCAAACATCAGTGAGCTGTTTGCTGCCTTTAGAACCAATTGTTGCTTCTCCATACATGATTTCTCCATCATCAGAGGTGCTCACAACACATCCTTTGAGAACTTGATCCTTCTGGAACCTTCTCTATACTCTTCTTATTCCAACAATCTTTCTTGAAGTGCCTTTTCTTACCACAATTGTAGCATTTGACCTGCTTCTTACTTTGTGACTTTGGTCTACTTTGACTCCCACTGAAACCACGCTTCATTGATCTTCCTTTTGTCATCAACAAAGCCTCTGCTTGTTTTGAGCTCTCTAATCTATCTTCCTTATTCTTGCGCCTAGATTCTTCTTCAAGAACCGCAGCAGCCATGTCATCAAAAGAAAGATAATCAGTCAAAACATTATTAGTTAAGTTAATGATAAGTTGATCATATGAATCTGGTAGACTTTGAAGTAAGAGCTCTGCACGTTCATTTTTCGCTATGGTATATTCCAACGATGAGAGTTAGGAAAATAGCGTATTTAGATTGTTGATGTGATCCGTTGCCGATGTGGACTCACTCATTCGAAGAGTATACAGTCTTCTCTTCAAGAATATCTTGTTGTGAAGTGACTTGACTTCATATAATTTGGTGAGAGCATCCCAAATTTCCTTTGCTGTCTTTTTCTCTGCTACACTTGATAAAACTGAGTCAGCTAATGCCAAGTATAAGTTTGCAACAATATTGTTGTCTATCTCCTTTCATTTTTTATCTGTAATTCTAGTGGGTCTACCTTCAATTGCTGTCACGCAATTGTCTTTTCTCATAATGGCTTTTATCTTCAATTTCCATATGAAAAAATTACTCCCACTGAATTTTGGAAGTTCATACTTTGCTGCCATTTTTTTTAGACGGTAATAACTCGTAGCGGAAAAAAAATATATTAATCCGCAACATTTGGCTCTGATACCACTGTTAGGTACTAGACAAATGACACGGCAAAATATAGAGATGAAAAATTAGAAATTTGTATAAAATATAGAAATAATTGAATAACTTTCTTTGAGAATTACAACTTCTCTCTATCACAAGGAGACAACAATAACACCCTCTCTTGACAAAAGGAGAACACTCTTCTCTCTATCATATATAGAAGAAAACTACTCAAAGAAATATTATGTTATTCTATCTGGATGACTTGATTGAAATGAATTAAAGAAAAACTCAATTTATAGGTGAGTCTCTTCAATATGAACCATCTATCAATTAGAGGTATATAATTCTTCTCTTTTTCAACCATTAAAATCCTAAGGTTATAAACTATGATTGTTTATTACCTTTCATTTTATTTAGTTATTATTTATTTATTTATTTATTTATTTTTTAAAATTAGCTTTACTAATTTTCACAATAACTAGGGTTTGGAATGAAATTTGTTATTATTTTTATTCAGTTCAGTGGATAGTATAACTAGGGCTTTGAAATTGGTTGTTATTCTGTTCAGTACTTCTTTTGCATGGAGAAATACTATTCTTGATGATTAGAAGTTGAAAATGATTTATTTCTCACATGAACATTGTTCAGTTCGGTGGCATTCTTTTTCTTTGTTCAGGGTTTAGGATTACTATGATTGAATTTTTACAGTATAACTAGGGCTTTGAATGAAATTTGTTATTATTTTCATTCAGTTAAGTGGATAGTTTAACTAAGGCTTTGAAATTAGTTGTTACTCTATTCAATACTTCTTTTGCATGGGGAAATACTATTCTTGTTGATTGAAAGTAGATCACCATTTATTCATCACATGAATGTTATTCGGTTCGGTGGCCTTTGTGATTTTTATTCACCAAATAAATGTTGTTCGGCTCAGTGTCCTCCTTTTATTTTGTTCAGTGCTTAACATTATTGTAATAGCATGCAAGAATTATTTCCTAGTATTTTCATTATTTATGATGTTTGATTCTGTGCATGAATGAGTTTCGGTTCGGTGGCCTGTGGCATTTTAATAGACTTGATTAAGATATACATGCTTGTGCTTATCGGTGTATTGAGTGAAGTATTGATCAAATTTTTTCAGTGTTTAAGATTATTGTGATAGCATACAACAATCATTTCCTAGTCATTTCATTATTCATCATGTTTCATTCTGTGCATGAATGAATTTCGGTTCGGTGGCCTGTGAAATTTTAATTAACTTGATTAAGATATACATGCTTGTGCTTATCGCTGTATTGAGTGAAGTATTGACAAAATTTTTTCATTACAGCAAAACAGAACAAGACAATGGTGACAATGAAGGAGAAGTCGCACTATAACGTAAGCACATTAACTAATTCGGGAATCTGAAACAATAAGACTCTCGAAGCCATCTGCTGCCCTCTCCAGCCCTTATTGTAAATTCTCATCTCGAAATTTAGATAGTAAATAGGATATACTATGATTAACTGATTGTAATTAACAATATTTTGCTTAACTTGTTTAAAAAATCAAATAATGCTTCTTTCAAATGTATATATGTCAATATTAATGTAAATGTTAATGTATATATCTATTCTTAATATCAATGTATATATCAAATGTTAGTATTTATATCTGATTCAAGATGGATTACTTCTTATCCTGTCTGTTGGAACTGTCTGGCTGCTATTTTGTTCCAGGTTCTCTAGTGATTGGAATCAGTATATTTACCAATACATTAAGAACACCAAAAAACACAGTGAACCGAAATTAATACACTGGCCGAACTGAAAATGACAAACATACTGTACAGAAATTTAGAGAGCTAATTATAAAAAAAATGTTTCTATCAGTATCCAGTTTCAGAAACACCTAAACTCTATGACATAACACAATAAAAAGAATTGACTTTTGGAATAAAAAATTTCACAAAAAAGTGACTATTCATTAAAGACTAATAACAGTCAGAAATTAACCACCTATAACCTCGGTGAATCGAAATTAATACACTTGTCGAACCAGAATGTGCTCATGGGCGAACAGAAATATTAATAAAAATTAAAACTCGTATAATCATCTCTTGGATAATTCATATCTGGTGCATTGTAAAGACTGGAACCTGACTGAATCGATGATCCAACGTCTAAAAGGTTCAACTACAAAAAAGACATAATTAATTGTATATTAGCAAAATGCACAACTAAATTTTTACCTAATCGAAAGCAAGTCAATTTTATCTCGCTTGGAGCTGTCTTTTTCTTTTTCTTCATGGCATTTGAGATATTTTTTTCCAAGTTTGATCCAAGTCTGTTCTTGGGCTGACCTCTTGTTTTGACGCGTGGCGGGCTTTGAAGGTCGTTCACATCGCTCAACGTCGCTTCTTCGTGGGATAACACACTTTTTTCTCTAATTTTTTTACAGACTTCTTTTTGCATACCGAACTGAACACATGCTCATGGTTAAACAACTCTATAATACTTACCAAACCGAACAGTTACTCACATTGAATAAAAGATAATCCATTATACAAAACCAAATTCGAAACTACTCTGTCTACAATTTAGATATTATCAATTCAATTCAGATTCAGATCACCTCCGTCCATTCAATTCAATTAAAATAAAATTAGCAATTGCATTTCATTGAATTCGATTCAAAATTCAATAATCCAAACCTCATCAAATTGATGCGTTTCGGATGAATAATCCAGATCGCACTCATTCTACTGGTTTGAAGTTGATTCATTCATTGTTTCAATTGAGAAGTCCAGATCGAAAAAGAAAACGAAGAAGAAGAAGAAAAACGCGAACAGAGGAGAACAACGAATTTTATTAGGTTGAGAAGAAGAAGAAGAAGAAGAAGAAGAAGAAGAAGAAGAAGAAGAAGAAAGAAAACGCGAGAGGAAAACAAGGTTTACGTTGAGAAAGGTTTATCATGCAGTAAAAGGTTGACTCTGGGGTAGAGGAAGGCGCGTGTGGAGGAAGTTACTTGGATAACATCCATGTATTTTTACATGAATGTAGAACTTTTCTCAACAAAAAAATAAATAAATATAAAAAGAAGTAAATTCACATTAGAATGCTATGCACTTATGTAGAAAGTGTTATAGAATAGTCCTAGTCTATATACATTAAAAATTAGCTATAAAATTAGTTATATATATAAAAAGTATGTATTAAAATATAAAATATATATTTAATATGTATATATATTATTTTATAAAATACATAATATCTAATTTAATAATTAATTTTTAAAATATACATAACATTTTTTTATTATTACCAATTTATAACTCGAACCAATTAGGTTTTGATATATTAATTCTGATTATATTAAATTATATTTAAATATTAAACAAGTAAACAAATAATCTGCATCCATCTATTTTTAAAACATCTGATGAGTAAGAAATTAGAAAAGGACTACTAGTTTTTTTAAAAGATAAATTTGTTAGGTATTTACTATTTAGGAGAAAAAAAGATAGGGAAAAAAAAGATGATAAGGCAATTGATGACGACAAAACAAAAAAGTTTTAACATTTTGTACGGTACAACAACCTCCATTTAAATTTTAAATAATTTTTGGTGATAATAAGTCATGAACGTAAAGAGACAAGGAGCTGTTAGTTCGATTGTGCAACTACTATAGTACTCCATCAACCATCTAAAAATATAAACTATTTTACATAATCAAATATAATTGACTAATTGTTTGATAGCTAAAATTAGATGTATATAAAACATTTTTGAATTAACATACTAAATAAATAGTTAGGTCAATTGTCCAAGTGAAATGATTCGATCGAGAAATAAGATGAATAATCGAGCCCCAATATTATCAGAGAGCGTTGCACGATTTGATTTGTTGTCTTGAACTCTTAAAAGTATTGCCTGTATTGGCATATACCTATAATATATGCATCATAGATGCAACACATGTCTCGTTAACTTTGGTAACTTCCCTTTGGATAATTAGACGTTTACTTTTTTTTTTTTTTTCTATATATGCGTATTACGATCTACTAATTACATGGCTGAAATTCTTCCAAAAAGTTAAGTACAAATCATAGCATATCATACAATCATAGATTCATAGTACGCATAATCCTTTTTTTTTTTTAAATTCAATTTTGGTAGATCATATTATATTACTGTTACGGTGGGTAACCGGAGATTAGTGGGCCGGATGACGTTGGTTGACCCAAACGTGTGAGGGAGGTGGCCAGCTGGTGCACCTGAAACTCGGTGTTCCTCCGTTCGACTTGTGCGTCTGGAAGAATGGGGGGTGGTACCTGCAATGACACTCCAATGCCTAAGTTAGCAAGAGTGTGAGCAAGTTGAGAATGTATTGGGACTTAGTGATACCTGAGGGATGTCAGGGTATTTATAGTGGTGAACCAATAACCACCGCTGAAGTAGTGCCACCTTTTTACGTGGATAACCGTTCCCATATCTTAGGGAGGTTAAGATATGGCTCTATGAAGTGGTTAGAGAGTTTCTAGGGGCGGTTACTCATTCGAATGAGTGTTATCTGCCAGCTAACCCTCGTATCCGACTTCTTTGGAGTAGGTCGTGTTCAGTACCGACTTCTGGGGATGAAGGCCGGTACTGGGGGAGGGCCAACCCCTTTGGGTTGGGCTTCTTTGCTTGGATCCTGGGTCCTATTTATTGGGCCAGGGTATGAACAGTGCCCCTACTCGAGCCCAATTTATTTTTAAGAGTTGGGTTCGAGTATTCAACTCGGGGTCGTAGCCGATTTGTGAGAGGACCGACGTGATGGTTTGAGAACCGACGTGATTTTTCGTGACCTTTTGGTTCTGACAGTTACGTCTAATCAAGCGTCGTGTC
Organism: Arachis hypogaea; assembly: GCF_003086295.3. Taxonomy (NCBI): domain Eukaryota; kingdom Viridiplantae; phylum Streptophyta; class Magnoliopsida; order Fabales; family Fabaceae; genus Arachis; species Arachis hypogaea. Next base: position 134,255,775 of record NC_092048.1, read on the forward strand.
CGTTAGGGGTGTGCGTAGGGATTTAATAGCCTTGGTAACGGTGCATCCTCATTAATGATTGCCCTGATTTTACCGTTATGCCCCTAACGTTCTTATAAATATTTTCCCTCTCTTTCGTTGTTTCGTTTCTGCGATCTTTCAAATTTTCCTTGCCTTCGTTCGTGCTGCGTTCTTGCGTCTTCAAAGGCTTTTTGCTTCCAACCCTTATTTCCGGATAAAGGTTAGTTCTTTAATATGCCTTTGTAGATAAATTTGATTTGTAGACTTTAGTTTCGCATCCTCCTCCCTTTAGAGACCGTGTTGGTGACATTTCTTTTCCCCTTGTAGGTTTGTTACCCCCATTTTTTATAAAAAGAAATGGCTTCTGTAGATGCTCTCTCTCACTGGGTTGATGTCACGGTCTTAGGGGAGGAGCCCTCAGTCGATTCTGAGTTCATTACCAACCTTCGCACTCATCACAGAATTTGTACTTATGAGGATGACGAACCAAAATACGAATTGGTAGTCCCGGGTCCTGAAGACCGGGTTTGTTTTGGAAGAGTCGATGAGGCGGCCCCTCATTTTTTCTTTATGTATGAGTGCATGATCACCCGTTTGGGTGTTTTTCTTCCTTTTTCGAATTTTGAGATATCTGTTTTGCGTCACTGTCGAGTAGCTCCCACCCAGCTTCACCCCAACTCTTGGGGTTTTTTGAAAATTTATCAATTTGTCAGCCAGGCTTTAGAGTTCCCGACTTCTTTAAAGATTTTCTTCCATCTTTTCCATATGACAAAACCCTTCAGTGGGCTAAACAATAAACAACAGTGGGTGTCGTTCCGAGCCATACAAGGTCGGAGACTTTTTACCCTTTTTGACGAGTCATTTCATGACTTCAAGAACTACTTTTTCAAAGTGCAAGCTGTAGAGGGTCACCACCCCTTTTTCCTGGATGATCATTCTTCTCCCCGATTTCCTTTATATTGGCTGGAGGCCTCCCCTTGCGAGAAATATGGTCTGGATGATTTAACTGAGGTAGAAGCAGCCATTGTGGGGTTCCTCCGAGAAGCGTGGGGGAGGGCCCCATACTTGGATACTAAAAAATTTCTCCAGGGGTCGCCGTCCTTTGTCCAGTCACAATTAGGTAGCTTTTTGCGTTTCTTGCTTGTTTCCGACTTGCAATTTCTTTTACCGACTTTGTCTGATTTTGGCTACCAATTTGTTTTTTGTAGAGATGGCAAAGAAAAACGCTCAAGAGTTTTACCAGAGGGTTCAGGAAGCCAAGGCAAAGTCTCGAGCCAGGTCTGGAGGTGTTAGGATGGTTGTCTCTCCTCCTCCTCCTCCTCGGAACGTTGGGACTCCTTCTCAGCCTATTGTAATTTCTTCCTCTGCTTCCTCTCTGCCACCCCCTTCCGTCCGACCTACTCCCGAACCAGAGCCAAAGAAGCGCAAGACCTTAGAGTCTGGCGCTTCTGGTGAGGCGGACGCTCTTGCGTTCGTCCGAAAGAACATCTATCCTCATGCTCGTATGAGTATGGATGATGTTTCTGTTCGGCACTACCTCACTACTGTGGTTGAGGAGAGTCTCAAGACGGCGGGGGTTTGTGGCAAACTCTTGGATATATTTGAGAAGACTCCCATCAGCTCTTTAGGGACGACCTCGAGGGTCGAGGAGCTGGAGGGTAGGCTCCGTATATATCAGGAGCATGAGAAGGAGTTGGAGGGGAAAGTCGCCAAACTGGAGGGGGAGAGGAACAGCCTCCGAGAGAAGGGGCAGAAGTTGCAAGCCCAATGCAACATGGAGGTGGAGTTGAGGAAGGCAGCGCAAGCCAGCTACAATAGTTTATTTGCTGATCTTGTGTCTGTAAAGAACGACTTACTGAACGCTCGGAAGGCCTACACCGAGTTGGAGGACTCTATTGCGGATGGTGCTGATGAAGCCTGGAGGATTTTCAAGGAACAGGTCGGGGTTATTGCTCCTGACTTGGACCTTTCTCCTTTGGACCCTGATAAGGTTGTTATTGATGGTGCCATCGTGGATCCTCCTGTCCCCATAGTGGAATCTGAGTCTGATTTAAAGACTCGGGGGCAGAGGATCGTAGAGTCCCCTCCTCGCTCTAAGGACGCTCCGAGTTCTTCTACCGTTCCTCCGACTTCCTCTTCAACTCCTACCCCTGGCGTTCCCCCTGATCCTGCTGGTGGTGATCTAAAAAAGTGATTTTGGCTATCGGGGCCCGGCTTGTGGGCCCCTCTTTTTTGAACTCTTTATATTTATTTGTTGGTGTTTTGAACAATTTTGGCCTTTTAAGGCCGTAAACAAAACAGTGATGCCCCTTTTTAATAGGGGTTTAATTTAGCGTTAAATAAATGCCCTTTTTGGATAAGGATTTTGAGTTACCTTATGCGCACATGCTTTTCGTGGTTTATTTGACTCTTTGATCTTTTGTGGAGAAAACCTTTTCTTTGGGACTTGCTTGCTTTTCTGAATTTCCTTGATTCTCAAAGCAGCCTTTTTCTTAGTTTTTCCTTATCTCTTTTGGTATTCCTAGTACTCAATTTTGTTTTATTGAGTTTTTCGTGACTTAGGCTACTTTTGCGATTCATTTTAATTGTACTCGGTTTCGCATTCCGCCCTGTGAGTCGGACCGATCCCGAGTTTATCATGATCGACTTCTATAGCCTCTTTACACCGACTTGTACCTCGTCGTTTTATCCTGACGACCATCTAGGTCGGTTCATGGGATTTTTACGTTTTGTCGAGCTTAAATCGGCGCGTTTCGTAGAAAGAAAATTTAAAAGGGAATTTTGAAAGAGATATTTAAAATGAAAGAGTTCTTTATTAATTGAGGAGGTACCTTATTGCTACTAAGGGCTTTTGCTAATTTATTTCCCTTAGCCCCTACTGTGATGCCTCGTTAAAAACCCTTCTTCAGAAAAAACCCTTTGATTCTGGGAAAAAATCATGAAGCTGGGAAAAGAGTACATCAGGGAGTAGGGTTTGCTTTTAACTGTAGTACCTTTTCATATTACAAGCATGCCATGACCTTGGTAACTCGGTGCCGCCTAAGTCGGTCACCTTATAATAGCCTTTTCCTAAGACCTCCTTGATTTTGTATGGTACTTTCCAATTGGCGGCGAGCTTTCCCTCCCCAGATTTGTTGACCCCAATGTCGTTTCTGATTAAGACTAAGTCATCTGGGGTGAAACTCCTTCGAATGACTTTTTTGTTGTACCTTGTAGTCATCCTTTGTTTCAATGCTGCTTCTCTTATCTGAGCTTCTTCTCGGACTTCAGGGAGCAAGTCGAGTTCTTCTTTATGTCCCTGTATATTCCTGATCTCATCGTGGAAAATCACTCTTGGGCTTTGCTCATTGACCTCTATTGGGATCATGGCTTCTACGCCAAAGACTAGTCGGAAGGGTGTTTCTCCAGTGGCGGATTGGGGAGTTGTTCTGTAAGCCCATAGTACTTGTTGGAGCTCTTCAGCCCAAGCCCCTTTCGCGTCTTGTAACCTTTTCTTCAGCCCTGCCAGAATGACTTTGTTGGCTGCTTCGGCTTGCCCATTGGCTTGTGGGTGTTCCACCGAGGTGAACTGGTGTTTAATTTTCATACTGGCTACCAGGCTTCTAAAGGTGGAGTCGGTGAACTAGGTTCCGTTATCTGTGGTAATGGAATAAGGTATCCCATACCTTGTGATTATATTTTTGTAGAGGAACCTCCGACTCCTCTGTGCAGTGATGGTGGCCAGTGGTTCTGCTTCTATCCACTTTGTGAAGTAATCTATTCCCACTATTAGGTATTTAACTTGTCCTGGCGCTTGGAGAAAAGGACCTAACAAATCCATTCCCCATTTTGCAAAGGGCCATGGAGAAGTGATACTAATGAGCTCTTCTGGGGGAGCCACGTGGAAATTTGCATGCATTTGGCATGGCTGGCACTTTTTCACAAATTCTGTGGCATCTTTCTGTAAGGTTGGCCAGTAAAATCCAGCTCGGATTACTTTCCTGGCCAATGACCTGGCTCCGAGATGGTTCCCGCAGATTCCGCTATGTACCTCCTCCAACACCTCGGTGGTTTTTAAGGTCGGTACACACTTTAACAATGGTGTTGATATCCCCCTTCTGTAGAGAACATTTTTCACCAAAGTATAATGTTGTGCTTCCCTTCGGATTTTCTGGGCTTCTTTTTCCTCCTTAGGGAGGATGTCGAATTTTAGGTATTCGACTAAGGGGTTCATCCATCCGAGGTTTAATCCGACCACTTCAAAGACTTCTAGTGTGTCTTCTGTTTTTACCACTGAGGGTTCCTGGAGGGTCTCTTGAATCAAGCTTCTGTTATTTCCTCCTGGCTTGGTACTTGCTAGCTTGGATAGGGCGTCTGCTCTGCTGTTTAGATCCCGAGTTATGTGCTTCACCTCGGTTTCTGCAAAGCGCCCCAAGAGCTCCGAGGCTTTCTCCAAGTACCTTTTCATAGTTGGGTCTTTTGCCTGGTACTCCCCACTTATTTGAGAGGTCACCACCTGGGAGTCGCTGTATACCATCACTTTCGTAGCACCGACTTCTTCAGCCAGCTTCAATCCTGCGATCAAGGCTTCGTATTCTGCCTGATTATTTGAAGCTGGGAATTCGAACTTGAGAGAAACTTCTATCTGGGTTCCCCTTTCATCTACCAATATTATGCCTGCGCCGCTTCCTGTTTTATTGGAGGATCCATCCACGTAGAGTTCCCAGGTAGTCGGTTTGTCCTCTTGATCCCCTGCATATTCAGCAACGAAGTCGGCGAGGCACTGGGCTTTAATCGCCGTCCGAGTTTCATACTTTAAGTCGAACTCGGAGAGCTCTATTGCCCATTGTACCATTCTTCCTGCAATATCCGTTTTTGGAGGATCTGCTTCATGGGTTGGTTCGTGCGGACTCTTATTGTGTGAGCCTGAAAGTAAGGCCGTAGCCTTCGAGAGGCTATTACTAAGGAGTAGGCAAACTTTTCTAATTTGTGGTACCTTAGCTCAGGGCCCTGTAGAACTTTACTGATGAAGTAGATTGGGTGTTGCCTGACCTCCTCTTCTCTTATCAAGGCTGCTGAGACAGCCCTTTCTGCCACGGAGAGGTATAGGATGAGGTCTTTTCCGGCTATAGGTCGGGTCAAGATAGGAGGCTGGCTCAAAAACTTTTTGAACTCCTGGAACGCCTCCTCGCATTCGGGGGTCCACTCAAACTGGTGCCCCTTTTTTAGTAGGGAGAATAGTGGAAGGGATCTTAATGCTGATCCTGCCAAAAATCTGGAGAGAGTTGCTAGTCGGCCATTCAGCTGTTGGACTTCTCTCAAACAAGTCGGGCTTTTCATCTCTAGGATAGCTCTACACTTGTCGGGATTGGTTTCGATCCCTCTTTGTGTTAGCATGAATCCTAGAAATTTTCCTGCCTCCACTGCGAAGGCGCACTTTGCAGGGTTTAGTCTCATCCCGTGCAACCTTATGGTATCAAAGACTTGTGAGAGGTCGGATAGGAGGTCCACTTCTTCCTTGGTTTTTACCAGCATATCGTCGACATAGGCTTCCATTAAGCTCCCTAAGTGGGGGGCAAACACCTTATTCATCAGCCTCTGGTATGTGGCCCCTGCATTTTTCAATCCAAATGGCATGACCACGTAGCAATAGTTGGCTCTGGGCGTGATGAATGATGTTTTTTCCTGGTCTGGTTCGTACATCGGGATTTGGTTATACCCTGAGTAGGCGTCCATGAATGACAGGTATTGATACCCCGAGCTAGAGTCCACTAGGGCGTCAATGCTTGGTAGTGGATAGGGGTCCTTGGGACATGCCTTATTTAAGTCGGTGTAGTCGACGCACATTCTCCATTTACCATTTTGTTTTTTGACTAGCACTACATTGGCTAGCCATGTTGGGTATTTGACTTCTCTGATGAAGCCGGCTTCTAGGAGCGCCTGCACTTGTTCTTCTACTACTAGGGCTCGCTCTGGGCCGAGCTTGCGTCTTCTTTGTTGTACAGGTCGAGACCCTGAGTAGACCGAGAGCTTGTGAGACATGAGCTCGGGATCTATCCCAGGCATGTCGGAGGCCTTCCAGGCGAAGAGATCGGAGTTATCTCTTAGGAGCCTAGTCAACCCTTGTCTTAGGGTTTCCCCTAGGTTGGCTCCTATGTGAGTGTTTTTTCTTTCCTCTTCGCCGACCTGAATTTCCTCAGTTTTTCCCCCGGGCTGTGGTCGTAGCTCTTCTTTAACCCTTGCTCCCCCGAGTTCTATTGTGTGGACTTCTCTGCCTTTTCCTCTCAGGTTTAGGCTTTCATTGTAGCACTTCCTTGCCAGCTTCTGATCTCCCCTCACCGTCGCTATTCCTGACGAGGTCGGGAACTTCATGCATAGGTGGGGCGTCGATACCACCGCTCCAAGTCGATTAAGGGTAGCCCTGCCGATTAAAGCATTATAAGCCGACCCCACGTCGATGACTATGAAGTCTATACTCAGAGTCTTTGATTTTTCCCCCTTTCCAAAGGTGGTGTGGAGGGGTAAAAATCCTAGTGGCTTTATCGGCGTGTCACCTAATCCGTATAAGGTGTCGGGGTAGGCTCTTAACTCTTTCTCATCTAAACCTAGCTTGTCGAAAGCGGGCTTAAAGAGGATGTCTGCTGAGCTTCCTTGGTCTACTAGGGTTCTGTGTAGATGGGCATTTGCCAGGATCATAGTAATTACCACTGGGTCATCGTGCCCAGGGATTACTCCTCGCCCGTCTTCCTTTGTGAATGAAATGGTCGGAAGATCGGGGGACCCCTCTTCGACCTGGTAGACTCTCTTGAGGTGTCTTTTTCGGGAGGATTTTGTGAGTCCCCCTCCCGCAAATCCTCCTGAGATCATATGGATATGTCTCTCCGGAGTTTGTGGTGGTGGATCTCTTCTATCCGCATCTTCTCGCTTTCTTTTTCCATGACCGTCCGACCTTTCTATGAGATATCTGTCAAGCAGACCTTCTCTGGCTAGCTTTTCTATCACATTTTTAAGGTCGTAACAGTCGTTTGTGGAGTGTCCATATATCTTATGGTACTCGCAGTAATCACTGCGGCTCCCCCCTTTTTTATTCTTGATGGGTCTGGGGGAGGCAGCCTTTCAGTATTGCAAATTTCTCTGTATACGTCCACTACAGGAACTTTCAATGGAGTATAAGAGTGATATTTTCTTGGCCTATCAAGGCCGAGCTCTTCCTTCTTCTTCGCTTCCCTCTCCCTTTCTTTCGTTGAGGGAGGGGGCCCGATTCGCAAACTCGGGTCTCTTAGCCTAGCGTTTTCTTCCATATTGATGTACTTTTCAGCTCTTTCCTGTACATCATTTAAAGGGGCGGGGTGTCTTTTTGATATGGACTGTGAGAAGGGACCTTCTCTAAGACCATTGACTAGCCCCATGATGACCGCTTCGGTGGGCAGGTCTTGAATCTCCAAACATGCTTTGTTGAATCTTTCCATATAGGCCCGTAAGGACTCCCCGACCTCCTGTTTTATTCCCAGGAGGCTTGGTGCATGTTTTACTTTGTCCTTCTGGATGGAGAACCTCATCAAGAATTTTCTTGAGAGGTCTTCAAAACTGGTAATTGACCTCGGAGGGAGACTGTCGAACCACTTCATCGCTGCTTTGGACAAGGTTGTCGGGAAAGCTTTGCATCGCGTAGCGTCTGAAGCGTCGGTCAGATACATCCGACTTTTAAAGTTGCTCAGATGATGCTTTGGATCGGTGGTTCCATCGTAGAGGTCCATATCGGGGCTTCTAAAGTTTCTCGGAACTTTTGCCCTCATTATGTCCTCGCTAAACGGATCTTTCTCTCCTAGGGGAGAATCTTCTCTATCGCCTTGGGAATTCCGACCCTTGAGGGAGGATTCTAACTTTAAGAGTTTTCTTTCTAACTCTTTTCGTCGCTCCATCTCCTCTTTTAGGTTCTTTTCAGCTTCCCTTTGTCGTTCCCGCTCCTGCTCTAGCTGCTCGAGGCGGCTATGAATTAGCCCCATAAGCTCACTAGCGAGAGGGGGTCCTTCTTTTTCTGACTCGCGCCCCTCCGAGGAGTTTGCCTTCGGATTTTTGATTCCGGAAGTACCTTCCTTATTTTGATCATTAGCTTCCTGGTGGAGGTTCTGATCTGCTTCATTGTTTTCGGTGTTCAAATTCTCTTGATCAGAATCTGTCTCCACATGACCTTCTTCAGGGGATCTTTCCGCCATCACTGGTCAATCTCTCGGGTCCCCGGCAACGGCGCCAATGTTACGGTGGGTAACCGGAGATTAGTGGGCCGGATGACGTTGGTTGACCCAAACGTGTGAGGGAGGTGGCCAGCTGGTGCACCTGAAACTCGGTGTTCCTCCGTTCGACTTGTGCGTCTGGAAGAATGGGGGGTGGTACCTGCAATGACACTCTAATGCCTAAGTTAGCAAGAGTGTGAGCAAGTTGAGAATGTATTGGGACTTAGTGATACCTGAGGGATGTCAGGGTATTTATAGTGGTGAACCAATAACCACCGCTGAAGTAGTGCCACCTTTTTAGGTGGATAACCGTTCCCATATCTTAGGGAGGTTAAGATATGACTCTATGAAGTGGTTAGAGAGTTTCTAGGGGCGGTTACTCATTCGAATGAGTGTTATCTGCCAGCTAACCCTCGTATCCGACTTCTTTGGAGTAGGTCGTGTTCAGTACCGACTTCTGGGGATGAAGGCCGGTACTGGAGGAGGGCCAACCCCTTTGGGTTGGGCTTCTTTGCTTGGATCTTGGGTCCTATTTGTTGGGCCAGGGTATGAACAATTACCCTTTTGAAAAATTTTTAAATATATTGATACACTAATGTTTTAATAAATTTAAACCGCTAATTTTAATGATATATTTTATATATTTTTTATAATTAAGTTCAACTATTAAAAAATATTAAAATTCTAATATATCGATACATCTAAAAATTTTCCTACCCTTTTAAGTTTTTCTCACCTTTTTCCTAGCCATCATTCATAGGCAACACCCCACCTTAATTTCTATGTTCACATTTCTCCCAATATATTATTTGAGCCCGCAAACAGACAAATAAAAACTTGTTTCCTTTTAAACGGAGTGATGGACCACAGTAGGATCTGTTGATTCACGGGTTTTGATCGAACCATCGGTTTTGAATGAATTTGATTCGAATTATTAATTTTAGACGATCCAATTATAAATTTGATCCATCCTGTGTTTAAATTGATTAAGGTGAAAATTCAGGTGTAATTTATTTTACATGAAATTAATAACTTTCAGTTATTATATAAAAATTTAGTCAAATAAATTAAATTATTTAATTACTCTTATTTTCAACTTCATATAAAATCGATTACAAGTTAAACTTTTACCATTAATTAAAGTATTAGTTCATTGAGTTTTTGGTTGAAACAATTGGTTTGATTCGATTCTGATAATTTTTTTTTGGTTTACTGATAACTTTGCTTTTAATAGACCAATTAAGAATTTCATAATCATAATGATAATTTAGACAACAGCATCTAAAGATAAGATTTTGTTCAGAATATAATTCAGGATTGTTAAAACAACTCCACTCCCGAGGGGAGGTTTTCTTTTCAATAATTATAAACTATCTTATTGTTATTAAAGTTCACACCTTTTCCCCTTTAAGACTAGGTGAAAATAGATGCCGAAATACTCAAATGTTAGTATAGTAAAAAATACTCAAAACTTCTAGTACATTCGAATAAATAAATATATAAAATCAATTCTTTATCCAGAAGTATTATGCTGGCAAAGTATGCAGCATGCCTGCGAAAATTTACACGTGTTTGGGGGAAGAGGGGGGGGGAGGCATATAGCTAATGGCTAATAGCTATAGTTGTATTTATTTTAATATCTAAATTTATCCTAAAAATATATTTTTTATAATGATCATATTTTTGGGTTTTTTTTTTGGGTCAAGTTATACCTTAAAACACACGCTCATTTCTCTTTCTCATAAATTTTATCAGAAGTATATTAGATGATGATTATAGAGAGATCTTCAAATCCCAACTTATCTCTGATGTATAATCTTTTTTTTTTTTGGACTTCTAGGTCCCGTTTTAATACAAAAAAAGATAGTTAGAATTTAACTCTAATGCACTTTTTACTTTTTAGCAAGGTGTACAATTATACATGTATGTCACTAGTAGAGGCCTTGTAACGCTGGGTATGTTAATTATCATCCGGTTATAGGGAGGCTGCTGGTATAGATGTCTAAATTTTATTTTGCTGGCAAAGATTTTTTTTTTTTTCCTGTAGTAAAACTCATGTTGACTTGATTAAGTCAGCCCAATAGTCAATAGGTGAATTTGGTCAATAAAATTGAGTTTTTGCTATAATTGGCACTCACTCTAACCTTTCACAGCCCAGATTAGCCTAAATAAGGAGCGTACAATAGAAATTTAAATTTATACACTACATATTTTTCTCCCTAAATTTTATTAATTAAATATTTATTAAGTTTAGGTCTTCTATGTATTCAGATTTAATTTTAAGTTAACTTGGCATTGATAAGATTTAAGTCAATTTTATTCTTTTAAGAGAATTTCTTTTTCTCTTTTTTTTTTTTGGTAACATCTTGAAAAGGGCATATTTATGATCTACAAAGTGCAGGGAACATATTTTCTTTTTGGATTAGAATCACAACATAATGTTCCGGGCCCAATACTGAGATTTCAGGCCCATCTAGGCAGAATTTGTCACGACAAAAAAATGCAGTAATTTGGTTTGTATAAGAACCACCCCGGTCCTGTCGAAAAAAAAAAAAAAAACAGAACCACCCGAGCAAGCAGAAAATATATATATATATATATATATATAGTGATTCTCCACGTGGCATTGAAGTTGAAACTTGAAAGTGGTGATAAGATGTGAAAGTCAACAAGTTTTACTTATATCTAATTGAGTATTACCTTTTGACCACCATATTCTTGATTCATCACAAAGTCATTTGATCACGGGTTTTCTCTATGATTCAATTAGGTTCGATACTTGTTCAAGACATGTTCTGTTGGCAGATAAGTTTAGCACTTGAAAGTTGAAAAGGCATAATGCTGTTGGTTTTTCTTCTCTAAGCTTTTCATGTTGTGACAAATCATCCCCACCCCGAGAAAAAGCTTAAATGGTTAATTATAGAGACATTTATAATTTTATATTTAATCCATCTTTTCACACAAGAATCTCTTCATCAAGTTAAAGCATGGGTAATACATTGACTTGTCTTACCTTGTGTTAAACTGTTGATATTCAAATTTTACTCAGAAAATGAGATCAACTAGAAGCTTTGCTGTCATTTTACTATCTAGAAAACTTTTTGTACAGAAACACGAAAATGATTTTGTATCTAATCATCGACATTAAAAAGGATAAATAATCAATTCCAACAGTTGTGATGTAATGATGTAAAAGGAAAGAGCTGATGTATACAACATAACAATTAACAAGGATGATTGAGAGTGAGCTACTTGATCTTTCAATTATTGAGGATCATGGAGGAACAAGCCTATGACTCATGTAATGGTTGTTAATCACTTCACCTATCAATTAACAACCTCATAACTCCAAAAAAGAAAAATGTTAGATGCCTGACCAACACCAGAAACCTTAAAAAAGAAATGGTACATCTAGTGGTTGGTGACAACAGGACACAGATGACACATAATTATTGTATATGGTCCTATAAATGAAACTTTGAAGCAGATGACACATTCAGTATTCTATAAGAAATATGTTTAATTCCACTTATGGCTTAGCAATGATTCTCCATTATAAATTACTCCTGACAAAATTGACTTGTCAGAAGGTGAAATTGAAACTTGCACTAAAGATACCCCAAAAACTATGTTAAAACATAGGGCAAGGATGTAAGCTGGAAAATCATTAATGAAAGCCAAGCTTATTCTGAATCTCATTAAAACTTCTACCTCCTAAATTCCTTGGATTACATACTAAAGAGGGGAAAATTGCTTCTTTTACACAATTCTGCAAATTGTTACAGAAACTTCCCATCTTTGTCCTAAAGACTAGAGGCATCTCCCACCATAGCCTGCATTTCTGAATAGTGCTTGCTTTATCTCTTCAGGGTCAACACAATTTCTCTGCTCAGCTACCTATGACCATGAAAACAATAAAATTTATGAGTAACTCGATATATTAGATTTTGCAAGCCTGGAAACACATTGAGATCAATCAAGGAGGGTGAAGGGGGGTTATGATATGAACCTCTGAGCAAGATGCTTGCATTGAGAAATCATTGAAGCTACTTATAACACATTGCTGAATCTCAAGGCCTAATGCTTCCAATGTATTCACTGTTGACAATAATAATCCTGGCTTTGTGGCACAACAGATGCTGATCCTGGTGTCCTTGTCTCTCCTCTCAACATCGAACTGCACAAACGTTATTGAGTCACATACATTCATCATTCACAAAATTGGGGAAAATCAAGCTAGGAATTTGAGTAACTAGTGCAAAATCCATTACCTTGGGTGAATTTCTAACCATCGCTTCATTTGGCTTGAGTTCCTTAGAAACCCCCAAGAGATTTTGCTGACTTGTGCCCTCCTCCACTTCTTCCTCTTGCAACTTGTTAATCCTCTCCAAAAGCTCTTTCATGTAGTCTATGGTATCTCCAAGAATGGAAGTTCTGTCCATCTGTTGAGTATGACATTCATCATGTTATAGTGTGAAATTACCAAGATTTGAGAACAAACCAAGCAAAAAGAAAAAAAAAAAAATATAGGTTGTGCCTGGATTTAAGTGTAATAATCATGAATAGACCACAAAAATAAAAAGGGGAAAACAGAAAGAAAAAAGAAAATTCTAATTTCATTTCTAATGATTGAGACATTAATACAAACACATGGCATGATAAAGTCTGAGGTTAAAAAAAAAGTGAACTTTTTGGGTTGGGGGGAATGGGATGACCTTGCTGATCTTGGGGACAATTGATCTTAGCATAGAGAGACGGTCATTGAGGCGCTTCCTTCTCCTTCTTTCAGCCATAAGATTCTTTGATGGCTGGCCTTCAAGCTTCTTGGACTTGTTCTTCTTCTCCCCTATCCCACACATGCCCATGTTGAAGACCACAGGAACATGAACCTGAACATCCACGACAGCTTGTTCCTCAACCTTGCAGCCAAGATATCCAGCATCTTCATCCTCCAACACTGAAGGGTTATTATTATTGTTGTTGTTGTCATTATCGTCATCAACATCTTGATGGTTGTGTGGGAGTGGGGGTGGTGGTGCATCATCATATTCATACTTGGTGGTGTAGGAAGAGTCAAGGTCAGGCATTGTGAAGGCATCATCGGGAAAAGGGTATGAGGTGGTGAAGGGGCAGTCAATGATGAATCTTTGGTCTGGTGGTGGTGGTGAGAATGCAGAAGGAGGAAAGGAAGAAGAAGAAGGGGTATCAAGAAAAGGGTCAAAGTAGTTCCAGGAAGAAGGTGAGAAGACATCATTACTAGTACTACTAGTCCATGTGTCTTTTCTTGGAGCAAGCATAAGTTCCTCAAGGAAACCAAGTTGAGATAGCTCCATAACTATCTAACTTTCCACTTCACTCTCTCTGTTTTCTTCTCTTTGTTCTTGTGTGCTGAGACTTGAGACTTGAGACTGTGACTTAACCACACACACACCGGGTGCTCAACTTCCCCACCATTTTCTTTAAATAATTCTAGGTAATACCCTCCCTTCCCCTTGCCTTACACATGCCTTTTTCTTTTTTATCATTTTCTAATTATTATTTAACCTTTCATACAATATATAATATTCAATAGTATAAGTATAATGTTATATTAGTAATTAATTAATTTTTAAGTTTATTATTAAAATATTATTTAAAATTTGATTAAATAATTGTATAAATTTTTTTACGAAAATATTATTTATATACTAAAATCAGTCACTAAAATCAGCTATTAATAAATTTGTGTATAAATACATGTGTGATTTAATTTATTTTCAATATATATTTGTATTCTAACATATATTTTATACTGATAACTAAATTTATTAACTAATTTTAATATACACATAATATAATATAATTTTTTATATTATTATTAATGAATCAAAATTAAACTCTTCAAATATCAATTCATTACTTGTAAATTTCTTTTTATAAGTAGTTAATCTTTTCAATGAAAATAATATATATATATTCTTTTCGAGTTTAAGTTTCATATATGGTCATTTAATCGAATTTGTTCATTTAAATGATTATGGCATAATCAATGGTTATTTTATTGACATGCTGTAAAAAATATATTTGTAAATTATCTTTATATTGAGAATATTTTTTTTTCAACTTATAGATTTTAGCACAAGAAAAAACTACTTATAATTGGAGAAAAAAAGTTAATAGATAAATTAGTCAATTGAAAGATAAAATTTTTTTAAAAGATTTTTTCAATTAAATTGATCCTTCAAAGATTACGAATTAATCATATATATTTTTTAGTTATTCTGTTCACAATTTTCGTCAATAATTGATGATGTGAAATGTTAACTGATACATGACATATAACATGTTCAATTAGACGTTGACTAAATATATTTACGAAAATCTATTAATTTAGTCATTAGGTTATATTAGGAATATGATTTTTATAATTGAAGAAAATGACTAAATTAATAAATTTTCATAAACATATTTAGTCAATATCTAGTTAGACATATCAGATATTATATATGTTAATATGTTATCAATTAATATTTTATAATATTAATTTTTTAAGACTAATTTAACTATTAACGCTAGAAAAAAAAAAGAGAATTCAAAAAAAATAAAAAAATATATATGGAGAGAGAATAATGAGACAAGATAAACATATAAGAGCATTTAACAAGTAATTAAAAAGATGAGGTAGCCTAAGTAAACTTTAATGAAGTTCAATATGATGTAAAATAAAATAGAGGTGTCGGTAAAGGCTTTCTTGAATGTTATTCTTATACTATAATACTATCAGGGTTCAATAATCCCTTCATCGAAGTTTTGATCATTACAGAATGTATTACAGTTGAAAAGTGCATTGTAATAGCACCCAGAGAAAGATTTAATTAAGATTGAAATGGAATCTCAATCTCAATCTCAAGGTGAATTACAGAATTAATGTCCTTTTCATTAAACTAATTACATACGCAGACAGAATTTGTATTTAATTCCCTCTTCGATTCCTTGACAAATTTCTTTGACCTTTTTGTCTTCTTGTATGTTCTTTTACTCATTACTCCCCGACCTTTTCGTTGGATTTTCAAATGAAAGATCATTTTATTTTGTTAAATTGTATTTTTGTCTTTACCTGTGTATTTATGTCATTTGATGCCCGTACCTATATTTTTTATTTAATTAGTTCCGAGCACAAAATTGGCAATACTTAAAAAAAATAAAAAAACAGAATTTATTTTATTTAATATTTATTAATTATTGCGAAGATTTGATTAGTAAATTTATACAATATATATGTAGGTTGTATTGGATAAGTGATGGATGATAAAGTGAATAAGAATATAGCATGCATTATTGTAATATATGATTATTTTGAGGCACTCCCGAGGCAGAGTTGAAGTGTGTGATGGATCACATTGATTGAGGTAATATAATACTATACTACTATTATGCGACAACATGTAGCACATGCATGCAATGCAAGAACCCTAAATTAAATAAAATTGAGGCCAAGAACATACAACATCAATACACAGTTGATTGAAGACCGACCTATGGCTGATTCAGCGTTGTAGCCGGGGAACATGAAAATGAACAAAACCATAGTCACGAGCTCTTTCAAATTCTTTATATGTCCTTAATCCTTATAACAAGAACCACGAGACCCTCTTATGGGACAAGCTTCTACAGTATGTATACTTAGTAGTGAACGCATGTGAATGTGTGATCAATGTAATTTCCTCTCTTAATTCAATTACATACATGTTAATATACAAAAAGTTTATATATTAATGTGTCTTTACTCTTTACCAAATAATCTAAATTTGTTAAGGAGAAATTCATAACATAGTAATCAATTATTATAATGTTTAAAATAGAATTGACACTAGGCCCACACACCACTGGTTTATATATATAGTGAAAATTTATTGGTTGAGTTGGCTACAATAAGTGAATTATTCGTTAGGGAAATAAATTAAAAGTATATAAAATGGTGGAAAAATGAGGAAGATTGGGTGGAATAATGTCTGATATGTCCATTTAATGCTCACATAATTGATACCTCTCATTTTGCCATGACAATAACAACGAATTATTAACCAACTTAGTTCGTCAAGTGGTGAGCTCACTCAACCACTTAAACAAGTGTTGAGGTTTCGTTTTGTATATGCAAAAATTTATTGACTATCGATAAATTTTTTAGATAAAACGCGTTCAGATTCGCAACGGATTAACTCTTAACCTACCAGGTTGAAAAATATCGCAAAAAAAAAAAAAAAAACAAAAAAAAAACAATGAATTATTCAAGAAGAGAATCTGCATTGTTCACTGATATGATGAAGAATGGGTGTATGATGTATGTATAGTTGTGCTTCTGAATTTCTGATTTACATACGGATTCATCATAATCATGCCCTTTCGGAATAACCTCATTTTATTTTGTTTGTAAGGTAAGGACATTGTTGACGGGTTCTTTCAAGTCACAGTTCCAATATTCTTTGTTGGAAATAAAATCAAATTGAGTAGCTAGCGACATATTATACTAAGAGAGGGACAAACAACTGAAACAAGCAGGAAAATTAGTAGTAGTAATGAACACTATTTTTCACGTGCTAATTCATGGTTTGTAAATTAATTAAGACATTCTCTCTCTAGATATATATACAATACGCATAATTAATTAAAATTGTAACATTTTCTTTCATTCCGTCATTACTCTATCTTATTTCTTTCCTCTACTTAATTTTCCTTCTCTTATTTAATTTGAATTTTGAACATATGCGTGATGCATGTATGTGATGCACCACTTCAAAATATAAGAATACATTTTTCCTGAAACCCATCTTTTTAATAGCTTATTAGTGATTAGCCAATGAAGTTTGGTTCAATTAATTGCAGTGTCCACTAATTAAAATACATAATTAATAACACTCTCACTTACAGACTTTTCATATTTTTACTTATCGATTATTATAAAATAAAAAATAAAATATAAAATATAAAAATATAAAACAATTTTAATATTATTTTTATCTGATCATATTAGAATTAACTAATAAAGTATATAGAACAATTAAAAATAATGGATAATACTAGATATAATAAATGTGTAATTATAAATGTTATATGCATGTGACATTATCAATATTAAAATAATATTGTTATACACTTTGCAAATAATATGTTGCATGGAATTATTATATATAATATGTATAAATATGGATGTTATTAACGATATTTTTTCAACAACTTCCATTATATAACTTATGATTGTGTACTAAAAATATAAACTTTTTTTTTGTATATAATTAATTTTTATAATGACCTACAAACATGGTCAAAAAAGAGTTAAGTTCCTCCTAAAAGTATTGGGCTAAAAGAATGGAACCCAAAAGAACACCTTGAGGAGTTGAATTTCTCTTCAGTGAGAACTATATTGGTAGAAATGGATTGGTTGGATTTGCAGTGTAAAGGTGTCATCTAGTTGAAAGAAAACCAAACTAGATGTCTCTTCACTAATGTCACATGTCAAGAGCTTTAGTTTAACGTGTGGGAATCAACTTTCTACCTTTTCAGTTGACAAGACTTGAGGTAACACAAATACCTAAAGATATTTTGAAAAAAGCAGTAAACCAAATGTCAGACTAAAACCATTGGACAATAGATTTTCTCTTCATCATAATTTTACACTATAAAAAAGAACTCAAGTCACCTCTGTAAAGCATCCTTCACTTTCACTTTTTCACCTTCACCTTCATCCTCTTCTGAAAGCTTCTTTTCTTCATCCTCTTCTGAGAGCTTCTTTTCTAGAACATTCACCTTCACCTTCACCTTTTTCTAGACCTTTCTTATTCCTGAAGTTGAAAAGTTAGAAAACCCATCTTTTCCTCTCCCAAAATTTCTCTCATCGTTCTTCATTTTATTTATTCCTTTCATGAGTGAAAACTGGCATTCGGGTGTTCCACCAGAACACTCGACAACCATTAACCAGCCCCTGTCCACTTTAAACAAAGCTCATTCATCTTCTTGTGACATTAGTGGAGGTCTCAATACTTGTTCTCCACCTCTATTTTTCATCATTAGTTCTTGTATTGCTTATTCGTTATTAATAGAAGTGTTTCCCTCACAAGTATACTTACCCTAAATCTCTCATCTTAACTATTATTTTTCACTTAATCTATTTTTTACAAAACTCCCCTGAATCAACTTATTATTTACATAGATGGTTATAAGTAAAAAATAAAATGTAGAAGAAAATTATGAAACAAATCTTAAAATAAATATTGAAAAAAAAATAGAAAAAGAAAAGAATATAAAAAATACATCAAAGATTAAACACTTACGAGATTAAAATGAATGATAAATATTTTCTACTGATTATTGGGCGATTTTATGTTTTGGTGCTTGTGTTTTGTTGACATATTAGCCTTTATATAATATAATGAAAGAGAATAGAAGAGAAATATTGATCAAAACAATGAAAAAAAGAGAGAATTAGTCCGATATTTTAGACTTATTATTATTATTATTATTGTTATTACATTATTTCAGCAAATTATGTTATTATTATTATTATTATTATTTTATTATTTTATCTACGGTATTTTTTAGTCCGACAGGCTAAGGACTAATTCGTTGCGAATTTAAATTTCATTCAAGGATTTTATCGCTGACCAATAAATTATTGTATACACAAGACGATATTCGAACATCCCACACTTACTTAAGCTAATGAGTAAGCTGACTATTCGACCAAGGTAAGTTAGTTTCATTATTTTATTTTATTACTATTAATGCATATAAAAAGCATTATGATACATATCACCATTCATATCACATGGAGTGTTGAATTGAAGCTCTAGCGCGTAAGAAGAAGAAAGTTAAGAAAGATGTTATTTAATTAATGAATGTAAAAAAGGAATTTTTGGGTTGTTTTGGGCTGTTATTTGTTGTATCTTAAATATTTCTGCTATAATTATAAGGAATAGAACAAGTTGCAATTTGATGCGTGTGAAGAAGAATTAATTAAGCATAGACAAATAAAAACAGAAGCAGCTATGCTACACGCCGAAAGAGTTAAGTTAATTATAGTTATAGATTTAGAGCACGTTAGAAAAAATTGGAATTAGGCGTAGGGATGAGTCATGTATGATGTTCCATAAATAAATCATAATAATTTTGCTGGCTCCCATGCGTCAAATAATATTCCAATGAATAATGTTGTCTTGTTTACTCAAACTAGCAAATTAGCAACGAGCGTCTACGCTTTCACATGTCATCTATTCTATTTCCAATCACTTCTTCTACGTAACACAAAAATTCATAAATATGAAAGGAGAATAAGAATATATCTCTGTCTCGATTTTTCTTTTTTTTTCTTTCTTTAGCTTAACAAGCAATCATTAAATTAAAGAATTCTATGATAATAACAAGTGAGATAGAAGATAAGCTAATAAGTACTTTTTTTTTTCTAGAAATGAAATGATTATGAGTATGACACGAAAAGGACGAGAAAGGGGCACATGTGTTGTGTGTATGGTAGAAGAAATGAGATTTGCTGAGGTGAAGAGAGAAGAAGAAGAAGAAGAAGAAGTCACAAATCAGGAGGAAGCGCCCACGATATATATCCAAAACCGCTTTTGGGTTTTAACTTTTTTGTCTATTTCGTCTCTGTTTTTTTCTGCTTGGTTTATTTAATTTATTTTCCTTTCTTTCTATTTTACTACTTTCGGTCCCACTCTCCCCTTCTATAGTCTTCTAGATCATATACCACTTGAATCAAATTTGGTTATCCTTCGGTTCAAACAACAATCTTTCATTTTTGTGCTTAGATTTATAAGCATGATCGATTATTGTGGTTATTAATTGATTAAAAAAAATGACTAATTAACAAGTGTAAAATGAATGATGAATAATAAATAAGATGAGAGGAGGGGGCCGGGGGAAGAAGTGGAAGAAAGATAGAGATTGCATGCAAGTGAGGGTAATGTGGTGAAAGTACAATGAGTGTGATGATTCATGATTCCATGTATGTCAGATAATTTGATTGCATTGCATGTGTTATACTCAATGATATAAAAATCACATAAGTGTTGCCTGTTGGGGATGCAAGGTTTGGTCACCAATTAACGTCAGAAGCGCCCCTTACCTTTGGTATTTTGGATCAATCTACCTGAGATACATATATGTGTCAAGTGGGGTACCATGGTGGTTGTCATACATCATCACTCTTATGTATATGGGGTCATCACTCATATCCCTTCCTCATAGCCTCATACCCATCATTCCATTTCACGCCACAGTATATTATTGCTATATGGAAGATTTTCAAATGTACCATCTTACCGGTATGCTAGTAATTTTTAACTATTAATTTTAATTATATATATTATATATATTTTTTATAATTAAGATCAACGGTTAAAAATCACTGAAACATCAGTACGACGGCACACTTAAAAATTTTTCTATATTATTATATAGAAAATTTTACTAAATTAATTGATAAAAGACATGTACATTACATGTGATTTTTTTTGTTATTCAAAAACACTTTTTACTGCAATATTGGGTCGATTTTTTTTATTTAACCTATCTTTTTAATAAATTGGTATATGGAAGGTTACATGTGATTTATTTTGTTAATTTAATATTTTAATTTGACTTTTAAAAATATCAATGTGAGTTAAATTGATCATTTTGATAATTTTCTGTTTCGTATTATATAATTAAATATCACGTGACATGCAGTGACGAATTCAGAAAATTGGATAAAATAATAAAATAATAATTCAAAATAATAACAAATAATTTAGAATTCCATTCTTCTAGGTTTCATATTTTAAAAAAATTGAATAATCTTTTCATTGTCAATACAATCAAATGTCTCTCTTTCTATGTATGTCACTAAACAATCATTTAAAAATTTATCTCCCATACGGTTACGAAGTCGACTCTTTATGATGTTCATAGCAGAAAAAGTTCTTTCAACTGATGCAGTTGCTACAGGCAAAACTAAAGCTAACTTTAAAAGAAGAAACACTAATGGATAAACAATATTCTTTCGAGTCTCAACCAACTTCTGAGAAAGAGTACCAATTCCATTTAAGTCCGAGAATTGATCATCAGAATGCACATCTAGTATGAAGTTCTCAAGTTGACTGTCAAGTACCAAAAGTTGAGTGGAAGAAAATTCTAATGGATAAAATTGAGCTAACTGGATCAACTTCTCCTTATCAAATGCAAAAAATGAGTGTCTTGGATTCAAACAAGCTATGCAAAGAAGCAATTCAGTATTCACCTCTGTAAAACGATTATTGAATTCTTGAAGTTGTCTATCAACTACTTGATAGAATATCTCAACTTGAAAATGATGCAAATTTGATATCTTTTGAGCTTTGCGTCTTGATCTTTCTTGTGACACAAATATATCATCTATGATTGGAACAGTAATATCATGTTTGTCACAAAACAGTGAGACTTCATCAAGTAAAAGAGACCAACCATCATCTCTTATATTTTGCAATCGTTGCTTAGACACTTTGACTAATGCCATAGCATTTACAATATCTTGATTATTCCTTTGTAAGACCTGAGATAACTCATTAGTAACTCCCAAGATATTTTTCATCAAGTGCAAGTTGAAAATGAATTCAAAGGATTGAATGACATTCAATAAATGACATGCTTCAACTCTTTGTTCTGAATTATTTCCATCTTCCTCAACATATTCAAGAACATTAACCACAGAAGGAAATAAAGAAATTAATCTAAGTATAGTTCCATAGTGTGAACCCCATCTAGTGTCTCCAGCTCTTTTTAAAGCTGTTTCTTGATTCAAACCACGCCCACTAGAAATTTCTCCACTTTTTAGTACTTCAATTGTCTTAGTCATCTGACTATCACAAAGCATATCTTTTCGTTTACACGAAACTCCAACAACATTGCACAAATTGGTTAACAAATTAAAAAGCAAAGCAATTTCAACTTGTTTTTTTGCAACCATTATAAGAGCTAAATGAAGTTGGTGGGCAAAGCAATGTACATAGAAAGCATAAGAATTTTCTTTCAATATCAAAGTTTTCAAACCATTAAATTCTCCTTGCATGTTACTTGCACCATCATATCCTTGTCCACGTACTATTGATAAACTTAAATTATATGTTTCTAATAATGACTCCAATGCTAATTTTAGAGATAAAGCATTAGTATTAGAAACATGAACAAGACCAAGAAAATGTTCCCTAACTTGTCCTTCTTTGTTCACATATCTTAAGCAAACTGACATTTGCTCCTTAATAGAAATGTCGCGGGCTTTATCAACCAATACAGCAAATAATTCATCACCAAGATCATCAACAATAACTTTTGTCGTTTCCCTTGCAGCAGCTCTTACAATGTCTTTTTGGATTGAGGGTGCTATTAGTTTAAGAGTTCCATGAGCATTTTTGAAAGCACGATAAATCTCTTCATTATGTGCGCATGAAAGTTTAGAAGTTCCAAAAAATTTCCTTGGTTAACAGAATCATCCGTCTCATCATTACCACGAAAGGCCAATCCTTGTCGCAAAAGAAATCTAATACAATCAATTGTTGCTATCAAGTGAATTTGATAATTCTTTTTAACTTGCTCAGATTGTTTTTCAATAGCAGCAGTGATGTATTGTTTTGGTCTCATAAGTGCTTCACATTTTCTCCAAACTTGATTATGAGTGCCATCATGAATCCCAACATGAATTTGTAGTCTCTCCTTTTTTTTTTCAATTTGAAAAGCTATTAGTTACAAAAGCATCACCACCTTCAGTCTCGGGTTTCATAAGATAACAACAAAGACAAAAAACAACATCTTTTGATATACTATACTCTAACCAGTTGCCATAGTCATCAAACCAATTAGGATTAAATCTTCGAAAAGTAGAACCACAAGCAGTTTGTGGAAAATCATGATTCTTTGGTTGACAAAGACCTTTTTGCAAATATGCACATCTAACTTTGTCTCTGTCATTCGGGTGATAACTTGAAATCTTTGGTCGTTGTCCTGGATCTGCTATAAGACTCTCTACTTCAAATTCTAAAAACCTCCTTTTATTAGAAGAGATCAATAAATTATTTTGAGATCCAATCTCCAATGATGAGGTTCTTTTGAAATATTTCTCCATTACTAATAAGATAAAATTATATATCTAAGTTAATTAATTAATAAAAAAGTTCACAATTCTACACAAATTAAAAACTATAAATACAAAATTGATATACATATGTCATTTAAATAAATTTCCAACAAAAACAACAACAACTAATATCCCAATCTATTCTAAGCTCTTGCGGTGCTGATGCACACCTGATGATGAGACAGAATTGCTATAAGCCTATAAGTCAATGAGGTAATATTACTCATCGAGTCATTGTTCAACATTAGTAGAATAGTAGTCTAGACTCCAAAAACAGAAATTGAGCATATAAACTTATTTCAAAGACCCTGTAATGAAATTTAAACAATACCATATAAACTTATTTCAAAACTCATATAAATAATACCGTACCATATAATGAGTCTTTACATATCAGATATTAGTCTCCATTTTTCCCATCTTAAGCAAGTAGGAAAGACGCAATCTTTATATATCAAAGAAGAAAAAAAGGAGTACAGTCTAAGTGAATAAAATCCAATCACAATTCACAAATTAACAAACAAATTAATCCAAGAAGTGAATAAGTGAATTAACAAACAAATTAATCAAACTAAACTTGCAAAGTTGTAATTACATCAGAACAAATTCAATCACAAATTCACAATTAACAAACCAACTAAATCAATTATCAAACAAATTAATCCAATTAGCAAATAAGTGAATAAACAGAATTGCAGATCGCTGAATCATGATTCATGAATGTACCAAGAAATAGAATAATCTAAGACTGAATCTGAACAGCTAAACTCTAGGAACTAGGAAGCAAAAATGCAGAACCCAATAGGCAGTAGCGGTGCGGGCGTGCAGCGTTCAGCGGCAGCAGGACGAAGGCGAAAGGTAGGCGTTCTCTGCTGAAGTCTGAAGAATAAAAAGTGAAAACCAAAGAGAGAAGAGGAA
This sequence comes from Arachis hypogaea, assembly GCF_003086295.3. Lineage (NCBI taxonomy): Eukaryota > Viridiplantae > Streptophyta > Magnoliopsida > Fabales > Fabaceae > Arachis > Arachis hypogaea. Next base: position 134,280,039 of record NC_092048.1, read on the forward strand.
CGCAGATTCGCAGATTCGCAGTATTCGAAGAAGAAGAAGAAGAAGAAGAAGAAGAAGAAGAAGAAGAAGAAGAAGGCACAAGGCAGAAGCCAGAAGGGGATGCGGAGACGCGGCACGGCAGCAGTGACTCTGGACTCTTGAGACAGGAGGGCGGAGACGTTAGCAAGGAGAGAACCGTGACACTGTCTGAAACGCGGAGTGGTGGCACGCGACACGACAATAGCAAGCCAGTAATGGACTAATGGCTCTTAGCCTCTTAGTGCGGACTGCGAAGGCTGGAGCTTGGAGGGAGGGCTGGAGCAGATGAAGAAGATTGGAGAAAAAGAAGGGTTAGGGATTTAGTTTGGGGTGGGTCTGAGCCCTGAGGTCAAAATTAATTATATAATGAGAGCAATTAAGACATTTCACTAAAAACTACTAAGTTATTTTTGGAATTTCACTGGGGCAGTTGCCCCCACTCCCCAATAAATACATCTGTCCTACTGACATGTGACAAATTTTATCTTTAAGTTAAATTAATCATTTTGATTTACCTTATACATACACCAGCATAAATTAATGGTGTGATAAATTTATCTCATGGAAATGTTGATTCTTTTTTGAGAAAAACCAAATCAGCCCCTGACAATTATCTCGAAAGACAACGAGGTCCCTGACAAAAAAAAAATCCCAACCCGGCCCCTGACAAAAAAATAAAACCCAACCCGGCCTCTAACAATTACTTCGAAAGGACAACGAGGCCCCTGTGCCAAAAAAAAATAATGTTATTTTTTTTGGCACAGGGACTAATCAGTCCAAAAAAAAAATTATCAGGGGTCGGATTGTGTGTTTTTTTTTCTTGGGAGCCTCGTTGTCCTTTCGAGATAATTGTCAGGGGTTGGATGGGGTATTCACTCTTTTTTTTTTAAATATAGGAGTGAGATTCGAACTCGAAATTTTTAGGTGAGGATGAGAAGATTATGTCATTTAATTTATAATTTATTGGTGAAAATGTTGATATCTTTTTTTTTACTAAATATAGGAAGATTCGAGACCCCTTAATTGAATATAGGGAGACTATACCATTTGAATTATAATTTATTGAAAAAAATGTTGATATCTTGTATACACCAATACTTAACGATGATATCAATCATCACTAATATATATATATATATATCGCCAAAGAGAACTCTAAACAGAAGCTAGCTACCTATGTATGTGGGTAGCAATAATACCCCAAATAATGATGCCATAAAAGTCCCATAAAATAGGTGAATGTAACGAACATAGATGTAGCTAGGGACACCTGCTCCATTTTCACTTATTATTATTATTATTATTATTATTATTATTATTATTATTATTATTATTATTTTCAATGCCACATTTGATGACATATATAGCTAACTATTTTGTATTGTACCGTGCTATAGCTAGCTCTCTATAGTCTACTCCAATCCCCCAGTCCCATCAATAATTTCTTTCAAGCAACCATGCAAAGTTTAATGTACTCTAATATAGGTTGAAATTTTTGTATATTCGTTAATGAAATGGTGACAATGATGATTAATTTGACTTTGGTCCTTTTTGGTAAACTGAAAATTGGAGATAACATATGTATGACAAATTGGTTGATGATATTATATTTGCTTGAGATGCAAGTCACTTCCCTTGTTCTTCCGTTTTGAGTTTTGACCCTTTCCTTGGTTCTTAGCAAAAATTGCGGTCTATAAGGAACGGAATTAATAATAGTATGAGACAGAATCTATAAAAGTTTTGGGTCAGGAATGGATATATGCTATAGCTAGCTATGATATTCTTAGATATATAGTAACAACAAACACATGAAGACAAGTATATATGTCTATTCTATTTTTTGCTCGGCTGAATTCCCGGGTAAATCAGTTTATAGATTTCATATGCTTCTTACGTTGCTCTGCAAGTAAAATCCACCAGTGTCTCGACAATCCTATTTCTTGGATTTTACATACAACACACCACCTTCTTATACGCCAAATATTGTCTCTCTCTCTCTCTCTCTCTCTCAATTCACTTTAATTTGTCAACGTAACAAATTAATAGATCCTAGTGTTGGTTATTGTATCCCTCTTCAATATTGGGTTTGGTTAAGATGTGGGCATATCTTAAAAAAATAAAAAATGTAACTTTTTCATATTTTTATACACTTTTGAAATATTAAATACATAAAATATATATCAAAAGTTATTATTTTTAGAGAAATGTTAGGAACCAATACTTTTTATCAATATTAATCAACACTTTGAGTCAATACCTTAGTTTTATATATATATTATTAGAATTTAGAATTTAATATTTAAAATTTAGAATTGATTAAAAATAATAAATTTTATTAGTTATATAATATTGTTTTTATTTTTAATGTCCATATCACGTGTTCTATAAACATGTATTAACTAATTTCTAATTATATTCTATGTTTTCACTCAATTACAAAAATATATACGCACATATATATACAGGGCAATTTCATGTGCTAGAATTGAACAATAAGTCCTTTAGCTTTCACTGAATGAGAAATGATAGGGACAAGAGCGAAAAAATGAAAAATTAACTAGTATTTTTTCAAATATAAAATAAATATAAAATAAAAATACTAGTCGCTTAATATTTGTCATATATAATCAAGTGAATATGAGTACGTCACATACATTACAAGAAATAAAAATGAATGAATAATTATTATATATATTACTAAAGGCGCAAATAATAATACTTTATACAAATATATATATCAAATTTATAATTATATGGTTGCTAATTAATATAGCTTATAGCTAGTTATAGATAAGAACCCATACACGAGACATATAGGCACTAAATAATTTATCGCTTATTAGCTTGCAATGCAACTTGTACATTCGCAATAACGGATGTAGAATTTGGAAACCCACCTTGCAATTGAAGTCAGATAGATATATATTTATAGATGGGACATTAAGACAGAAAACACAATGGGAAATAGCTATCATGTTTATCTGGAAAATCTTTGATGGTAGTAATGATAATGTCTAAGGTGATGATTGCATCCATATCGCTTGGATTTAGTTAGGACTTTAATGCTGATCCAAAAAGGTGAATCTCTCAATCATATATAAATATTCTAATTCACAAAGTGACTTTTTTCGTTTGCTAAAACTCCAACTTAGATTTTGTATTTTGGTATCATTTCCGTTTTGTTTCTTGGGCTAAATTGTGGTACCACAAACCACAACTTCCAAAAAATTTCCAACCGTTAGAAACTTTATCTACTATAGTAATTATTAAACCTAGCACTGCATGTGGAGCCATACTCCCAACTGCTTCAATATATATATCAACAAGTTTCCATGTCTTTTTATGTGTATTGTTGCTTACATTTTCTTTTTCATGCCACTATAATTAATTCTGACATTATACCTTAATCATCATTACTGCTGCTAACTTTGTCAAAATTCACACGATAAAGTCTCGATGGGATTTTTTTTATTACAGAAAATTTTCCAAATTAGATCATTACAACAAAAAGCTAACAAAGAGAAACTCTAAATTAGGTGATCACCATATATATATAATAATAAAAAATTAATCATAGGGATATGTGCAGTATAATGGTGATCTTGAGTCTTATTTGGTGTATTCTTGTATGAAATAGAGTAATAATTAATGTTTTGGGTAACATTCGAATTAAATTCGACCACTCCAAAAATAATATTTTCTCTTAATTTTTTTTTAACATACACACAATCTGATATGATGAAAAAAAGAATATTAAGAACATGTATATGATTAATAATCGTCCAAACTCTGATTCAATATTAAATTTGGTTGGTTATTATATTATTGTTTATGCTAGACTGTTAATTATTCGATAATAATTTCGTCAAGTGAGTAGTATCTGGCACTTCAATTAGACTCTGATTGACTATTGGTCAGATTGGGTCAAGATTCCTTGCAGCAACAGCAACAGCATGCAATGCAAGTAGCATAAACTATGAAAATTTCCAGTACGAATATACATTAAGCTAATCAAAATTTATTCATAAGTTATGCTTATCGGATTGGTATTCTATATTAATTAAAGATAATAATTGTAGGTATCCAGATTAGGGGAGAATGTCGTTTCCATATATAATTTTTCTAGGATCAAGATTGTTGTGCTCATTCCAGTCCATCAAACAATTTTATTTAGTTGTTCTAGAAAATTGTGAGGGGAATATGCCAAAAATACTCTCTTCGTTTTTTTTTTGTCGGTGGATTGAATAACTCTCAATCCTAGGTACACCATATACACCCACACACTCCTCACATATTTAGCAATTTTTTTTTTCTCGATTGCAGCTGGTAGGACTCGAATCCGAGACCTTTGATACGGGAGGGGGCAGAATGTCGTATAAGTTATGGCTCATTGGCCTCTCTTCGTCCAATCAAGGCTAGAAAATAGAACCCTATGCATCCATGCGACACAATCCAATTGCTTTTTCTTTTTCTTGTTTTGGGTCAACAATCTGAATATGGTTTCACTCCAGTGTATGGCCCTAATTAAATGGGCCACAAGTTCTGTCCAATGATTGTGAAACTGATTGCAATGCCCAAATAGATTTTTTTTTTGTTTTCTGGGTTTGAAAGTTCAAAACTTGAAATCTTGCAATGCCCTGGTAGTATTAGGTATATGATTGGTCTAGGGTTCAAACCTTAGAGAATGCAATTGAGAAAAAATGTGATAACATACGTGAGGAGTGTGTGGGTGTGTTGTGTATCTAGGATTGGGGTTGTTCATCCACTGACCAAAAAAAAAAAAGGTATATGATTGGTCAAATAGTCAACTCACTCATCTACTTAAGCAAATGTTAGTGTTTTAAATTTGCTTTGTGTATGTACCAATTTATTAATTAGTGGTAGACCCCTTAAATGAAGTTCAGATCAAATTGCCTGTGGAATGGGAGATACCGTTGGCAACCAAACAAATTAAATCTGTTTGTGAGTGAGAAAGGTCACGGGCAGAGTAGTATGTTGTGGATTGGAATGAAAATGAGCATAGTGAAGTAAAAGTAAAAGTAATGAAACATTGAGAAAAAGCAAAGAATAATAATGTGCAAGTTGGTGTGGTTCATCATCCTTGTTCTTCTCTTTGATCACTTGACTTCAGAATCAGAGAGTGTTGAATTCGCATGCAAGCCACCACGCCATAGCACCTACCCTTTCTGCAACACCTCCCTCACCATCTCAGGCAGAGCTCAATCCCTTATCTCACTCCTCACACTCTCCGAGAAGCTTCAGCGCCTCACTACCAACTCCTCATCCATTCCCAGGCTCGGCATTCCTCCCTACCAGTGGCGTAACCACGCTCTCCATGGCGTTGCAGCCACCACTGTTGCTTCCGCAACAAGCTTCCCTCAGGTGATACTCACAGCGGCTTCATTCAATAGGACGCTTTGGTATTTGATTGGTTCTGCCATTGGCGTGGAGGGAAGGGCTTTGTACAATGCTGGACTAGCTGGTTTGACTTTTTGGTCTCCAAATGTCAACGTTTTTAGGGACCCTCGGTGGGGGAGGGGACAAGAGACCCCTGGTGAGGATCCTATGCTTTGTTCTGCCTATGCTTCTGAGTTTGTGAGGGGCCTCCAGGGTGGTCCTCATGATCATGGACTCTTTGTCTCTGCTTGTTGCAAACATTTTACAGCTTATGATTTGGACAAGTGGGCCAATTTCACCAAGTATAACTTCAATGCTCTTGTAAGCTTTTACTTTCCTCTCAGGTACAAATATATTCATATTCAAAACTAGTTTAAGCTGTTAGGTAGAGAGTAGAGACACATGAATGGTTATATTAACTGGCATATTCGATTGTTAGCTCAAAACATATAGCTATTATTTGATTGCTTGTGTTATAGGTAACACAGCAAGATTTGGAGGACACTTATCTGCCCCCATTTCGTAGTTGCATTCAACAAGGCGGAGCAAGCTGTTTGATGTGTTCTTTCAACCAAGTTAATGGTGTTCCAGCTTGTGCCAATGAGGATCTACTTGGACTAGCTAGAACCAAGTGGGGCTTTCAAGGGTAACAACCTTTCTCAAAAGAACAGGATTTTGATTGAAAATGGAAAAATAACTGTCATTGCTTGTTCTGAGTGTAGGTATATCACCTCAGACTGTGATGCAGTGGCCAACGTTTATGAATATCACAAGTATGCAAAATCAGCAGAAGATGCTGTTGCTGATGTTCTCAGAGCAGGTGTTTTATTTCCCATTTTCATTTCAAGTGGATGAATGGTTTCACTGGATTCAATACACAATTTTTGTTATTGGTTTATTTTTAGGTGTGGACATTAATTGTGGAACATACATGCTTAGACATACTCAATCTGCTATCAAACAAGGGAAGGTAGAAGAAGAGGAGCTAGATAGAGCTCTTTTCAACCTATTCTCAGTTCAACTTCGCCTAGGAATGTTTGATGGCGACCCCAGAAAGGGGCAATTTGGGAAATTGGGGCCATGGAATGTTTGTAGCACAGAGCACAGAACCCTGGCACTTGAGGCTGCAAGGCAAGGGATTGTGCTGCTGAAGAATGAGAATAAGATCCTTCCATTGGATAGAGATTTTATTACCTCTTTAGCTGTAATTGGTCCAATGGCAACAGAAACTAAATTAGGTGGTGACTACTCAGGTATGTTATGATTGTTTTTTGCTATCAAACACGGACACACCAATGATGACACGTTATTAGTTCTATACATCTGACTTTGTAGTAAATACTAAATAATAATGGTTAGGAATAGCCTGCTCCTCAAGAAGCATATATGAGGAACTCCAAGAGTTTACAAAGGGATTCTTATCGATTTCATATGCTTCTGGTTGCCATGACATAGCATGCCAATCAGTTGAAGGTTTCAATGAAGCCATTGAAACTGCTAAAGAAGCTGACTATGTTATCATAGTTGCTGGAATTGACACAACACAAGAGGGAGAGGATCTTGACAGAGATAGTCTTGTATTACCTGGTGAACAGATGGTACTTATATCCGCCATAGCCGATGCTAGTAAACGTCCAGTGATTCTAGTACTCACTGGTGGAGGGCCCCTTGATGTTTTGTCTGCTGATAGAAACCCTCTCATTTCAAGTATTCTGTGGGTCGGGTACCCTGGTGAGGCTGGTGCAAAAGCATTGGCTGAGATTATATTTGGACTCGTTAATCCAGGTTTGAATGAATGCAGTAATCTTATTACCTCTGAAAATTTGATGACTTAATTACCTTAAGAGTTGGTATTTTTGCTGCAGCTGGAAGGCTTCCAATGACATGGTATCCAGAGTCATTTACCAATGTGCCCATGAGTGACATGAACATGAGGGCTGATCCATCTCGTGGCTATCCAGGAAGAACATACCGATTCTACACTGGCACTAGAATTTACGGATTTGGACATGGCCTGAGTTACAGTGCTTTCTCATACAAGTTCTTATCATCATCACCAACTAAAATTAGTTTGTACAAAAGTCTAAAGGCAGAGAGATTAGAAGGTGTTGATGAGGTTCTAGTTGATGACATGCAAGATTGCAGCAAGTTGAGATTTGGAATGCAAGTTTCTGTGATGAACCTTGGTGACTTGGATGGAAGCCATGTTGTGATGTTGTTCTCTAGGTGGCCTAAAGTTCTACAAGGTTCTCCAACAACACAGCTGGTTGGTTTCAGCAGTGTGCACACTGTTTCTTATGAATCTATTGAAACAAGCATTTTGGTAGATCCTTGTCAACACTTGAGCCTTGCTTATGAGAGTGGAAAGAGGATATTACCCTTAGGCAGTTACACATTCAGTGTAGGGGATACACACCATATACTTTCACTTCAAATTTATTGATTGCATATTTTTCTGTTTCTTTTCAAGGCAAATTACATGTCTCGCACTTCTCATATTCTAATACCCTTATTAGACAACATGCATGCATGTACTTGTTACACTATGAATTAATAAATGCCATGAAAAATTTCTATTCCAAATTTTCTGTTGACATGACCAAAAAGTTCGAGTAGACAAATTCAACTAGGCTATATTTGATTGACTTTTTAATTAATCAAATTTTAATTACATGCTTGCTTACTCTCTAGATAATTCCTTGAGAAAAAACTAAAAAGTCTTCTGCTATAGATTTATGCCAATTGCCCCTCTCATGATTATTTGTTTATCAAAGATAATGGAGGTCAAGTTTTCCCTCATAAACTTTTTCCTTTTTCTATTTTTTTTTGACAAAGATCTAAAGGGAATATTCCAATAAATTAAATATAAACGAGGCATCAAATTCACTTTGTCGCGTATAGGCAGACCAACTTTAATAGCCTCAGTTTATCATCATAAACTAATGATTAATTAGTAGTGAAAGCAGTAAGGAACGTCTTTAGAGATAGTAGTTATAACAATATATTATACAGGCTAGTAACAACTCTTAGCTATACCAAAGAGCCTTATTTATCAAGATTAATTTTATTATTATTTCAACTTTTTCTCTTTCATGCATGCTGAATTTTAAGGCTTGATTAGAGTAGGGGAGGCATGATCGGTGATCCTAATTAAACTACTAAGTCATGTCTCTATTTAATTAATGATTTGAAACGTTCTGGCTTTGAAAATACCGACAGTATTATGCAACTTCTTATCAAATCTTTTTTTTTTTTTTCTTTAATTAGGAGTGAGACTCGAACTCAAGACTTTTAGATGAGAATGGAAGACTTTTAGATGAGAATGGAGAAATTATACTCGTTGGCAACTTCTTATCAAACTTACTAAAATTAATTAAAATTATTTTATTCGTTTAATAATTCAAATGTGTTGTATACTGTGAATTGAAAATGGACCAAGTAAAAAGTTGTGTGCCACAGCCCACAGTGCCAGAAATATCAAAATTCCAAAATAAATGTAATTTGGCGAGCCAACATGTAATATAGATTCTTATTTCATAGATATCTGATGCTTTATAGCTATAAAATATAACATTCATACGAAACACCACACAATACAAAATACATAAACACATTAATTTTAATCGAGTAAAATATCGTTTTTGTCTCCAACGTTTGGGGTAAATACTATTTGTGTCCTTAATGTTTAAATCGTCCTATTTGTATCCCTAACGTTTGTAAAAGTGATTCAATGTTATCCTACCGTCAATTACACGTCATGAGCGCTTTAGTTTGAGTTTTAAAATTTTTTTCTTGAAGTAAGAATACAAATGTCTGGGATAGAATCGATGATTCACTCCCAAAAATAGCTCATCAAATGTTGAAACTAATTCCTACAACATTTACATAATTCACTTTTTTAGGGACATAATTGAATTTAAACACATGGGTATAATATTAAAATCGAAAACATCTAAGTAAGACCTAATTGAGAATGAATACATCCAAGTGAGATTGATTGAAAAATATAATCTGATTTGTTAGTATAATTGATAGTAGGATAACATTGAATCACTTTTATAAACATTAAGGATACAAATAGGACGATTTAAACGTTAGGGATACAAATAGGACTTACTCCAAACGTTGGGGACAAAAACGATACTTTACTCATTTTAATTTCTTGTGAGACAAAAAAATAACGTATATAGATAAATTATAATAATATCTTGATGTTCTATTGATATTAAAATAAAAATTATTATTTTTAATAGTATTTTAATTAGATAAAATATTTTAAATATTTTTTATTTAATAAATAATAATATATATTATTTTTAAATTTTTTTAAAAAATAAATATTAAAAATAAATTTAAACACATTAAAATTTGATAATATTTAAGTATGTTAAAATATGTCAAAAAATGATATTTTTTTATTTAATTAAAATCTAGTTAAAAACATGATGAGAAGTGCTAGGGGACAGCATTTTTGTTAAATTTTGGCCAGCATTTAACCATCAAAAGAAAATTGAATGATTTTACACTATTAGATGCAATCTCACACCAGTAAAAATATCATTAATAGCTAATTGATGGCTAAAAATCACAAAATTTGCTGGTCTTCTAGACTTTCTCAAACAGGATATGGATAAATGTTAGAGTGTTAGATGAATATGTATTCAAGATACGTTTGACACATAGAAGTATTATGCTTCATAACTTTTTTTTTTTTAGTTACTAGATACTTGATAAGATTTATTTTAAGAGTGAAAAGTCAAAACTATACTAAAATACCATAAGGTAAATGTTATATATTACCATTGTTCCTTCACTTCTATAGACAATAACCCACCGAAATGCATGCGTCTCAGTAAATTGAGAGAATGTGGTGGTGGCAGCGTAATCGTGTACGTAGAAGAATACGACACTTTGTTAATACTTTAGTGCACCTCAAAATAACAATAAGAAATCAACTGAGAATGCCGTTTCCAATTAGAAATGGAATTTGTGATGATCTCAGGTTGATGAATATGTATATAACAAATGTTACATTGCCCAACTTTAATTACTTGCAAGTTTAGAATAACGGAAGCTAGGGACAAGTTTTGATGAAGCTCAAAGTATAGCGTCTTCGTTTTAATTTTTAGACCAATTATATACTATACAAAAATACTAACGTAGCTCTTTTTTTTTTTTAAGTTTTATTTACTGGTAACTCCTACTGTCCAAGTCAATGGGGGGTGCATGCTCTTTCTGCCTCTGATTGAGCCACTTCTGATCATCGTGTTGATTTCTCATCAGTTTCAAAGTTGAAAATCTGAAAGGGAATTACTGTTAAGCATAATATAAGGATAGTTGCATTGACACTCTTGACAATACAATTATTTATTCATTTTATATTATTTAACTCTATCTCCACAAAAATACGTACAGAAGAAATAGTTCCTTTTTTTTTGTCTTATGTTTAATATCTTATTTTCAATCATGTTGCATCCATCGTTAGAGTGAAAGGGAGGGGGGAATGAAGGAAGAACAGGACCAATCAAGGACATTAATTACTCTCTCTAATTATATTAAATCACATAATCAAGTAAAGCAACAACAATTAATAAATATGAACCGAAGAAAACATATTTAACTAAGGATTTTGTACATAGTGCAAGCTCCCTAGCTAGCTAACTCCTCTTCTATCTCCTTGTTAGGAAGTTCCTACACGTTTCAAGTCAAACCCTTTATTCTTAATATCCATTCGAGTTCTATGATCTTCCATCTAACATTTGGATAAGTAATGATTTCAAATTCTTCCAATAGAAGAATTTTTATTGAGGTTCATGGTAGTAGTATACTGTAGGGTTGACCAAGGTGCCTTAGTTTTTGTTATCTGAATTAATAGTAGGACTAGTGAGTGTTGGTTGCATAAGGCAGAGAAAGAAGTGAGAAATTCAAGAGATTTGTATAGTGGCATGGCTTCATGTTTAGCAACCCCATGGGGTAACCTATAATGATGGAGAAATCAGATAATTTGGTATTATTAAGACAGGTTGTGCCATATGTCTTATGTTTGTGCATATTTATCAGATCAGCTTCTGCAAGTGAAGGTTAGTATTACACTATGGTCATTATTACTAATGTGGAAAAACAAATCTTGTTTAATAGTTGCATATTTTACCATCCTTAAAATTTTAACAATATCATTTGATAGTTTTAGTCTGATTTTGCTTAAATAATTAGTCTTAAGGGGAAGGGTCAGGTTTGGATAAGATTGTATGATATGCAGTTTTTTTCTCTGCAGGATTTGAGAGCATAGCATGCTGTGCTGATTCAAACTATAAAGATCCATTGACCAACTTAGATTACAAAACAGATTATGCTTGGTTCTCTGATACAAGAAGTTGCAGGCCAATAACTAGTGTGTTAAAACATTCAGCCTATGGAAGATTAAGAGTGTTTGACATAGAAAAGGGAAAGAGATGTTACAATTTGGCCACAACTAAGGATCAAGTGTATCTGATAAGGGGCACATTTCCATCTGAAAATGAACCAGGTAAAGGTTCCTTTGGTGTTTCTATAGGGGTAACAGTGTTAGGTACAGTGAGATCATCATCGCAGGACTTGAGAATTGAAGGAGTTTTCAGAGCCACAAAGAACAACACAGACTTTTGCCTAGTGACAGAAGAGGGTAACCCTTATATATCTCAGCTTGAGCTAAGATCAGTGTCTGAAGAGTATCTGCAGGGTTTGAATTCTAGTGTCCTGAAGCTGATCAACAGAAGTAATCTTGGGGGAAAAGAAGATGACATAAGGTACATAAATCTCTTGAGAATCCTAGGTTTAGGGGGCACTAGGTGGCGTCGCCTACATGGATTAACATTGATTTTTATAGAGAATAAATACATCAGTAGTTGTAATTAGTGTTGTGTCCTACCAGGCTTTAGACCAATTCGATCTAAGTAACTTGATGCATGAACCTATAAAACATGACACAGATTACATGCATCATTTATGATATACATATTTAATGTATTAATATTAAGTGATTTGTGCAATTTATAGTCTGTATCCTTATTTTGTTGCTCTTATGCTGTGAAATCTACAAGGACAAGAAAGACTTAATAATCTTATAATATGGGCCCATACTGGTTTTAGGTACCCAATTGATCAAAGTGATAGAATCTGGAAAAGAACTACTACAAGTCCATACACTCCTATATCATTCAATATTAGCATTTTGGACCACAAATCTAATGTGACACCTCCTCTGAAAGTTCTACAAACAGCTTTGACTCACCCTGAAAGGTTGGAATTCAATCACAATGGCCTTGAGGTTAAGGAGGATTACGAGTACCTTGTGTTTCTCTACTTCCTTGAATTGAATAACAGTGTTAGAGAAGGCCTAAGAGTGTTTGACATCTATGTTAACAGTGAGATTAAGAAGGCTAGTTTTGATGTATTAAGTGAAGGGTCAAATTATAGACACATTGTGTTGAATGCTTCTTCAGCAAATGGATCACTTAATCTAACATTGGTCAAGGCATCTGGATCTGTGTTTGGACCCTCTTGTAATGCTTATGAGATCATGCAGGTGCGACCATGGAAGCAAGAAACCAACCAAACAGATTGTAAGTATCATTGAAGGAATCATACAATGGCAATGATGACTTTAAATGTAAAAAAGAGAAATGCTTTCTAAACATAGATTTAAGTAACAATACTGATTCACTAATGGTTAGCATCATATTGTTCCTTTATATAATTCCACTTAGGTAACTAAAATCTATACTTATTTGTGTATGGTTCACTAGTGGTGGCGATTTTGAAGATAAGAGAAGAACTAATCACTGAAAACCATGATAACAAAGTCCTACAAAGCTGGACCGGTGACCCATGCATGCTTTTTGCATGGCAAGGAATATCATGTGATTTTTCCAATGATGCACCTGTTATCATTAAGCTGTAAGTCCTTTTATTCTTCTTGAAAATATGTTGCTAAGTTCATCAAACTGAGAGCAAGAATTACATCACTGAACTGTGGTTCTTAATGATTTGATAACCGCATAAGATGTATATTATTGTTGGTTTTGCAGGGATCTTTCCTTAAGTAATCTGAAAGGACCACTTCCATCCAGTGTCACAGAGTTGACTAACTTACAAATAATGTATTGCTTCCTTATAATAAGCCTTTGTTCAGTTGCTAGCATGTGTTTGTATTTTGGGACTCATTCCATTGGTGCATGTGCAGGAACCTTAGCCACAACAACTTCAATGGCCATATCCCCTCATTTCCAAGTTCCTCAATGCTCACTTCACTGTAATGACTCTTTCCTCGATGAATTTTAACACCCAATTTTAGTTTTGTTTGCTCTTACCTCTTATTAGATATCGATACTTCAATAGACACCTACTTTCAAATGTTGAAAAATAACTTTTTTTTTTTTGCTAAGAAAATAGTACTTACTTCCTCATCATAGAGCAATGTGCTATTTGAAATTTTTCCAAATATTGATTAATTAGACTTTTTTTTGGATCAGAGATCTGAGATACAATGATCTTATGGGGTCACTTCCACCGTCATATAACTCACTGCCACATTTAAAGTCAATGTAAGTTTTAGATTTTGCATTGTATTTCATCTTATATATTAAGATGTTGCTTCAGAATTCTAATCACTGTAAGTATGTTTGAGCAAACTCCATTATCTTGTATTCTATTATTACTTTGCAGATATTATGGCTGCAATGATCGCATGGACCATAAGCTTTCAGGAAACTTGAACATTTCAATCAATACAGAGTAAGAAGTATCTTCCTAAACAGGAAAAAAAGAGTAGTTTTGAGACAAAGGAAATAAAATTGATTGTGCTGCATTGATGTTTCAGTAATGGAAGTTGTCAGAAAGGGAATGATTTTCCACAACAAGTAGCAATTATTTCAGCCGTTGCATGTGGCTCTTTCTTGATTGCTATGGCTGTTGGAACAATTTTCATTTATCGTTATAGACAGAGATTAAATCCATTGGAAGCATTTGGAAGAAAAAGCAACCCAATGATAACAAGTAGGCATTAATTATTCTCATATCCCCTAATGTTTGGTGTTCTTGGTCTTTTTGTATTATATACAAAATCAAGATTATAATTCATCTCATCATTTTTAAACTATCTCATAATGTTACTTAGAGTGTTCATTATATCAAAGAACATTGCTATCATCATATGATTTATTCTGTGTAGCATACCATATATTTTGGTCCAAGATTCCAATCCAAACTGCAGGATTTATTCTGACATGTATTTCCACAAACAAAATGCAGATGTGATATTCTCATTGAACAGCATAGACGATTTCTTGATAAAATCTATTTCAATTCAAGCATTCACTTTGGAATATATAGAGGTTGCAACCGAAAAGTACAACATTTTGATAGGTGAAGGAGGCTTTGGTTCTGTCTACCGTGGCACCCTAGAAAATGGTCAAGTTGTGGCTGTGAAGGTTCGGTCAGCCACATCAACGCAAGGCACTCGAGAATTTGATAATGAGGTGCACAAAACTTTTGTTTCAAATTTAATTGCTATATCAAAGTTCCAATAGCATTGTTTAATGATGTATAATAAAGTGACAGTGACAGATAAAAGAAAACGAATGGAGTAGTTTTTAGATAGCATAAAATAATGCATATGCCAATGATGAAATTTTGCTACTAGTCAATGATTTCTAACCAAAATAAAATTTGATACTAGTGGTATCTACACAGTGCCATCTAACTAGTCTATGATGGTACTTGCAGCTAAACCTGCTTTCTGCAATAAGGCATGAGAACCTGGTGCCTCTTCTTGGTTATTGTAATGAAAATGACCAACAAATTCTGGTTTATCCTTTTATGTCCAATGGCTCTCTGCAAGATAGACTATATGGTAAGTACCCAATGATCATTTAAGCTGAAATGTTTTGATGGATGGGTTATGTTTCTAAAATTTCACTTGACAACAGGAGAACCTGCAAAGAGAAAAATACTAGACTGGCCAACCAGACTGTCTATTGCTCTTGGTGCCGCCCGAGGCAAGTAAATTTGATGTTGTATTTTTTACCAAGTGGTTCCAGATGCAAATATATAAAATCCATGCATCAGATTCTTACCTAACTGACTACACTACAAATTCATATACAAGATGTTGGGACCACAGGAATATTTACTAGATTTCTGGTTGAACAGGTTTGGCATATTTGCACTCGTTCCCTGAGCGATCTGTAATTCACAGGGATGTGAAATCAAGCAATATACTTTTGGATCACAGCATGTGTGCTAAGGTTGCAGATTTTGGTTTTTCAAAATATGCTCCACAGGAAGGAGACAGTGCTGTTTCGCTTGAAGTAAGAGGAACTGCAGGATATCTTGATCCTGAGTAAGTGCACTTCTAGGATTTTGCCTTAATTTATTCTACTGATCTCTTAGTAACTTTGGGAACAAAATATTTATTTCTGCAGCATTCTGTGTTTATTCATGAAAGTTAAGGTCATCACAAATCTTCCTGTGCAGGTACTACACAACCCAGCAATTATCTGCAAAGAGTGATGTCTTCAGCTTTGGTGTGGTTCTTCTTGAAATTGTGAGTGGCCGGGAGCCTCTCAACATCCATAGACCGCGGAATGAGTGGAGTTTGGTTGAATGGGTACGGAACAACTCCAAAAGCATGAGACTAGTTTCACCTTATTGCACCTACAAATGCATTCCATTTTTGCTTAGACTTTTTCAATTCTGTGATTTTCTAATCATAGAACTTCGTGTGCAGGCTAAACCGTACATAAGGGCATCAAAGATTGAGGAAATTGTGGATCCTGGCATCAAGGGAGGGTACCATGCAGAAGCAATGTGGAGAGTGTTGGAAGTAGCACTGCAATGTGTTGAACCTTTCTCAACAAATAGACCGGCCATGGATGACGTCATGCGCGAGTTGGAGGATGCTCTGATCATAGAAAACAATGCATCGGAGTACATGAAGTCCATAGAGAGCCTTGGATCCAACCGTTACTCTATTGTCATAGAGAAAAGGGTGCCACCCTCGACCTCGTCAATGGTAGAATCAACCATCATACCTCAATCCTTGAACCATCCGCAGCCGAGGTAGTATAAGGAAAAAACACTTGAGATGCACTTTCAGGGACTCCATAACGCATCTGGAAACTAAAATAATAGTTGTCTAGGACACTGGCATTCAAAGCTCCAGTTTTATTGTGACTCAATGTTTTCATCAATGCATTCAAATGGATAAACAAGTGGTAGGGTTGCCACATACAACTAGGAAAAGATGCACCAACTTGCAAGTTTGACAACAGAATGCTCACTGTTTAACACAACTGCATTGACACCCCCTTCGTCAATTGTTTATGGGAGAGTACTAGTAGCAATATAGTTTGTTGAATTGAGCTAAAAGTTCAGACTCGAATTGTTTTCTTACACTTAGAATAGAGGCTGGTATACCCTTAAGTAAATCACGTTCTTGGGTATTGAATTTTTATTTGATCTGAGTAGTAAATAATTGTATGGTAGGTGAATACAGATTAAAAATATGACTAATTTTTTTATATAGATTAAATATGCATTTAATACATTGTTATTAGAAGTGTGGGTGTTTTTCTTTGATATGGAGTTTTTTTTTAATTGATATTAATAAAATCGATTAAAATCTTTTATTTTTGAAAACAAAAATCAGAAAATCTAATTTCAATGTTAAAAATTTTTTAATTTTCAAAAACGTAAATCGCACAGTCCTGATTTGTGATTCTTTTAAAAAAAGGTTAAACAACATAAATCCATAGATACGATTTTTTGAATACCACTGTACAACCGAAAGATTAAACAACATAAATCCATAGATACGATTTTTGAATACCACTGTACAACCAAAAAAGAAATCAGAGGCACCGATTTCTTTAATCCCATAGCATTGCAATCATATCTTGTGTCTCATCTTTTTGTCATACACACTCACATGCAACATAGAAAAAATAATAAGCGTTAAAAATGTACCATGTGACATGTCTGAAAATCAGGTGGTGATTTTAAAGAGTGAAAAATGCTGTTCCTGTTTTTTTTTTTTTTTTTTTTCCGATTTTTATCAATGACAATTGGACTTTTTTATTGATGTTTTCTGATAGATTAAGGAAAGTAAAGGTTACTTTTTGTTCAGTTGCACAGATTTGATATGGCAGTGTGAAACAAGCCATCTCCAAATCTCATGTATTGGTGATAAAATAACATGATGTTCTGCCTCGGATCTTCACCAAACATTAGATACTATACTCAAGCTGCAGCTGACACTAGGCCATTGTGCCTGAGCAATGCATCCGGTGTTGGTTCTCGCCCCCGGAATTGCACAAACACCTGAATACAGCAGCCAGACACGTTTCAGACATGAGATATGGATAAACATCAAGACAAGTGGATATCGAAGATACGTTCAGATGTGTTATCTGACCTCTAGGGGTGCCTTGCCGCCTCCAAGAGCAAGAATCGTCTCGCGGAACTTGCACCCTGTTTCTTTAACAGCCTGTGTAAAGAAGCATCAATCATGTAACTAGCAAAGTAGCATATTCTAACTAAACAAACAGTGAATACCAGATTATAACGGAGAAAAACATTTCATAGGTTTGAAAAAAAAAAAATAGCGTAACTTGCAAGTCAATAGGTAATATAAGAAGAATACTGTTTATAATATTATATGTAAATAACAGGAGATTGGATATTTTGAAATTGACAATTGTTTTGCCATCAAATATACCTTGATGTCATCTAACCCAGCATCCTCAAATGCAGAGAAAGCATCTGCAGACAACACCTCAGCCCACTGCATCAAAGTCAAATTTACAAGAGTTTAGAATGTTTAGTGTTAAAAAACACATAAGTGAACTATATTGGCACCTCAAGATTTGAGAAATGTTGTTTAGTATTAAATCAACATATAAATACCTTGTAACTGTAATATCCAGCTGCATATCCACCTAAAAAATACAAAAGCAGACATAGAATTAACAAGAACTTTTGTAAGATAACTGAGTGATTTCAATAAATACAAGCAGCATGGCAAACCTGCAAATATGTGGCTAAAACTGCAAAGAAACCTGTCCTCTGGCAGTGGAGGAATCACTTGTGTTTTCTCAGAAACTCTCCGGTCAACATCATAGATAGATTCTGGTCCTCCAGGAACATATTTTGTATGAAGCTCTAGATCTACAGTTGCAAATCTTAACTGCAAATACAAAATTGGATATACATTAACAAACATATATAGGATTAATCAGGTAAGACTAGTGTAAGATCAGAATCAGCATAAAATATATATTGGAGTTACATTGACCCATGAAAATAGTTTTGTTAAATGTAATTAATTCTTTGAAAAAAATAACTAAAATAAGTATTTTGCAAAAAAGTTTCACGCTGCAAATAAAGTATGTATTTCTATTAAAAATCTATTCCAACTGGGGTGTGTTTTAACAGTCTTGATCCAACGATGAAAATCCAAGACAACAATCACAAGATGCCATCAAAAAGAGACAACAAATTTCTAAAATAATGAGCAGAAATAAGACGATTAAGTGTTAAATTTTACCAACCTGCCGAAGACTTAGAGACCCAGCACGATAAGTCCTAGCTGCCACAAGCTTCAAGTATACATCTTCGGGAAGAGACTCCCCAGTTTCAAAGTGCTTTGCAATACCCATTAGAGTCTCTCTGAAACAAGAGACGACGTATCAAAATACATAATAGCAGTTAGAAAACCATTTTTTATAAACCAAAAGGCAATGTGAAACAGATGACATATGAATGGTTAAAGATGGCTCCACTGAATAGAACAGTTGAACCAACCTGTCAACGAGCACAATAATTTGGGTGCCCCGTAGATAACAATGAAATGAGAAGAAACGGATGTCAATTCAAGAACATACTTTACAATACCCCAAAACAATGGTAGCAAGGAAAAGATGCACCAGATAATTAATTATATAAAGGGTTTCACATATAAAGTTCACTCTATTTTACTCTAATTTTGCCAAAAGGAAGGCTTAAGCAACACCCATGTACACAAAGACCACAAAGGTATAAAAACCAGTAAACCACACACCGCATAATTCTTACCTATGATAGCACCAATTTTCCATGAACTGAGAAGGTAGCTCAACAGCATCCCACTCTATCCCTCGAATACCAGCAACCAAACCCTCATCCTGCTTGGTAAGCATGTGTTGTAGTGCATGACCAAATTCATGGAAGACGGTCTCAACCTGAGAAAAAGGCAAGTAAAAAGATTTGTTTGTTAGTGTTGTATTAAATGAAAAAGGTAGATTTGAACCTACATGTTATGCCCAATAGTTAAAAATCAATTTTAAACATAATGAGATTACAGTATTACACTTAAAATATGACCAAGAGTACATAGTCAATTGTAAAGATAGTGAGATTACATGTATGTTCAAACCAAAGCTTAAAGGTCAGAGCCAATCAATAAATGTCAATCTATTACAAACTTCTTATAGTCTGGCCCTTGACAGAGTCTAAAATTTGTGAGAACAACATGACTAGATACTCCCAGTTACCATTGCCTAATTGGTTTGTTCCATTGTTTCACATATAATGATCACCGGTTCAAAAATATAACATGGATAAATATGTTAAGTACAGCTGACTTTACCTCACGGAATGTCATTAGGCTAGGCTTGTCCCCTACTGGTGGTGTTTGATTGCACACCATGTGGGCAACAGGTAACCTTGGCGAGATACCATCATGTGATAATACACGACTACGAGCAACAACTTCATCCATCCATGCACCTTGTTTTTTTTCAGAGGGACGACTGTATGGATCAAAATAGAAGTATGCAATTGGACTACCTAAAGAATCTTTAACACGGAAGAACCTGACATCCTTATTCCAAACCTAAATATGAAAAAGAACAATCTTGCATGAGTAAAATTAAAATACATTGACACCTAATATAAGAACCAAAACTGAATAAAAACAATTTAAGTTACCGGGGCTAGGCCATCAGCTGCCTCAATTTCAATACCAAAAAGAGTTTTTGCAAGGTTAAAGAGCCCATCAATAACCTTTGGGAGAGAGAAAAATGGGCGTAATTCTTCCTAAAAGACACAACAACAAAGATCAGAGAATTCCGAGGAATATTTAATAAATTAAATAAAAAAACACAATTAAAACTTAAAAGCAATGGAAACTTGAACGGTCATTTTATCATTCAATTGAAACAAAAGACCAGAAGCTCATATACGGTTGATATTAATAAAAAGGATGTGTATGAGCATATCAGAATTTGAAAAGAACAACAGACCAAAATATAAACTTATCGTATGATCTATATTATGTCAACATATGCTTATTATATAGGAAAATGCCAGAGGGCCAATACTTTTAGTGGAAGAAAATGGAGAGTTGGCCAGTGCTGGCTGAAATGCAAGGCAATGTAAGGAAAAAATGTTGGTCACCTAACATTTCTCAAATATACATCAGAAGACAGAAGTATAATTTTATTTGATTTTATTTTTTATGTTAAAATCACCAGAAGCATAAAATCAACAAAATACGAGTGTGTTCTTGATATATGATATCTCAAATTTAAATAATCTAACAAATTTTAGAATCAATTTTAACTGCAAGGGAATAAAGGTTCCATATACTGAATGGCAATAAGCAAAAGCCAATTGAAGATTTTTGGAGCTTCTTTGGAAAGCCTTGGTACATCAATAAGGTTGATTATGATGCTGTAGTTATGTATGTCTTTTTTCAATATAAATGATTAAACTTTTGGCCTTCCATTTTTTCTTTAAGAAAATAGGCAACGTTTATATCCAAGTAAAAAGGTTTTGCAGTTCATCCAACACTTCCTTTTTTTTTTTTTCGGGTTTTGGGGGGGGGGGGGGGGGAGTGTGTGTGTGTGTGAGAGAGAGAGAGACAGAGAACTACCTCATTAATATCATACTTTGATTCACGTAGCCTCTCACTCCAAAAGTTGATGTCCCAATGTGTCAAATCGTCAGCTTCAGCTGCACCTTGACTTTTGGCAAATGTCTTAAGATCTTCAATATCTGTAAGGAAAAAAGAAAGAATGGAACAGGTACCAATTTTCAAAATGCAACGAGTTACAGGACAATATTTAGAACTTAGTGTTATGCTTTGAATTCCTGCAAGAAGACACCTATGCCTTTTCTTTCTTGGAATATTAAATAAACAATATTGAATGGCTCATCCATTTAGATAAGTAGCCAACAAGCCTATAAAGGATGCCATTTTCCCAGCAAAACTAATGAAGCAACCAGTAAGTAACAACATAAAATTTAAATACCGACATAAGTACTAAATCTGAAGTGCAACAGATAGAATACCTTGCACGGCAGCATCCCAGGAAGCTTTGCGAAGCTTTTCCAGAAGTTCTTCTGCTTTATCAACAGTTGCCATTTTGGTAGCCATGCTAACCTGTGATGGATTACATATCAGCAAGCAACCTACAACAGGACTATATCCTTAATATGAAAATAATATATATACTCATACCTCAGCATAGTTGTTGTAATTGAGAAGCTTGGCCTTTTCCAACCTAAGCTTTAAAATTTGATTAATTATGTCTGTATTATCCAAATCTCCACTTGAAGCACGCGTAACATATGCACGGTAGACTTCCTCACGCAAAGAACGATTACGAGCATGTTGCATTACAGCAATAAAACATGGAGCATCCAATGTGATAACCCATGGTCCATTCTCAGCAGAAGCATTTTCATGTCCCTGCATGTTTCCGACAAGTAAACAACAAACAAAAGAAAGAAGAAAGATAAATGTGAGATAAACATAATGCATGTGAACAAATAATGAGTAATAAATGCTGTTTTGATTCCTTGACCTCTACCCCCTTAAGAACATATGTTAACAAAACCATAATTATCAAAATGATATACCTTAGACACTGCACTTTGAGCTGCCAACCCAAGAGCAGTAGCAGGTAATCCTTCAATCTCTTTCTTATCAGTGATTTGCTTTTCAAACTTTTTTGTTGCATCCAAAACATTCTCCTCAAATTTTTGTGATAACCTTTCTAGTTCCTGTGAATGGAATCATGATAACCAAAATCAATTAAAAAAACCATCACCAGAATCTTCGGGTCTGAATGTCAATCACTTCCGTCAG
The DNA here is from genome assembly GCF_003086295.3 of Arachis hypogaea. Taxonomy (NCBI): domain Eukaryota; kingdom Viridiplantae; phylum Streptophyta; class Magnoliopsida; order Fabales; family Fabaceae; genus Arachis; species Arachis hypogaea. The sequence goes on from NC_092048.1 coordinate 134,302,621, forward strand.
AATTTGAGAAGCAAACAAAAAAAGAAGAAAAAAAAAACAGAAAAAAGAGGAAGTAGCATCATTAAATTCTAATCACTAGCGAAGCCTCCATTGGAATTGATATTGTTAAAGAATTTAGGAGTTCAAGCTTCCATGTATTGACCCTTTCCTATTAACAATTTTGGAAAAAGTACAGAAGTATTAGCAGTCAATGCAACTTTATCTAGATTATTTTTATGTCAAGCATACTCATAAGTTGAGATTTCAAATTCTGGCTAATCACAAACAAAGCCTTGATTTCATTTTCCCACATCATTTGACAAAGGAACGGTCAACATACCTGTTCAATTTTGTTAAATTGCTCTCTTTTGTCATCTTCAAGAGAAACTCCATTAAGAACCGCCTCCCTTATTTGTGCTGCAAAGGCACAAGCAGTAAAGTGTAAAATGTGATAAAACGGAACTCATTCGACAAGACTGAAGTCAAATGCACGTGCATTATCAAATGAATCTTTCTCATCTAAATTTTAACACCAATAAATTAAGTCAACTTAGTATCAGAACTCACATAGAGAGACAGAACAAAACAACATACTTCAATCACTTACTTTCAACTATACGCTTGCGAGCATCACTTAATGTGTTCCAATCAGGAGACTCCTGAATGGCTCGGAAGGCATTGTAAATGGGCTTGCTTTGCCCTAATCTAAGCTGGAACTTAACCTTCTCCGGCTGCAAACATAACGATAAAACATAAAGCTTAGCTAAAATACCAACAACGACTCTGAATTAGTGAAGTCTGAACTCACACTACAATCAGAGACAGATTTTTGAGAGAAAGCGTTCGGATTTAACCAGTAACGCGTACACATTTGATCAAATTAGAAAATTTACCAACCAAACCAATACGTAATTAGTATAAATGTAAGAATGCGTATCACTCTGAATTAGATGATAAATTGAGCATTTTTTGGAAGATGAAAAGAGTACCTGAACATCTTCAATGGCGGAACGGAGGTCGGAATTATCCTTAACGGACTTGAGGTGGTTGACGATGCCCCAGACAACGGAGAGGCGATCGACAATCTTTTCCAAGGGTTCAACAAGTTTGGGCCAGGAGGGCTCAACAGTGCGTTCAAGTTCGTCCAAGTCAGCTTCCAGCTTCGTGAGGAGGCCGCGGATCCCCGGGCGCACGTGCTTCGCTTCCACCGCATCGAAAGGAGGGAACTCGAATTCCTTCAGGAGTGGGTTATCGTCCTGTGTAGTTGCCGCCATTGTTGAATAAAGGAAATGAGAGTGTGCGTGAAAGAGTGAAAGAATGAGAGTTTTGTAACAAGCATAGAACCGAAGAAGAGAATTGATTCGATGAGTGTTTAAACTTTAAATTGAACTATTTTTTAAGGAGAAAGTATTGGGAACAATATTAAATGTGTACGATGTGTACAATGAATTAAAAAAAAAGTAAAATTAAAATTAGTATTTAAATTCATTCACACTATCTACGGTTATTTCTAATTTTATTGTAATATCTAATACACGTCCAAAACTCACCGTCATCTTTTCCGGTTCTCACGCGTCACTGAATTTTTCGTCGGCCATACCGAGGTCATCGCATCCTCCCACCGACTCCGTCCTCACCTCTGCCGGTCAGCCCGATGCGCTTGGCCCTCCCACGCTCAGCCTAACGTGTTGCTGCTACTGTTTTCGTGCCCTCTCTTCCGAATCAACTTCACTTTTTCTCATTCCTTCAAGCCTCTTCTCACTGAAGATATTACCATGCTCTTCTTCTTTGGATCCAAGCATGATTAGTTTCTTTCATGATTTGAGTCCTATGCTTCACAACAGTGCGGTTTTTGTCCTTTAAAATTATGTTTCACCACAATAATAGTTTCTTATGTTTATTCATCTTCTTCTTCTATTTTAATGGTCAATTTAGGATGATCATTTTAGTAGGTATGCGGATGATTATTTTATTTTTATTTAGATGATTATTTTGATTGGATTGAGTTTAGTTATATATAATTAAAATATGTTACATGTTCAATTCATTAGGTATGCAGATGATTATTTTTATCCTTAAGTGGATGGTTATTTTTATTAAGGGTGAGTGGCGTGTGGCAAGCCAAGTAGCGACCGTGAAATGGGATGATTATTCATGAAGGTGCGGTGGTCGCCGGTTGAAAAAGAAGAGAGTATTGGAAGATTTCAGATAGTTATTTTTTTGAAATAACTAACTGAATTTTTTAAAAATTTAAAATTTGAAATTTGAGAATTTGAAATTTAAAATTTGATGGGGAATAACTGAATAAGAGTTTTTAAATTTATTATTTCGTGGGTAATTTTTATTTTTAACTCATATTGGGCTAAATAATAGCCTATTGTACACATTGTACAAATACCCCATTGGCTTTCTAGCGGAACTCTTTTTTAAAATAAGTTTTCCGCTAGGGAGCCAATGAGATATTTGTATAATGTATACAATGGGCTGCTTATTTATTCCAATATGAGTTAAAAATAAAAATTATTCACGAAATAATAAATTTAAAAACTCTTATTCAGTTATTTCACATCAAATTTCAAATTTTAAATTCTCCAATTTCAAATTTTAAATTTTTAAAAAATTCAGTTAGTTATTTCAAAAAAATAACTATCTGAAATCCTCCAATACTCTCTTCATTTTCAACCGGCGACCACCGCACCTTCTTCAATAATCATATCATTTCACCGTCGCTACTTGGCTTGCCACACGCCACTCACCCTTAATAAAAATAACCATCCACTTAAAGATAAAAATAATCATCCGCATACCTAATGAATTGAACATCTAACATATTTTAATTATATATAACTAAACTCAATCCAATCAAAATAATCATCTACATAAAAATAAAATAACCATCCGCATACCTACTAAAATGACCATTCTAAATTGACCATTAAAATAAAAGAAGAAGACGAATAAACAGAAGAAATTATTATTGTGGTGAAACGTAATTTTGAAGAACTAGTCATGACAAAAGCGGCACTGCTATGAAGCATAAGGCTCAAATCATGAAAGAAGCTAACCATGCTTGGATCCGAAGAAGAAGAGGAGCATGGTGGTATCATCGGTGAGAAGAGGCTTGAAGGAATGGGAGAAAGCGAAGCCGGTTCGGAAGAGAGGCACGAAAACAGCGGCAGCAACGTTAGGCTAAGCGTTAGGGGCAAGGCGCATCGGACCGACCGGCGGAGGTGAGGACGGTGTCGGTGGGAAAATGCGGCGGCCTCGGTATGACCGGCGAAAAATTTAATAACGCGAGGTGAGAACTAGAGAGAAGATGACGGTGAGTTTAGATGTATATTGGAGGTTACGGTAAGATTAGAAATAACCGTATATAGTGTGAATAGATTTAAATACTAATCTTAATTTTTAATTTTTAATTTTAATTTTACCTTTTTTTTAATTCATTGTACACAACTAATATTAGTTTCAATATTTTTTTATTATTATTATTTTTGACAAATTTATAATTATGTTGATTCTTTTAATAATTGTTTGACCCTAATTTTGAAATTGAACGGAACCACCTCCTTGAGCTAATTTAATGTTAAATTATCCATGCTTTTAGACAGCTGAACTACTGAACCCTAAACCAAAAATCTTGCTGCTTCAGTTTTCAATTCAATTGTTTAAAAAATTAAAACATCAATAAACTTATACATTTAAGTAAGGGTGTAGATGGGCCGGGTCACATCGGATTTAGCTTAACTCAGATCCGATTCAAAATATAGATCGGGTATAATTTTTAGACTCTAACTCGATCCTAAACTCGATAAAACCTACGCATCTTCGGGTCGGGTAAAAATCGGGTAAAAACCAAGTCTTTAGCATGTAAAAATCACCTAATCTCCAACAATTATTTCACAATTCACATAGTAAAATTCACTTAAAAAAATATAACAAGAACCAACCATTCTCTAAAATTAAAGCATAACCATAATCAATACCAATATTGTCTAATAATACCAAATATTTAAATCAATACAAATAACACAATATTATGCATTAGTCTAAAGTCTTATGCATTTTAAACTTAAAACATTAACTTATAATCTTATAATGACTAATAACACAAAATATTAAGGTTTACTATATTTAAATTCCACATAAGAATAGTCATCATCCATCACTAATAATACAAAATATTAATTGTGTATGATGAACGGGCCATCGGGCTGAGTTCGGGTGACCCGAGCTATGCGGACCCAATCCGAAATAATGACTGGATCTATTTTTGAAACCCTTACCCGGCCCTAGACCCGATTAAATCACATTAAATTAGCCCCTAAAGTGTTTGGGGTCGGACCGAATCTTCGAACCGGATTATGTACGCCCCTACATTTACACTTTGTTTGGATTTGATGAATTTGGACGGAAAGAAAATAGAAGAGGAGAAAATGGATAGAAAATATGATTTTTCTTCATTTGGATCAAAGGTGAAATTGGATGGAAAATGCAAAAGTGCATGTGGGGCCAACTTAAAGTTTTCTCCTCAAAGTAGCGAAGAAAACTAATATTGGAATGGTAACTTAAGTAAAAATACAAATTTACCCTTTCAATATAATTAAAAATACATTAAAAAAATTTGTCCTTTAAAATACATAAAAAAAAAATAAATTAAAAAAATATTATTAACAAAAATAATACATTAAAATTCTGAAATACAATTAGAATAATTTTTTTTGTTAAAAAATAATTTAAATACATTAATATATTATAATTTATATATAAAATAGATAAGGATGTTAATGTAATTTCACATTTTTTCTCTTTTTACTTTTTCTTCCATCCAAATAAAAAAAAAAATTCACTAACTTTCTTTTTATTCATTTTCTCTCCATTCAAACAACATAAAAAAAAATCAACTTTTCTTTTTATTTTCTTTTCTCTCATTTTTTTTCTTCCTATTTTCTTTCCTTTCATTTTCTATCTTCCATCCAAACAAAGTGTTAAGTGTGCGATATGTTTCCTTTTTACAACTATGCTCAACTACCTGTATACAATTTTTTTATGTACTCATATCAGTTTTGTTCTTCCTAAGGTGGAAATGAATGATTCTTTGCTTGTTCAAGTTAAAAAGAACAAACAGCATCGTTGTCAATGCTCCAAAAGATAAGGATTCTATTCCTATGTCTAAGAAAGATCGATTTTTTATTAGAAAATTTACAACGAAAAAGGTTGAAGCTTTGCCCAAGAATCATGCGAGAACATTCCTTTTCCATCAAACACACTGATTTTAACCGGCTAAAAAAAAAAAAGAAAAAGGTAGTAATACCATTGAGGTTTAAGAATTTATATCAGCACTATTTTAGTGTCAGTGAAAGAGATTTGTCTATCTATTTTTATATAAATACATAAGTTTACTCATGTTACTTTTAAATTATTTCTTTTCTATTAACGCTATGTCAGCAACATCACTTATTTGACAAAATTTTAGAATTAATCACTTAATCTTTGTCAAATTATCTATTATTTTCAAATCAGCAAAAAAATAAAATATACAAAAAATAATACAATAATTACCAATGACAATAATTAAAAATTAATAATGTCTAACCAAATTTATAACTTACAAAAACATTAAATTCATATTCCTATATTTATTATATCTTACCGTTGTAAACAATACAACAAATTTATAACTCCAATAATTAATTTATTAATTTCTATAAATAATTCATTCAATGTAATAAACATTCATATCACAAATGTCATAATAATATTATTAATCATAATAAATTTTACGTTACAAATATTCAAATTCCATACTATTTGAACTACTTATATAAGTTTTTTTTATCACTATTCCTTCAAATTACATCAAATTTAGCACAAAAAATTTAGGGTTTTTTACTTAAATAAATGGGTTTTTTTATTTAAATAAATTATTTGCAACCCTATTTTACGTGAATCCCCTAAATGGTTTTCTTGAACGTGAATCCCCTAAACCATATAATATATAAATCGTCCTAGGCTGGTGTGTGTTAATTAATATATAAAACATTGTACCCTGGGACGATTTATGCATGAATTGCATAGGTGAATAGAGCATAAATCGTCCCACGCTAATGTGTTTTCGAAGTCACACATAAATCGTCCTAGCCTAGTGGGTTTTATGTGTTTTCACCTAAAACTCACTACCCTGCCACGATTTACATGCATCTATGTAACCCTCAACCCCCTAGCACGATTTACGTGCAAATCCCTAACCCCCAACCCCCTAAGACGATTTATGTGCAAATCTTTATCCCTCAATACCCTAGAACGAATTATGTGTTATATGATAAGACACGTTAGTATGAGACGATTTACGTGTAAAAACACAATACCAAATACCATGAAACGATTTATGTGCTTGAAGAGCCTATAAATACAGGAGGAACATCAATGTCGAGCCATATTTCCACTGAGGGTTGTGAGAAGATGGCTGAGAGTGTGTTCTTGTTAGTTCATCATCGGGGAAAGATCGATGAAAACACAAGTGAGGGTGTAACGTTCAGTAGCAAGAAACAGATTGGAGTGTTCATAAATCCATCAACGAATTTAGATGATTTACGAAATAGCATATTACAAAAGTTAGGTAAGTGCGGTAAAAGGCTTGTCAAGCAGATGTTCTTCAGGATCCCTATCTCACTCAGGCAGGGTTACGTGAAGTTTGGAAAATATGAGATGTTAGGTGATGATGACATTTGCGTTATATTTCACAGTCAAGCCAGGTTTCCAGATCTGGGAGCTATGGAGTTGTTCACGAAAATGGCTGATGTGGAGGGTAGCTCCGGTGGATCTGCTCCAAATCCGCCCACAATCGGGGTAGATGGTGCTTCAAGTGCCATTCCAATTCGTCACGACGTCACCGCCCACGTTTCATCTCCGTCATTTGCAGCCGATCTGGCTGTTCATGCCGAAGATGGGGATTGCATGGGTGATGTACGAACCTTCGGGGAGCTTGCAGCGGCAATCAGAGAGGGACCTGTGTTGGATGGTGCAACTACGTTTATGGAGGTCAGAGATGGGGATCCAGCTGCTGAGGCCATTGGTGCTGATGATTCAGATTCGGAACCACCCGTTATCGATGATGAATCTGACGATGAGGATGACACAAGACCAGTTGCACCATCGCAAGGCCAAACAAGTTCTCAGACACAACAGTACCCTCCACACTTCTCTACATTGGATCTTGAGGCGATGAATCAACCAGCATTTCCAGGTCGACAAATGTCAAGTATTCACAGAGACGAGCACGGTATGCATGGGGCAGAGGAGTTTGAGGTCGGGCAGCGGTTCCAGAGCAAGGAGGAGGCAGTGTTGATGGTGAAGAATTATAATATCCGTCGTGGTGTTCAGTATAAGGTGTTTGAGTCGGACCAGTTGAAGTATCACGGGAAGTGCGTCCAGTTTGGGAATGGGTGTAATTGGCTGATACGCGTGACGATGCGGCAGCGAAAAGGATACTGGGAAGTCCGGAAGTACAATGGGCCTCACACATGTCTTGCAACCGAGTTGTCCACCGACCACAGGCAGCTTGATTATCATGTGATATGTGCGTCAATTCTATCGCTGGTCAGGGCGGATGCGGCAATCTCGGTGAAAGTATTGCAGAATGCGGTGTCAACGACATATGGTTTCAAGCCCAGCTACCGGAAGGTCTGGATGGCTAAGCAGAAGGCGATTGCACAAATTTATGGTGATTGGGAGGAATCTTACAACATAATTCCGAGGTGGATAATTGGGGTTCAGATGTACATGCCCGGCAGTATTGCAGTATTGCGTACTTCACCTGTAAGGTCTGGTAATGCGGTTGATGAGTCGAGGGTGTTTTTTCATCGATTGTTTTGGACGTTTCCGCCATGCGTTGAGGCATTCAAGCATTGCAAGCCACTGATATCCATAGATGGTACCCATCTGTATGGCAAGTACGGCGGAACATTACTCATGACGATTGCACAAGATGGAAACTCGAACATACTCCCAGAAGCGTTTGGACTAGTCGAGAGTGAGAACACTGAGTCATGGAAGTTCTTTCTTACTCACCTTCGCCAACATGTGACCCCGCAGCCGGGCATTCTTGTTATATCTGACCACCACAATGCAATCAAGGCCGCGTTAGTTGCAGAGGACGGTGGGTGGCTCCCACCGGCCGCCTATCGTGCATATTGTGCCAGGCACATAGCTGCTAATTTTGCGCTTAATTTTAAATCCAAGGATGCACGGAAGATTCTGGTGAACGCAGCCTACGCAAAGTCTGAAAAGGAGCATCAATATTACATGGAGATCCTGAGGTCCGAAGACCCGACTATGGTTGAGTGGTGTAACCGGATTGGGTTAGGGTTATGGACCCAATATCGGGATGGTGGGCGCCGGTACGGTCACATGACAACCAACATATCTGAGTGTATCAATGCCGTCTTGAAGTGTACACGGAACTTACCGGTGGGGTCACTTGTGAAGTCAACATATGGGCGATTGGCTGAGCTCTTTGTTAGGAAAGGAAAGGAAGCGGAGATGCAACTCGGGGCAAGGCAGGAATTTTCGCAGATGCTTATGAGGGCGATTGAGAAGAACCAACAGGCCTCCAGAAACATGCGGGTTGAGCTATATGATAGAGGGAACACAGAGTTTGTTGTGGACGAGATTGCTCCGACGGGAGGGAGAATCGCTCTGACTGCATGTAGGGTATCGCTATCGGCCCGGACATGTGACTGTGGCTATTTTCAGGCCCTCCATTACCCATGTCGTCATGTGCTTGCAGCTTGTTCGTATTGCAGACTGGATTGGAGGACTTACGTGGATGACGTGTATCGCTTGACAACCATCTTCAATGTTTATAAGATGGGTTTCTCCCCTCCAATGGCAGATGACTTGCTTCCCTTGTACGAGGGTCCTCAAGTTATCCCAGACCCCGGCGTGATGCGAGCGACCGTGGGTCGTCCTAGAACTACACGGATAAGAAACAGTATGGATGAGCCCGAACCGGACAGGACGAAGAGATGTGGTATGTGTAGGGTTCCAGGTCATACTAGGAGACAGTGTCCCCTTCGCGCAGGTGCATCCGGTCATCATGAAGGGAGTAATGCGTAGGCCCTCTAGCACCGTTATAGTTTATGTTATTTTTTTTGCCTTAGCATAGTTAGATTATTGCTTGATGTTGTCCTTTACACTTTGCATTTAATGTTGTTCTTTGTCGTTCACTTCTCTTATTGTTAAATAACTCGTGTTAGTCGGTTTAAATTTCACTTTTGGTTTACTTGCAAAATAGTCCTTTAATATTACCATAGTAGTAGATAATAGCATAACAATAACGAAACGGCAAATGTGTTTAATAACAACATAACAATATCGAAACCACAACAATACTAAATAACAACATAACATCAACCACAGTGAGAAGTACTAGATGAATACCATAACAACATAGTAGTAGATAACAACATAACAATACCTCACTAGCTAACACATATGTGACCCGATGCCACACTTGGCTGGCCTGATGATGCGCTTCCTCCTCTAAGTGACCGGTACATATGTCTCAGGTGGATGAACCTCCATACCAGAAGCACGATCGGGCTCGTCAGGCAACTGTGTGTGTGTGTGTCCCTGCACGGCAGATGTCGGAGTACCACCCATGGCAAACGGATCTCCCTGATAAGTAGTCGGCGATTCATTCAGATCGACGTTAAGATCCACTGCCCCTCCCTCAAACTGAGGCCTATAATCACCATCTGTGCTGGCAAACTCCCGTATCTCAGCAAAAAAATCACTCCCCGCACCAAAAACCTGCTCCATCTGGTTCGGACTGCAGAAGTCAGCGAACAGTGTCGTGGTCTCAACCCCCCCTCCGAAACCCCCACCTCCGAACCCACTAGGTAGCGAACCACAACCCCATCCAGACCCACCTGCACCACCCCCCCTACTAGACCCTCCAGCCGCCCAACTCCCCCAGCCAGATCCAGCTGCACCCCCTCCCCGGCCAGACCCTCCCGCACCACCCCCCAACCAAACCCCGATCCACCACCTCGACCAGAGCCTCCAGACTGACTGCCCCAGCCAGAGGGACCTGCACCACCCCCTCGACCAGACCATCCACCACCACCACCCCAACCCCAGCCGGATCCCCCATAGTCTTCATCACCACCATGTGTCTCATCCAACTCCAAGGCATCGTCGCCCCCCTGGCGCAGTGGCTGGCTATATCGCGTACCAACCCACTCAAGCGTAGCCCTCCTATGGTTGTCCGGGAAGTTTGGTCCCTGCTGTCTAGCGGGCACAGCGATATTACCTCGAACTGGAACATCTGCAGGGACCCCGGCCTGGCGAGGGTCAACTAATTCCCGGTCATGCGACAGAAATCTACGGGCTACCCGATACCACCAATCAAGATACTCAACCGATGGTCTTGGATCTGGTACCAACTGAAACGTCAACACGCTCTGATGCCTCTGATCCCAACACTCATGCCATGTGGCAAAGACCTCAGGAAACCAGTGGGTAGGTCCCCGCCCATCCTTCGATAACAGAAATCAATGTTGATTGCTGGTTCAGGTATGTGCTGAACTCCTCCTAGCTGGGACAGGACTCGGTCAACCTGGTGCCACTCGATGGAGGAAAAGTAAATCAATGCAGTTGTCGACTTCCATAAATGCATGTGCTCAGGTCTAAGGATATCAGGATGGATAACTTGAATAACCTCCAGTGCCGAGTATGGCATCCAAATAAACTGCAATATGTAGAGTCGTTATGTCAGAAGATACTACGTGATGCATACACCTAACCATCTAAAACGTGAAACTTTAACAAATATCATGGGAGATTATACTTACATCATCTACTCTCAACCTGTCTAATCTGTGACGGGTAACAATGACCCGAGGACCCTTCTCATCTGATGACGGCATGTATCTACCCCACCTGCAATATTCAACGGCACCATTAGACATACGGTAAAAGTGATTCAGTCATTAATAATATACGTTATGTTTAGAGCTAAATTATATCAGACTAAATAATAAGCATTACACTCACCTCGATGCAAGTGGCCAGAGAATGACATCAAACCCTCTCGGCCTGAATGTGGGGAACCTCCAGAATATCCAGGACTGCAGCAATGCTAGTGGCCCAGCTAAGTTTTTTACATTCCAATTGGCCACTCTGCAGAGACACCTATATAACCAAGATAACGTGGCCGAACCCCAGCTATACTTTTCGAGTCCATCGAGATCCGCAACATACGAGAGCCAGCGTAAGTGCACTCTGGCCCCAGACTTGTCGCCAAAAAGCATCGTGGACAACAACATCATGATTTAACCACGAGCATAGACCTGTACCGTGGGCTCTGTAGCATCATTCGGCATTACTCTGAACCTGTTTTGGAACCACCCATATGACACGGTGAACTCATCAATACAGTCCTCAGGAGGAAGTTCACCGAACAACTCTTCAAACCACTGCCACGCAGGCTTACCACCTTCCATCAACTGCTCAAAGTCACTGAGACAACCACTAACTGGAAATCCATCAACAGGGAGGCCGAATTGATATGCCACATCCTGTAAAGTGACAGTGCACTCTCCAAATGGCATATGAAAAGTGTGTGTCTCTGGACGCCATCGCTCAACAAAGGCACTAATCAGTGGCTCATCCAGCTTAAACCAATAATCATTCAGCCTAGCAACATGCAGCAGTCCGGCGCTATCTAAGTAAGGCATAATACGGTCATGCAATATCATCTTTTATTGCCTGCGGATAGTCCGTACACACCGGATTGGTTGATAACAGAATAACAAGCACAGTTACAACTCAACATCACACAACAACCAAAAATATGTATCAAAAATCAACCTCACTCCTAAACCAAACATGACCCTAACCTATCCTAAACATGTTAACCTTAACGTTTCACAAATTTCTAACACAACAACCACTTTTTTTTCCAAATGAATCACATTCTTATAACTAAACACATCAACGACATTGACTATATCAGTTGTAAACCAAATTAATTACTAACCTCTTCGTCGATAAAATCTGCCACGTGCACGATGCCGTTCAATCGGTACATGTCGTTCCTCGCCATCTTGCACCGCCACCCAAAGCCACCAAATCAGCCTCCTACCGCCGCCAACACAACCTTCAGAAGCCACCCTCAGCCGCCGTCAACGCCGTCCACCGGAGGCCACCTCCTCCGACGCCTTAGCAATCCTCCACTGCCGCCGCCCACTACCCTTCCTTGAATTTTTTCCCGATGCTCTCCTCCCCTCCGCTGCCCCTCCTCGCCGCTAATGGAGTCTCTCACAAATGAGACTTTACTCGTGGAAGGTAAGTAGGGTTTTGGTCTTAACACATGAATCGTTCTAGGCTGATGAGGGGTATTTATGCACGTAAATCGTGCTAGGTTGGTGTGGGTTAGGTTTGCACATAAATCGTGCTAGGTTGGTGGGGGTTAGGGATTTGCACGTAAATCGTGCTAGGGGGTTGAGGGTTACATAGATGCATGTAAATCGTGGCAGGGTAGTGAGTTTTAGGTGAAAACACATAAAACCCACTAGGCTAGGACGATTTATGCTCTATTCACCTATGCAATTCATGCATAAATCGTCCCAGGGTACAATATTTTATATATTAATTAACACACACCAGCCTAGGACGATTTATATATTATATGGTTTAGGGGATTCACGTTCAAGAAAACCATTTAGGGGATTCACGTAAAATAGGGTTGCAAATAATTTATTTAAATAAAAAACCCTAAATAAATTGTATGCGTTTCAAAATTACCTGATTCCCCTTAAACAGATTCTGCAACGTGATTATCCTTTTTGTATTATTATATAAATCGTCCTAGGCTGCAAAGGGTTATATAAAACATGAATCATCTCACCCTAGGACGATTAATGCATGAACTTGTGAGGCAAATTAAGAGTAAATCGTGGCAGGGCTTCTTGGGTTATAAGTAGAGTATAAATCGTCCCAGGGTAGTAGGTTTTATGTGTTCATGGGCTAAACCAAACTGGGCTGCCATGATTTATGTGTTATTGGGACCCTCTTCAGCCTGGGACGATTTATGTGTTACTTTGTAACACTCACAGGGCTGGGACGATTTATGCCCAAGTTATAACCTTAAGGACTCAAGCACAATTTATGCAGGCAGAAACTCTATAAATAAACGAGTTTCAAACAGACGAGCCACATAAAACATATGTTGAGGGTGTGAGAGATGGCGGAGAGTATTTTCCTATTAGTGCATCACCAGGGAAAAATAGATGAAAACACAAGTGAGGGTGTAACTTTTTCTAGCAAAAAGCAGATAGGTGTGTTTATAACTCCGTCAACGACGTTGATGGATTTGCACAGTAGTATATTAGAGAAGGCTGGAAAGTGTGGTAAAAAAACGCGTGAAGCAATTATTTTTTCGCCTCCTTGATAACCAGTCGGCACTTCATTCAAGTCGACGTTGAGATCCACCGCAACACCATCAAACTGTGGCCTGTAATCACCAGCTGGGCTCCCAAACTGGGCAAAATCTGCAAAAAACTCTGAACCAGCACCGAATACCTACTCCATCTGGTTTGGGCTGCCGAAGTCGGAGAACAGCGTGGCCGCATCAGCCTGTACACCCCCACTCCCACCCTCAGTAGTACAATGGAATAAACTGCCCTCAACCCCTACAACATCTGCATCAACTTGATGCCCAGTAACATGCCCTCTGGAGGTACTACCACATCCCCGTGCTGATCCACCTACTCCTCCACTGCGTCCTCCCCCACTACCACCACCCCAACCCCAACCAGATCCGCTAGCACCCCCACCCCAACTACCCCCACCACCACCGCCACCCCACCCAGATCCACTCGCACCCCTTCCCCAACCAGAACCCCCACCGCCGCCTCCTCCCCAACCATCTCCACCACCCCAACCCCAACCAGACCCGCCCCCACCATGCCCCCAACCCCCTCGACGACCCTGGTGGCCAGTCCCACCATCATCTCCCCCGTCATCGCCACCGTCATCTCCACCCCCGCCATCATCATCGTGATGCTCTGGATCATTATCCATCCCAATAGCATCCTCGTGTCTTGCCCCAACAGGCTGGCTGTATCGAATCCCCACACGCGCACGGGTCGCTCTCTGCCTATTGTCAGGCACATTTGGTCCTTGCTGCCTAGCAGGTGCAGCAACATGACCCCGAACTGGAGCATCTATGGGAACTCCACCCGCCCGAGGATCCATCAGTAGATGATCATGTGAAAGGAACCTACGTGCTACACGGAACCACTAGTCAAGATACTCAGCAGAGGGACGGGGATCTGGAACCAACTGAAAGGAAAGCACGCTTTGACGTCTCTCATCCCAACACTGATGCCATGTGGCGAACACCTCAGGAAACAACCTAGTGGGTCCTCTACCATCCTTCGATAACAAGAAGTCGATGTTGATGGGTGGCTTCGGGATGTGCTGAACTCCCCCGAGCTGAGATAAAACCCTATCTACTTGATGCCACTCTATTGACGCAAAGTATATCAATGTAGTGGTCGACTTCCATAAAAGCGTGTGGTCAGGCCGGAGTATGTCAGGATGGACTACTTGGATCACCTCAAGACTGCTGTATGGCATCCAGATGAACTGCAACATGGAAATCAGTCAATATTACCAACCGAGTATATGAAAATAGAAATACAAAAAATAGCATTATAGACATTCAAACTTACATCATCGCCAGTCAGCCTATCTAATCTGTGTCGGGTAGCAATCACACGGGGTCCCTTCTCATCCGACGACGGAAGAAACCGACCCCACCTGATCCATTACAAAGCGACCAGAAGTGAGCTTATAAAATACGATACAAACATGTGCATGACAATGATTATGCATCAAAATGATATACCTCGCAGCAAGCAGCCAGAGAATAGCATCAAACCCTCTAGGCCTGAATGCCGGGAAACGCCAAAATATCCAAGACTGTAGTAGCGACAGCGGTCCAGCGAGGTTCTTTACATTCCGATTCGCAACCCTACAGAGACACATGTACAACCAAGACAAGGTGGCCGAAGCCCACCTGTACTTGCCGAGTCCATTGAGGTCTGCAACATACGGGAGCCACCGTAAGTGTACCCTGGCACCAGACTTATCCGTGAATAGCGCGGCGGACAACAACATCATAATGTAACCCCGTGCATAGATCTGTACCGTCTCCTCTGATGCATGAGCGGGCAATACTCTAAACTTGTTCTGGAACCAAGAAAAAGAAACTGTGAAGTCATCGATGCAGTCCTCCGGTGTTCACCAAATAACTCTCCAAACCACACCCATGCAGGCTTGCCACCCTCCATCAACTGCTCGAAGTCACTGAGGCACCCACTCACTGCATGACCGTCAATTGGAAGGCCAAACTGGTATGCCACATCTTGTAGTGTTATGGTACACTCCCCAAATGGCATGTGGAATGTATGTGTCTCGGGACGCCATCTCTCCACAAAAGCACTGATCAGCGGCTCATCAAACTTGAACCAATAATCATTCAACCGAGCAACATGTAATAGGTTCGCACGATCTAAGTACGGGAGTATACGATCATGCAGTATCATCTTCTGTTGCCGATGCACGCTCCTAACGCACCGGGTTGGCTGAAAATACGCAAGCATAACCACATCATTATTTCGGGTCCTTATACACACACACATAGAAAATAACTTAGTCCATGACAAATATCCAACTCACAGATGCCATCAAAATGGATATGTTCATAATAACATTTCATGTTCAAATCGACATTACCAATATAATGTAAGAACCATAAAAGTCGCAACCGAACCGATCAAGTCAACGGGTTAATGGTTCAACCGAAAATTCACCGGTTGAACCGATTGACCCGGTCCTATATAATTAAAAAATAAAATATATAAAAAATTCTCAAATTTAAAATGTAAATACATATTTTCAGTAATAATCCAACTTCAACATTTTTAAAAAATTTGAAACTCAAGCGGTTTGGTCGAACCGGTCTTACCGAGTGATATCAGTTTAAACCATTTTATTCCGGATTTGACCACACACAACCGGTTCGTTTTCTCATCCGGTCAGATCATCAGATTGGATCGGCTCAGGATCCCATTGCCCGATTTTTTCCTCGAACCGATTCGGTTTGGTCCAGTCCGGTCCGGTCCGGTCCGAACTCAATAGTAGAATCAGCAAATTTCATGGGATTCTACCGTCAGAACCATCACCCTATCATGAGCGAATTCCATAATCTATTAAGAACACTGATTTCTAACGTCTTATACTAAACCAAAAACTAACTAAATCACTATACATGGTATCCGGCAACGTCTTAATCAAAAAATATTCTACCATGTCATATTCACCCTATACAATATCATCCAACATACTATATCATCCAAAATTTAAAAACTTACCTCTTGATCGATAAATCCGGCAACATGCGCAATGCCGTTCAGGCGGTACATATCTCCTTGGTTTGCGGCCATTACCACCACCAGAGAGATTCCCCAACTCCACCAGCCGGCCACCGGCGGCCCACTGCCACCACCCCCGGTGCCACTCAGACGCCTCTGCCCACCACCAGTTGCACCTCCGCCACCGGCTGGTCCCACACCCAAAAACACTTCTCCCCCCAAACTTCCTCTCCGGTCAACAATGGTGGCTCCAAGACCTCCCTAAACCCTTTACGCCGCAGCAACAACAAAGATGACTCGTGCTTGAGTCCTTAGGGTTATAACTTGGGCATAAATCGTCCCAGCCCTGTGAGTGTTACAAAGTAACACATAAATTGTCCCAGGCTGAAGAGGGTCCCAATAACACATAAATCGTGGCAGTCCAGTTTGGTTTAGCCCATGAACACGTAAAACCTACTACCCTGGGACGATTTATACTCTACTTGTAACCCAAGAGGCCCTGCCACGATTTACTCTTAATTTGCCTCACAAGTTCATGCATTAATCGTCCTAGGGTGAGATGATTCATGTTTTATATAACCCTTTGCAGCCTAGGACAATTTATATAATAATACAAAAAGGATAATCACGTTGCAGAATCTGTTTCAAGGGAATCAGGTAATTTTGAAACGCATACAATTTATTTAAGTAAAAAACCCAAAAATGGATTTTCGAACTACACAACATCTCAAACTTACTCAATGGAGATAAATGTGTTGAATGTGAAAAGTGTATGGAAAAAGCATATGAAAAATGAGATAACTACATTTGTGGCACATATAATCAAACACCACAATATCCAACAATAGGCTGCGTTTGTTTGTGAGAACAGGACATGACAAGGCACTGAGAACAGGACAGAACAAGACACTAAGGTAGCGTTTATTTTGAGGTATTGAGACAGAGACTGGGAGACTGAGACTCAGTATCATGTTTATTGGTTGAGAGACTGGTACTAAAATTTCTGTCTCTGTCTCCAAAATTTTAGTATTTCAGTACCTCCAAAAAGTGGAGACACAGGGAACTAAAATTTTTAAAGATGGAGACTGAAACTTTAATAACATTTTATCCTTAAAATACCTTCATTTCAATTAATTATTCCAATTTTACCCTTTGTACAAATTAAATTAGAATTTCATTCTTATTTCAATTTCTGTCTCCCACTTTGCACCAAACAGAATACTGAAATTTATTTTAATCTTTGTCTCTTAGTCTCTGTCTCTCAGTCTCAGTCTTTCCGTCTCTGTCTCTCCACCAAACGCTACCTAATGGACAAAGACACAAAATTTTGTGTTCTTGTATTCTGTTTGGTGATAAACTATAACAAATTATGAAAATATAATTTATTCTCATTTTTTTTCATTCAAAATATTTGAAATAAAAAATATAATAATAAAAAATATAATTATGAAAAATTAACAAGAATAATGAAAGAAAAAATGAAAAATAAGTTGTGTCTCTTGTTAGTGTCTCTGTGTCCTTCCTGTCAGGATGGACACAAAATACACTAATTCAGTGTCTCTGGACACATTGTCTCTGTCCATGTCTCCTCTGCCAAACATGATTTTATGTCTTTGTGTCCCTATCTCAGTGTCCTGTCTTTATAAACAAAGGCAGCTTAAGGTAACTCTATATACTTTTCATAATCCAATCTATCAAATTATTAGTTACTAACACAATACTTATATTAGGTTCAAAATTCAATTAAAGGTTTCAGATCAAAGTGGTACAACAACTTTTGTACTATTTGATGGCGAAGCAAAAAAATTGTTGGGTACAACTGCTTTAAATCTAATGGCACTCCAGAAAAGTAATGACATTGAAACACCACCCCAATTGAAAAATTTGTACAACCTCATTTATATTTGAAGTCAATGTAAATGATTTGAATCTTAAAGAAAATTCTCAACAATATACTATTACCAAGACATTTGTTTCAACAAAAAACATTAAATTTCAACACCCATTTGTTACCAAGACATTTGTTCCAACAAAAAAACTAAATTTCAACACCCATTACAACAAATAAAACAGGTAATACTAAAAAAAATCACTTATTTTAGTTATTTTAGACATCATTTTTATTTCTAATTTAAATTATTCATTGATTATAGGAACCAACTTAGCCAGCACTAATATCATCAGACGAAGATCACATACCCATCAAGAGATTAAGGAGAAAGAAAACTATCAAATTCAAGACACATTTTCAAAAGAAGAACATACTCGCAAATATGGAACAAACAACACAATAGAAAGTGCATATAACTCAATAATTCATAAAGAACATGCTTTCACAAGAACTTACACAAAAAAAAGAAAGTAACAACTCTAACAAAAGGAGGACGAGCGCCACATAAGAAGACTAAGGGCTCGTTTAGATAGCTTCGTAAGTGACTTTTTTTAACTTTTAACTTATGAAAATGTGTAGTATTAATGTCTGGTACAATTTTCAAAACAAAATAGTAACTTTCTAAAAAGTTATTTTGGTGATTAAGGAGAAGTTAAAAAAAATGACTTTTCTCATAATAAAAAGCTTTTTATCACTTTTCTCTTAAAATAAGTACTTTTAGAACTAAAAAACCAAATACAAAATAACTTATTTATAAGCTACTTTTAATATAAACATTTATTATTTAAGTTATTTCTTCAAAAGTAACTTAATTAAGTTGTTTACCCAAATTGGGCCTAAGTTTATCAACTAAAATAAATGCAAAAATCAAACCACGAAATAAAAATGTTATTTTGTACATACAACTCTAATATCCAAATCTTTTGTACTACAAATTATTTTAAATAAAATACCTTTTAAATTTAACTTTAGTTTACACATTTAATTTAATTCTACAAAACATAACAATTTTTAATATTTATATATATTATCATTAATTTACTAACCCGCGCATCGGGCGGGTCTCATTCTAGTTTGATTTATAAGAGATATATTTATTTCCTGCAATCGTATTGTAATCACGTAAAATGAGGAGGGAGGTGTCAACAAGCATCTATTCTGGAAATTTTGTAGTTGAAGCCTTTATTACATATGATATGCATTGATACATTAAGAAGATAATGATCAAGTTTTTCTAGATTCATACGTAGACTAAATTTTTATAAGTTATCCTCTTATCGTCCTGTAACATGAATCAAGAACCTGATCATCTTGAATTGCATGCCAATAAGACCACGGTGTGACCTGTCACAATGCAAACTGAACCCGTGAGAGAAATTTCAACAAGGATTTTGAATGTGCCAGTTTAAGAAACTTGATCTTCAGTTAGAAATGTCAAATGCAAGATTTCTTTATCTTGAAGAACTAAAATACAGTACGAAATCATCAAGGAACTAGAATGCCTGAAAACATGGTTACATCGTCAAAAATGCATACCTATTGGAACATCTTCTCTCCTCAATCTTTGTATTTCATGGTTGCTTTATCGAAACCAATGGTTGGAAATTGCTTTGCATACTCCTCAACATCGTGGCGGAGCTTTGCAATCTCTGACTGAAAGGTTGAAGATGACTCGATTGTGGCCATAAAGTCCTTCAATTTCGTTCCTGATAAAAATATTCAACAACAAACCACAAGTTAGCTTAATTAAGCAGCTGCAATCTCTCAGCAACAAGTTAAAATTTAAACCAGAATTTTCTGAATAGAAAACAATTATGCATATTGAAAGTTTTAAGAACCTTCGCTCTCTGCCTTTATCTTCACAGCCAATTTTACTGCTGCATCAAAAAACTCTGCTACCTTGACAAAATCCTCCTCAACAAATCCCCTAGAAGTAAGGGCAGGCGTTCCTGAAATCAACAAGAGCTATCAAGTTAATGACAAAAGACATTGAAATCTCAATATAAGCAATTGAAGAGTCTGTACCCATCCTGATGCCACCAGGAACCATAGCAGAGACATCTCCAGGAACAGTGTTTTTATTTGCTGCAATATGAACAGCTTCCAACACCTTCTCAACTCTGGAGCCATCAATTCCCTGCACAAATATTTGGGAAAGGCATTGGTCTCACTTTAACATTACTTGATAAGATTATTTAGGATAAAATGCAGTCACAGCTCTAGTTTTTGGATCTGGCATAATATAGGCCTTTTTCAAGGGGATACAAAATGTTCCAGAATTAAAGCACAAGCAAAGCTAGTAACTTCGTGTTTGTGTGGTATTACTATGGGTGTGTACTTGTTTGATAAAAGAAGTGACTCTTTTTGAAAAAATAGGTAGGAGTTTCCTCCCATAAGGTCAATTCTGAATAGTCTCACTTTCTCAAAAGCTTACCAAGTGATATCTAATAACACAAGCAACTAGCATTAGATGCGATAATTATTGTGTTCAAAGTACACCCATCTAAGCTTCTATGAAAGCAAGCCAGATGTGTGCATTACCTTGTTCTTAAGATTCACCAAAACAAGATGATTCTCAGTTCCACCGGAAACCAGCTCATAGCCCCTCTCGCTAAGAGCCTGCAAAATGCCAAAGATTCCATCAGTACATAACAAAGGCTATATATTTGGAACACTTTGTGGTATAGAATCCAATTAGACACAACAAGAAATATTTGTCATTTGTAATGCACCTGTGCAAATTTTGAACAATTGCTGAGAACTTGCTCTTGATATGCTCTATACTCTGGAGTTGTAGCCTGCATTCACACGAGAAATGAATTATAAATACTGCACACAGAGCACATCTGAACATTCTTGCAATAGCAATATTTTACAAAGTTAAAATAATAAAGAACTCAGTATGGATTCAGACAATTTGGTTTCAAGAGTATCATCTAAAGATTTTGAAACTTACTCCTCCCACCCATTTGCATTATCCAATTGATATCATTCAAATTAGGTCAATCTCCAAATCCACCCCCAAGAAACCTTCATATTATGCTAAGATGAAAAAGCAGGCTACTACAAATCCAATTTATTGTCTCTGGCACTTGCAAATATATACATAAACGGCGAACCATAATAATATAATATGAATAAAAATAGACCCTTTCCATCAGAATCTGTCACAACTGAAAAAATATGAATCAAGAAACAAATAGCATACCTGCTTCAATGCAACAGCCAAACCAGTAATGGTGTGGTTGTGTGGACCACCTTGCAGTCCTGGGAAGACAGCTTGGTTGATTCGGTCCTCATAGTCATACAACACCTGAAAAGAAAAAAGGAATTACTGTATCGATGTTTGGCCAATGTCATGAATTTAAAACAGCATAAACCGGACCTATAAATAAAAGTGAAATTTCAGATTGAGAAAAGAACAAAACAAAGTTAAATGCATCTAAGCAATTTACCTCCTGTCCTTGTTTGTTAGTTTCTTTAACTCCCTTCCTGAAGAATATCATAGCTCCACGGGGGCCACGAAGTGACTTGTGAGTGGTGGTAGTCACTACATCTGCATAATCAAAAGGTGATGGGATAACACCAGCTGCAACCAATCCACTGATGTGTGCCATATCTGCCAACAGTATAGCTTTCTGTTTGTCGCACACCTACAACATGCTCATGAATTCAACCTTGGGCCTTCCTGAAAATCATTTAATGTACAACATAAAATCTACAAAAACTAACATACAATATGTTACCTTGCGTACACGTGCATAATCATACAGGCGTGCATAAGCACTAGCTCCAGCAACAATTAATTTTGGCCTGAAGAGTTTAGCCATGTTTTCCATCTGCATTTTGAGATTTTCATATCACAACGATGATAAGATTACACAAAAGGGTACAAAAAATATCGGATTAGCTAGAGTTTGATTTTAAGAGGTTCAAACAATTATTTACGATGAAGTAAAATTGTTTGATTTTTAATTTATATGCATGCAGTCTGTAACTAAACTTGCTATATGTATATCAGATGAATACTTTAATTCGTGGCAGTTGAAATAAATATGATCAAGCTAATTATGCAAATAGCAATAATCTGTTATTAAGGAAGTAGCCAAATCAATACCTGGTCATAGTCAATGTATCCTGTGCTTTCATTCAATCTATATGGCATTGTCTCAAAAAAAATCGAGACTGCAGAAATCTTTTTGGTGTCAGTCTGCATCGTAACAACAGCAACAACGTTAGTCTATCATATATATAATTAAACAGAAGGCAGAACAAATTAATGAAGAGACCTTCTTGGATAGAGAAGAAACAAAGAAAGTTTGTTCACACATGTAAAGAATCTTAATTTACTGTCACAATCACACTAAGCAATGCCAATAGTAAACACAAAGTCTCAACTAATAAGAATTATACATAAATAGATATGTAATAAAAGCATTAAATTTTTATGAATAACTACAAAGTGATTTCTATCTAATCCTTGAAGAAATTGCCAAAAGAAATTACCAATAACCCATGAACGTGATAGATTTCATTATCACAGGAAATGGTGGATGATGGAAGTTGAAAATACCTGGTATCCATGAGAAAGATGTCCACCATGAGGAAGATCAAGTGCCATGATTCTGTCATGAGGTTTTAGCAATGCAGTATAAACTTGAAAATTTGAAGGAGACCCAGATAGAGGCTGAACGTTCACTGCAGTTTATGGGTAATAACATATGAGAAAAATTGACACCTAAATATTTTAAAAGAATCTACTGAATATCAAGAAAGCTCATGAGCATTCATTTTGAAATGTAACCAGCAAAAAGTCTACAAGAGAATTCAACCTAAATGCTACTTCTGAATTCTGAACAAAAACTCGTGTGCCTCAAGTGGTAGAAGAAGAAACGGGAAAAAAATAAAAAAAAGGTAATCACAAAGAATAGATCATGTCCACCTGCAAGCTTAGAACAATTAGAACAACAGGCCAATGACCAACAAGATGAAATAATGTGCAATCAACAAAGCCAAATAAAAGGGTATACCAATATAGTTATTGTGCAGTTACCTCCCCATTTAGCTGGATCCAACCTGAATGCCTCGAGGGCACGCTTCTGACATAGTCTTTCTGCCATATCAATGTACCTTGAGGAAGAAAGGCAACAATTTTTTAATTGGACTAGAAGCAGGAGTCCAATAATAAAATCCAAAAATGCTAGCCACTGTATATTATTGTGTTTGTTGTATTATCAAGAGGTGAACGAACACAAAGAAGAAAAGTGAGTGACATACTCATTTCCACCATAATATCTTGCACCAGGATATCCTTCACTGTACTTGTTTGTCATGACTGAGCCAACAGCTTGCATTACAGAGACTGAAGTGAAATTCTCTGACGGTATCAGTTCAAGTCCCTTCACCCCAAAACAGTGATATTCAGATAAGTCATTCTAATAAGTACAAGCTACTGAAAAAAGAAAAAAAAAATCGAGTTCCATTCCTTATGTAATGTTCTCCCTAGGTGCGGTAATTTTGAACAGAACCACGATTAAAACAGAAATAATTTTGTTGTTCCATGGTCTCTGCAATCACATTGCACGCAACAATTGTGGCTGCATAAATGAAGAGTCTCATGACCAATAACATGTATGTAAATAAAATTACCTTCCATTGCCTAGCTTTTTCGAGCTCAATTATATCAGCAATCTGAGGATCAACAAGCTCAAGCGGGGCATTCAATTGCTTTGGCCACTGAAAATCCCAACAATTTGAAATCGAAACCATCACACTACAACCACAATTAACCTTCTTTTTTTCCTATAGTAGAAATGAATTGAAGTGATATCTTACTGTAACTCCTGGTCTCTCTTTGTCGTATACAGCTTCATCAGGCAACGATGACTACAACAACCAATTTTGGAAAAGAAATAAAAGAAAGAAAGGAAATTAGTGAATAAAAAGGGTAGCAACTAGAGAGAGAGAAAGAACAGACCTTGTAGCAAACGGAAGTGGCATTGAAGAGAGGGCGGAGAGGTTTGTCCATGGAAGATGAGAGCCTCCGAAGCGCCATTGCCATCGCCATCTCTCTCTCTCGGACAGAGAGTGTATTTGTGTGATAGTTAGTTGTTATTGTTATCCGTCTTCAGAGTGCCTGTGTGACTCAGTAAGGAGAGCCATGGCGCCACGGTTTGGGAATTGGGACCCACCCTTCACACGTGCACTTCAATCATTCGCTCTATTTATAATATCATTATGTTTAAGTATTCAGATCTTGCTGATAAATTTTAATTCATTAACTATCACATTTTTTTACGTTTATATCCATCATATTTCGTGGACATAAAAAAATTAATTATTATATAAATTATATACTAAAAATATATATACAAATAAATATATAATAATTTATTTTTTATGTATACATAATATTTTTGTATTGATATATAGTTTGCTTTTTAGTATTATGATCTTCTGAGAAAAACGAAAGTTTTTATTCTATTTTATTTATGTTATACGTTAGTAATTCTAACATTTAAATTTTGAATACTGATTTTTAAATAATAAAAAATAATTTACATTACTAATATATATAAGATGAATAAAATAGGGAGAAAAAAGACTTTAGCTTAGACTTGAGACACCTAATTCTCTGGTACCTGCATTTACAGGAGCATGCATGTTAGCATGTATGTATGTGCAACTCATTGTCATTCATATTGATTATTTTCATTATTTTGTGTGAAAATAAAATGAACATAACTTGAAAATTGAGATATTTATGCACACACATTGGAAAGTAAAAGAGGCCATGAAAGGCCTATCCACAATGGCATAATCCTCGCTTCTTGGCCACAACTTGATTAAGTCTGTCTGGGTGCGTTCAAAAGGCGGATTGGGTGTTCAAAATTCTTGAAAGTGATGCTGCCACTTGCCACAAATCCATTCAAATTCTTCACGAGTCATAACAAAGCATAGATAATCCCAAACTCAAGCATGGTTGTTTTCTTGTTTCCCTGAATTCAATATACACCTTCAAACCAAATTGATACTTTAGCTAAGAGGTTAATGTTTTCAAGAGTATAAAATAGTAGACCTTGTAATGCATTAAAAAGTCTCAAAAAAAAATAAGTAACTGATTCTTCTATAATTATAAAACATTACAGTATAAACAATATTTTCAGTACAAAGCTTAACCATTTGTTTTTAACTTTTTTTTTTTTCAATACAAGACAGAACACACACACACCCACACTCCACTCACACACCCATTAGATACTCCTTTTTTTTTAGCAAAAGTGATAACTGGTGTCTTTTTTTTCTTTTTAAGGGTGGACATTCTTTTTGCTTTTCCGTTATTTGGTCTAAGCCCAATAAGATCTATAATATGTTAAATTGGACTAAAACCACAAGCCCACAACATAGCAAACGAAATACATTTCTTTTTTTCTTTTTAAGGGTGGACATTCTTTTTGCTTTTCCGTTATTTGGTCTAAGCCCAATAAGATCTATAATATGTTAAATTGGACTAAAACCACAAGCCCACAACATAGCAAACGAAATACATTTCTCGACGACTAAAAGTAAAAAATATCGCTAGAAGGAGGGCTTGAACCTCCGACCTTGTGGTTAACAGCCACACGCTCTAACCAACTGAGCTATTCCAGCTTTTAATATTATTTATAAATAAAACTAATATAATCTTATGAAATACAAAATAAAACATTACACTCCAAAATTTTTCACTCCTAACATTTCATTTGTTTCAATTTTTCATAATATTTAAAATAAATTTTAATTTCTTTATAATAATTAGAATTTTTTTTCCAAATTCCCCCGAAGCAACCTCCTTATAACTCTCTCACCAGTGATGGATCTAAAAAATTTTAATAATAGAGACAAAATATACATAATATAATAATAATTTTTATAATTATGTTATGTTGTTGTAAAATATAATTAGTCTTTGAATTATCTAATTAACAAATTAAAATGATAAAATAATAATTTAAAACCTTTTTGGTCTCTAAGATATAAGCTGAAAATTTTTTTCGTCCCTAATTTTTTTTATATAAAATCATCCCTAAAGTTTAAAACCAAGTTTTAAAATTGTTCTTTTTACTTAAATCTTAAAATTTTAGACCAAATTACCTATAACAAAAAAATTATAAAATTAAAAAAAAAGAAAAATAAGAGAATGAGAGTATTTCTAGTCCTGCGAAGGGAGAAGGAAAGAAGAAGGAGGAAGGGAAGAAGAAGAGGAAGCTGTCTACGATCCACCTCTGTCTCCACTTCTGTCGCCAAAATTTTAAAATCAAGTCAAATCTTAGGGACATTTTTAAAACCAAGTTAAACTTTAGGGACCATTTTGTATGAAAAAAATTTTCGGCCTATACATTAGAGACCAAAATGGTACTTAACCCTAATTTAAAATAATAACAAATAATTTAAAATTTATTCTTTCGAATTTTATATTTTCAAAAATTAAATAATTTTTTTATTGTCAATACAATCAAATATCTCTTTTCATATATGTTACTAAATATTCATTTAAAAATTTATCTCCCATATAATTATGAAGCCAACTTTTTATGATGTTCATAATAGAGATAGTTCTTTGACTTCTTTCAATTGATGCAGTTACTACGAGCAAAATTAAAACTAACTTCAAAAGAAAAATACTAATAAATAAACAATATTTTTTCGAGTCTCAACTAATTTTTGAAAAATAAACACCAATTCTTTTTAAATTTAAAAATTGATCGTCAAAATGCACATTTAATATGAAATTCTCAAGTTGACTATCAAATGTCAAAAGTTAAATGAAAAAAAAATTAATAGATAAAATAGAACATCAATCAAAAGTTAGGGACTTGGAGAGTTAAGATAATTAGAGTAATTATAAAGCTATAATTTATTTTGACTTCTAATTTTTTATGTTTTTATTATTATTTTTTTAAATTTAATATTAAAATAAGTTTAATAAGATAACTTTTTTAATTTGGGATTAATTAACACAATAAATTTATATATTAGTAGAGTTAAATTTAATAAAATAATTTTTATAATAATTTAATATAATGGGATCAATATTAATAATATAGTGGGGACAAAAAATTTTTTTTACTAAGAATTATTCAAACAAATTTAAAATTCCACCGAAAGCATTTGCCCCACTCCCTTGTGAATGAATCCGTCCCTGCGGCTCCCACACACTCTCTAAATCTCTCCCTTTCACTCTCTCTCAACGCATATCAGCACCACCACTACCACCCTCGCGCCTCTGTCATGTTTACTTCATCCTCCTCCTCATATTAATATTCCTTTCACCGCATCTTTCCTCTACGCATCATAATTGTCATCGTTTTTTTCTGTTACCGTTTTTCTTTTCCCTCACTTTGTCATCAGCCTTAGCTTTGTATCTTTGAGGTCGATGACGGTTGTTGGAAGGACAGAATCGAAGAGCGCATACCCCCTATCCATTGTTCTTTTGCTTCTCAAAGTCGTTGTCCATGTCACCTCCACATCTATCATGTTTCTTTATTTTTCACCTTTTTATCTCTACTTTTACTTTTATATTTCTGTCTCTCTTCTAAATGCTATCTAATATGACTTCTATATGATTGGGTTAGAATGGTGACAGCAAAATGTGGGATAAGATGGGAATGAAATAAGGTTGCTAGTAGTGTTGGGATTGTTAGTAATGAGAGAATTGGCATGCTATGACTGAATTTTAAATTGAGGTTAGAGTTTTGAGTTAGGATTGAAATTGGGGTTAAGTTAGAATTATGAATAGAGTTGAATTTGCAGTTAAAGTAAAAAAAAAAAAAACAATTTAATTAAAATTGTTTTTGATAAAAATTTAATAATAAAGATAAAATTAAAATTATTTTAAATATTTAAAAAAATCAAATTATATATTAAAGATAATTTTAAAAAGTACATTTTAAAAGTGTTAGGTCCAATAACTTAGTAATACAAGATTTTTAGATTATTGTTAATTATCACATCAATAATGTTACATTATTTCTATGTCATATTTTTTTTAAATTGTACATAGTATTTTTTAATTTAGTAAGTCAATAATTAATTTATTATATATTAAAATTTTATTTAAAAATTTATTATTAATCAATAAATTATTACATATATAAAACAAAATTTAAACTCTGATAACTTTGATACATGTAGCTGCAATAGTGCTTGATTTTTGGGGTAATAAAATGGCTTTAGGGTGAAAATTGAAGAGAATTAAGTTAGCCGAATTTGCTGTTACCGGCTGGCTAGTTTGCAATTTTGCATGCATGTGGGGCAAACACTTGAGCCATCCCTACTCCCTCAACTCAACATGTGCATTGTACATTGCCCAAGTCAAACCCTTATCTACCCACTTAGCTTGCATTATTATTCGTCATGATGTATCATGCATGTCCATTGCAAAATAGATATACAAACCTAAAATCTCAAACACACAGTACCAATAGCTATTCGATAATGCTAAGTAGATAAAATAAATTTTAATTATTTTTATTAATTTGTTTTGTTATCAAATATTTTTTATGTTTATTTTCAAATTATTACGTTACTACTTATTCAATTAAGATAGACCATCCAACAGCCGAATTTGGATACACAAATTAAATAAAAGTTATCTAAAATATTAAGAGAATATTAATTGAGATCAATATTTATAAATAAAAATAAAAAAATTAGTATTGAATAAAATAATATAAAATATTAATTATTTATAATATTTTGATATGAATAAATATAGAAAATTAATTTTAATAATTAACTAATATTAATTAATTTTTTAATTATAAAATTATTTTTTTTATTTTAATTTTTTTTGGAGAAGTTGGTACTTAGAATTAGAATTTAGAGTTTATAATCTAAAATTTAAGACTTTAAAATTTAAAATAAAAAATTTAAAAAATTAATTAATATAACTAAAAAATTGACTTCTGTTGTCCTTAATTAAACTTATTTTTTGAACAAAAAAGCTCCACACAATAAGTGGAGTAAGAACAATAAGTAAATAGAAAAATAAAAAAAGAACAAAAAAAAAAAAAAAAAACAAAAGAAATAATCGCAAACAAGCTCATTAGCTATTTTTTGTCTTTCTCTTTCCTATAGTATGCTCTTAATTTTTTACTCCTAATTTTGTACTCGTAGAAACATTTTCAACCATAGTTGTCAAAACCGAACCGATCAAGCTACTGGTTCACTGATTTATTAGTTCAACCGATAAATCATTGTTGAACCAATAAAACGGATCTCACGTAAATATAAAATATAAAATAGTTAAAAACTTAAAATTAAAATTTGAAATATATATATATATTTTCACTAACATTTTATGAAGAATCAAGTCTCAACTTCTAAAAATAACTAATATAAAAAAACCATAAAATTTATCAGTAATACTACAATAGTATCTTAATTTGACACAATAAAAAAATTAATTAATTCACAAATCTTATCATCTAACTATAATATTAGTAGATTTTAACACTAATATCAAAACAAATAACCTTAATCACAATACTAACATTGAAATAGATCAAGTAAATTAATAAATTTTTAGTGAAATTTATATTTATATTAATAATGGTATATAATTAAAATATAATTAATTTGAAAAATAGAAAAAACAAAAATTAAATTAAATTAGATATTTATGTATACTATATAATTAATATTTGTCACATATAGTAAAAAGAAGAGCACTGACCGAGTGGCAAGTGGAGGCTGCTTTTGCTCAGAGGTTCTTGGTTCGGACTTGGTGGAGACATTTTAAAAAATTTTTCAAGCAAATCGGTTCGGTTAGACCGGTTTGTACTGGTTCTCGTCGGTTTTGACCGGTTTGATTCGGTTCTTATCGGTTCACACCGATTTTCTTCCTTACACGGTCCAAGGAGTAAACCGAACTGGATTAGAATCTGGTTCACCAGTTTTTCGGTCAAATCGAACAGTCCGGTTCGGTTTTTATAACTATGTCTCCAACTACTCCAAACTTACTAAAACTTTGTCAATCCGACTGCAAGATCGACTTCTGAACCATGTAAACTTTCGATATCTAAACAGAAGTCTACCAGTTGCATATCTTCTTGTATCCAATTTTTAGAATCGTACGGAAGTCCACCAGTTGCATATCTTCTTGTATCCAATTCTTAGAATCGTCTAGTCGCTGTTAATCTGACAGTATCCTATCTCTCATCCACCTGTACAATCTCATTGAAGTCTCCCATAGAGATTAACATAACCCTGTAATATAACTCAATTCTTCCCACACAGTAAATTTCTCTTCTCTTATATGAGCCACATACACCAAAGTAAGCACAATTGAAATTATTTTTAATAAAACTCCTTCAACACACAATCAGCGTATGACAACGACTCATTTTAAACATTATTTCATCTCAAATTAAATCATCATAAGCACCCTTTGACCCAACATATTCCCATCCCCAGCATCATTCCCCAAATTCTTATTACATCAAACTTTGTCATTACCTGCCTCTTAGTTTCAAACAAGCCTAACATATTCAATTTAAATTTTTTTCTTGAGGTTTTTGACCATGCTCAATATTCTATCACCGTTCAACCCATAACATTCCAAGAACAAAATTATTTTAATAAATTATTACACACCTTTAGTTTTATTTTCGGGTCTGTAGCGTCATACTTTCTCTTTATGTTTTGCCAATATTCTTTTTTGAGCAATTTTATCATTCTGTGCTTGGAGAATAGACATGATATCATCTTCTTCATTGTATAAAATTGCACCTAATTCCAAGGCAAAGTCTCAAATTTTTCTATTTTCAAGCATCTGGTCTTCCAAAATACTATCTCTATTTTCTTTACTTCCTTCATTCTTATCCAAACCACCATCATCAACAACCCTCTTCCTAGCTACTTATTCATCGTGTTCCGAAAGCTCCCCCTCTCCCTTTGTTAATGTTTTTCTCTTTGTACTGGAACTCATGCCACTATCATTCATAATGTCATCCCTATCACCCGTTGCTTCATCAACGTCTTTCGCACCATCATCATCAACATACACACCCAACCCACCAATCCCTCCATTCAATGTCACCGTTGGGAGAGCAGCGGCTTGTTTCTCCACCACCAACTCCTCCTCGATTTCACGAACCAACATAGGCGACGTCAGGGTTGCGCATCTCCCTTGCTACGTTGAGCCTCCTCTGCCGCGTCCAGCCTTCAGTTTCCCTCCTTCAACATCGATTTGTTCTCCCTAGGTCACCTCCGCGCCGGTCTCCAACGCAAGTGTCGCAGATGCAGCTTCTTGCACACTTGCCGTAGACCTTTCTCTAGCGTGCCCATCTCTATCGTGAAAACCGTGCTCCATTTTCATCAAGCCTAACCTGAGTTCTAGACCCAATTCCAACATCATCGAACCGGTTGATTGAGGAAACCCGGCCCAAGGATCCTTCCCTATTTTTTTTTTGACATCCTTAAATTGTTAGGTCTAGCACCAAACCTACAAAGAACCTTCTTTTTCTTATTCCTTTTGCCCATCTTTTTCATCCCATTAAAGTTACCTTCATAAACTTATGTAACTGTATTTTCAAACTCAGCTTCATAATTAATATAACCAAATCCCACACAATCCGCTCTCCCTTCCATTCCTTCATAAATTGGTTGATATGTTATCGTTTATACCTGATTTTGTTTTGAATGATTATTAATCCACTCATTCAAAATAATTTCAGGAATTATCAATCTGCGCTTATCTTTTTTGTCTTCCTTCAGCTCCCCCATCACCACATTGGCTGCCTAATCGTTGAAAACCGTCAATTTTGTAGCCCGTGTACTCTTTAAGCTCGTACTCACACACGCACACACACAGTCTTTTTTTCATTAGCTTCTTCATAACAATTTAATCCAAAAGTCTCTCGTACCACTTCTTTCACTAGCACATCGAATCCACTGATGCCTACTGTGATATGGACCCATTCATTAATCATATCTATGATACAAGTATCAATTTGTACTCGTCCAACACTAAAAGACATGTACGATTCTGTCACTTTATCACCGACTATTTCCCCTCATTGGCTTTCTAACATACTAAAGGTATCCACTGACTACGCATGTAACGGAACTCTGTAGCATTTTAACCACACTGTTCGAGTTTCACATCACTCCATCTCATCCCGTCTCCATATACTATGGAAGAATTGCAAGAGACTATTCATTTTAAACGCATATGCTTCTTCTGCATTCAATACAGAATCAAAAGTCAAAAGAACTTTATACACTCCCAGTTCTCGTACTTGGACAACTTGAGACAGATTTTTTTCCAATCATCTCCTTCCACGAACTAAAATCAATTGCCTTCGTCGTACCGCCGACCAGACTTCTCTGTAGCTAGTTCAGATTCTCTTTCATCATCAATACTTCCACTTTCTTCGTCCACCCATTTCCATGCGTGTCTGGTTCTTTTTGGTGCCTCGTTAGTTTTTCTACCTGCCTTTGGTTATCTCCTCTATGAGGTTGAGAATTTGCCTTATTCCGACTATCACTTCCTTCCTAAATTGTCTTTCGGACTTTTGTCTCAGTTGTCCTTCTATACTTCGATTCTCTCACGTACACAACTTTCCCTCTCAATCTCATACGATTCATTTTTGTTATAGCCTTCAGAGCCCCACTTTTCATTGTGTATCGGATGAATGCAAAAATAATATTACCACCTTTTTATTTTCGTGATAGATAGATCAAATATCGTTAATGCGTCCAATCCAATTAAACAGATGAAATAATTCATTCTTCGAAATGTCTTCAGAAAGATTATCAACAAAAATAGAAAAAAAAAACTCATTTTTCAACCATTGATACTGTTTTCGATTCCAAATTTTAGAATCTTTTGCATGTTTTCTAATTAAACTATTTTCATAAATAAATACGTCGATGGAATGCAATGCAAGCCTCACATGCAGCAAATGGTGGAAATGTATATGGAGCTCGTGACTGATTGCACCAAAATCATATACATATATCCCATTACCACCTACAAATATTGTTCTCTCTTAGTCTCTTTTTTTGTTTAATTTATTTGTGATGTTTAATTCCTTGAAAGGTGTAGCTTCCACGCATTTTATTATGCCCATGGTTTGACTTTGAATATAAAATTTACGTTCAATTTTCACTCTATTATTCACAATGTTTTTTTTTCTTTCTTTTTGGTGTCTTATTGACAATGGTCTTTGCAAGTAGTAAATGAATGCTTTTCGATTCTTTGAATTTTTATTCCATGAATTGCTCTTTTTTTGACCGTTACTCACTTTCTACTTTTTTTTTTGTCGTAATATGCTCAGTCAAATCTCCTACTTAATTCCATTAATTAGTTGGCCAAGATTGTCTTCGAACCTTTTTATTTTATTATTGGGTTATGAAACACATATTTTAGTTTTGTGTGATATACTGATATATCTTGCATTTTGAAATAAAGTGGTTTTTTCTCTCTTTGTCCGATTTTTTTTTTTTTTTGGTGACTGAAATAAATTAAACAAAGAAAAACAAAAGAAACAAAACAAGAAACTGCTTAAATAGAGGGACAGTCCCGTTTAAGACTACTCTTAAACTCCTCCCAAGGTGAAAGAAGCTCCACATGCGAAAGTTGTAACTTCATCGCCATCTTTGCCATAGTATCTGCCACCGTGTTTGCATCTCTCATAATCAAACGAAAGTCAACACGCCAATTCCAATGCATGATATCTCTTATTTTGAGCACCAGTGGATCAATAAACCCAAAACCATCTTGAGTAACAAGATTAAATGCTTCCACACAATCTGTCTCACAAATAACATCTCGTTGACCCACATCCCAAGCTAAGAGATATCCTCTCCAAATAGCAAACAATTCTCCTTGAAGAATACTATTACTCTCAATCATTCCCAAACACCCCCTTTGCCAGCTCCCATTACAATCTCTAATAACACAAGCAAAACCAACACTATCACCCGAACCAAAATAACTAGCATCACAATTAATCTTAAAAGTACCAATGGATGGGGGATTCCAAAAACCATTTAGAGTAGAGGGAAGGGACATACGTTGTAATTCAAAAATATTTCTAAGCTCCTTTTCTGAAGTTAATGCCAGACAAATGACTTTTTCCAGAGGCCAAGTTTCGTGGGGATTAAAGATGTCGTTATTCCTTGCTCGCCATATCCACCAAAGTCCCGAAAAGAACTTGAACGGGTGCTCTCTGCTATGATACAATAACCAGTTCTTCAAATCCAAAGGATGACAAGGAATATCCAACCTTTGCCAGACAAGCTGAGCTTTTGGACAATCCCGAATACAATGTATAACCGATTCCTGGCTAGAAAGACATCTTGGACACCTATCCGATGACGACATCCCTCTTCTAAAGCGAAAACTTGCAGTAGGAAGAGCCTCCTTAAGACACAACCAAGCCAAAAACTTATGCTTTTCCGGAACAAGCTGACGCCAAAGCCAAAGCCAATTCTCCCTCTCCTCCCAACCAAACAGCTGCTTACACAACCACAAGTAACCATTGCGTGAGTCATAGACTTTGGCAGCAGACCCACTCCAATACCAACCCACTTCCGGACCTGCTTGTTCATCTGGATTGTAAGAGAGAATATTATCTTTCAGATTTTGAGATAAAGGAGAATAAAGAGTATCCAAATGCCACCTACCAACCGACCAAATATCCTGTATCCGGAGATTCGAATCAGAAATGTGGACATAATCCATCTCATTAGATAACCGTCCTTCTCTCCTCCAGCTAGAAAACCAAAAATTCTTGTTCAAATCTCCAATACACCAAGCAAACCCATCCTTCAACACTTTCCAAGCCTTGCAAAGACACCTCCAAATGGGAGAGTCCTTGTTCTTAGGATAACTAAAACAGTCATATAGAGATGATCGGTATTTGGCATTCAATAATTGGACCCATAGCTTGTTTGGCTGCTGGAAAAAAGTCCAAACTAGCTTCCCAAGAAGAGCAATATTTACACAATAAGGATCTCTAATCCCCAAACCTCCATATTTTTTTGGAGTAACCAGTACCTTCCAACTAACAAGATTCAATCCTCTTCCATCAACTTGTCCTTTCCAAAGAAAATTCCTCATCATAGACTCCAATTTACTAATGATTCCTTTGGAAAAAATAGAGACCTGCATCTGGTACGTGGGAATAGCAGCGGCAACAGAATTAACCAAGCAGAGTCTACCAGCCCGATTGAGTAAACTCCCTTTCCAGCTTGCTAGCCTACTCCGAATCTTATCCAGGACACCATTGAAAGCTGAACGAGTCACCCTAGAATGGCTAAGGGTAACTCCAAGATACTTGCCCAAATCCTGGACAAATCTGATAGAGGATACCCCAGTGAAAATCTCTTTCCTTGTTGCAGAGACATTCTTGGAGCAAAGCGCTTTAGACTTCTCCACATTAATCTTCATCCCAGATGCTTTGCAAAAAGTCTCTAAAACCAACATCACATTTTGCACTTGTCTCTTTGTAGCTTTACAGAATAGAAGCAAGTCATCCGCAAACATTAAATGGGATATTCTTGGTCCCCCTCTAGAAATAGCAACCGGCTCCCACAAGCCCAAATCAACCTGATGACTAATAAAGCATGCCAGTCGCTCCATACACAACACAAAAAGATAGGGTGACATAGGGTCTCCTTGTCTAAGACCTCGGCTAGGAGTAAAGCCATTCAGACGACTCCCATTCCAAAGAATAGATAAGGAAGAAGCAGTGACACAATTCATAATCAAATTAAGTGTAGGAATAGGAAAACCAAAGCTCTTAAGGGTATGAGCTAAAAACCTCCAGTCAACTCTGTCATAAGCTTTCTCCAGATCAATCTTAAAGGCCAGTGTGCCTTTCTTTGATTTAGTCTTCTTCATAAAGTGGAGGACTTCTTGAGCAATAATGATGTTGTCAGGAGTTCCTCGTCCCGGAATAAATCCTCCTTGAAGCGGGCCAACAATCTCCGCAAGATGAGGACGAAGCCTATTAACAAGGACCTTTGTGATGATCTTGTAAACTACATTGCAGAGACTAATCGGCCTGAAATCTTTCATAGATACCGGTGATTCAACCTTTGGAATGAGAACCAGTAAAGTCTCCAACATTCTCGAATCAAGAGTAACACCGGAGAATGCCTGCTTAACCATCTTCCAAACATCAAGACCAATGATCTCCCAATATTCTTTGAAGAAGAAAGCTTGAAACCCATCCGGACCTGGAGCTTTAAAAGAGTTCATGTGAAAAACAGCTGTTTTGACTTCCTCCATAGTAACTGGTGCTGTAAGATTATTGCAAGCTTCCTCATTCAGAGAAGGAAGAGGCACATCACCAAGGCAACCCAAATCAACATCATCCAAATGACAGAATAAGCTTTTATAGAAAGACTCTGCTTCTTGACTCAGAACCTCTGGATCAGTTTCCCACACTCCATCCTTGAGAAAAAGGCCATGAATCTTATTATGCTTCCTTCGCGCAAGAGTTTGAATATGAAAGAATCTTGTATTCCTATCCCCGAACCTTACCCACTGCTCTCTGGACTTTTGGAACCATAGGAGCTCTTCTTGCACTAGAGTATTATTATAATCATCAAACAACTGTTGCTCTTTCTGACGCAAATAAATACTATCCACCACTTCCAAACGCTTTTGTAAATAATTAATCTGCTGCTCTAATTCACATTTCTTAACAAAAATGTTACCAAATACCTTCGAGTTAAACTCTAGTGAATTCTTCTGTACTTCTGAAAGCTTGCCATGAATTCCTCTATTACCAGACCACCATGACTGGTTCACAATATCTTTATACCCAGGATGAGTAGCCCAAGCAGCAACAAATCGGAAAGGTCGATTCCCTTTAGGCTGAGGACGACCTTTACAACGCACCAGAATAGGGCAATGATCAGACTGAAGCCTATTTAAAACTTCTGCATAAGCCTCTGGAAAGATAGATAACCAACTACTATTTATACAGACTCAATCAAGCTTTTTTGCCACATCAACATAATTTTTCACCCTCCTGTACCAAGAAAACTGCCTCCCAATAGTCTTCAGATCAAACAAACCACTATCCCCTAATGAAGTAGCAAACATGTCTGCTCTTTGATGAGAAAATTGACAGCCCTTAGATTCATGAGAAAATTTGACTTCATTAAAATCACCAAGAACAATCCAAGGTCCTTGAAAAACCATGGATTGTGCAACAAGATAATCCCAAAGGAGAACCCTTTTATTAAATTGAGGACTGCCATAAATACCACTACACCTCCAAATTAAATTATCAAAGTGAACCTCAACAGTAACACCTTGATCAAAAGCATCAATGAACTTACAACAAACACCCTTCATAGAGGATAGAAACCAAATACCTCCCTTATGCCCCTCTGCCTCCACTATACCAACAGAGTGATACCCCAACCTTTCCCAAAATAATTTTAAATGCTGAAAAGGGGAGTGAGTTTCAACCACAATAAAGAAAACAGGTCTAAATTTCCTAACAAGTTCCTTACAATGCACCCGGGCTAACTTATTAGAAGCACCCCTAATATTCCAAACAATCATATTTAAACTATCCATAAATAATAGGGACAGAATAAATAAGAACATAAACTCTAAACAGAATCACCAACCTCAATAGGTGGTTTGTCCTGCGGTACTGGCACACTCTGATCCTCAATAATTGCCACCTTTGGACCCCCTGACACTGCACTTGCCATGCTTCCATCTACTAAGGTTTCCTCCGTTGTGCCACCATTTTTATCAACTGGCGAGTTCTGCAAGGAGGAAGGCCGAGGACGCTTCCGTAGAGAAATTCCACGACGTGCAGGAGTTCTGCGCGATGGAGATGGCGCAATTTCATATTTTTCTTGCTTCCCCATCCTAATGCCAGTTGATTTGCCTCCATCACCATGCAAATTGGGCCTTGGAACCCTTCTCGAACCAAACTTGTGCTGCTTTCCATCTTGGTCCTTCAAACCTGATGACTGGCCCATTGTAAATTTTTTCTTACGCAGCACTTGTTGCCAGCCCTCTTCATCATCCATGCATGCCTCATTAACAAGACCATCAGGCACGTGAGGAGCCAATGATTCCGTAACCACATCCTTCCCTTTAACAACTCCTAATTTCTCACCCAAATCACGAGCTTCTGATTCAGCCTCTTTTTGAATCTCATGATTGTTGTGTGGCACTAGTGTTGGGGCTTCATTATTTTTTCCATCACCAAAGGAATTTATGTTTCCTTCCAAGGACTCCTTCTCCATGCACAACGATTTATCATGCCCATACCGTGCACAAGTAGCACAAATCAACTGTAAACTCTCGTACTCCACTTCATAAGTCACACCCTCCACTATAATATGTTTGATTACAGGCAACTCAAGATTAATTTGAACACAAGCTCGGGCATATTTTCCTCTTTCTGCAAGCTTAGTAGCCAAATCTACTTTCACCGGAATCCCAATTGCAGAAGCAATTCGCAGCATTGCTTGTTCCTAGTAGCACCAAATTGGAAGTCCCGAGACTCGAATCCATACCAGCGTTGATCCAAAGGATTTTTCGCATGGCCTAAAATTCACATCCCATGGCTTTACTGCAACATAGTGACCATCTATCAACCACGGGCCACCAAGAATGACTTTCTCACGATCCCCAGCAATATCAAATTTAACCAAAAAATATCCAAATCCCACATCCAACAAATCAAACCCTCCTTTGATGCGCCATACTATCCGGAGCTTATGCATGAGAGCCGTGTAGCCATAATACTTATCCAGCACCTTGATCACGATGGCTTCCTTATAAGGTTCAGCTAGACAGCTCTTTGCCTCCTTGGTAAAACTGACACTTGGTGGACGAGAATCACCCTGCTTACCTGTCACCGTCGCGATACCATCCTCAGATAAAGACCCTACTAATGCAAAGGCCTTAGACTTTTCTGCACCAATGACTTTATCTCTAAAGGAGACCTTGGATGGCTTTCCTAACCCCTCTCGAGAAGAACCTTCCTTAACACCGGATGCACACCCACCCACGCTCTCCCCCTTATCTCTTCCGATGGCATGGCCATCTTCCTCACTGTGTTTCACCCTCAACCGCTCGCCTCCGCTTTCTCTTTCTCTCATTCTCTTTGAGTACGGAGTACGTACTCTTTCTCTGCTCTTTGTCCGATTTTATTAATATGCAAGAAATATTTTTGTTTTGTTTAATGAGTTTAATTTTATTGTACTATTTTATACAATTATGTAATTACATCCGTTCTTTTAGATAATTATTCACGTGGTCAATGTGAAATATAGTAGCATTATATAATTGAACGTACGTATAAAACTATTTTGATTAATATCTTGTACTTTTTTTTTTTTTTGAATTTGATCAACATTTATTTGATGAATGTGATTTTTTTTTCCTTTATTATGTAGTTAGGGCTGGCAACGGGTAGGGTAGGGTAATCCTACTCGCGAGTTGAAAATTTTATTAAAATTCTACCCTACCCTACTCGCGGGTTGAGAATCTCTCAATCCTAACCCTACCCGTACCCTAAAATTCTAAACCCTACCCTACCCGCAGAAATATCAAATATTTTCAAAGTAAATATAAAATTCAATCATTTCGAATTTTATACATATTAATAACATAAAAAATAAAAAATTAATGCTCAAAATTACTAAATTAACTAACTAGTTTTAGTGGTTGTTCATTTATTGTAAGTCATTACATAAGGGAAGTTGTGGGTTCAACTCTCACTTCCTTTACTATATACCTAATTTTTATAAAATATGTGTTATATATGAGGTGCGGGTAGGGTAAAATAGAGTACACTCTAAACCCGCATCCTACCCTACCCGAACGGGTTGGACTGGGTTGGATATCCACGAGTAGGGTATGAATTGCCAGCCCTATATGTAGTTATATAGATGGTCAGCATCTATGACTCTGTTTTAGTAAGCTCACTTAAATAAAATGCATGAATGTAAAAATAGAAATAAAACCAAATTTTCTTTTAAAAATATTTGTGAGAAAATAAAAAATAATCTAGAACAATTTAAAATCATTCTATTTTGTATTTGTTAATTACTGTTCATCTTATTTTTATATTTTTAATTATCATTAAAATAATTGAATAATGTTTACATGTAAATATGTGTAATTACGAATATATCAGGTGCGGGTAGGGTAAGGTAGGGTACACTCTAAACCCGTACCCTATCCTACCCGCAGCGGGTCGGATAGCCTACTCTATCCGAACGGGTTTGATTGGGTTGGGTATTTGCGGATAGGGTATGAATTGCCAACCCTATATGTAGTTATATAGATGGTGATCAACATTTATGACTCTGTTTTAGTAAGCTCACTTAAATAAAATGCATGGATGTGAAAATAGAAATAAAACCAAATTTTCTTATAAAAATATTTGTGAGAAAATAAAAAACAATATAGAACAATTTAAAATTATTCTATTTTGTATTTGTTAATTACTGTTCATCTTATTTTTATATTTTTTAATTATCATTAAAATAATTGAATAATATTTACATGTAAATATGTGTAATTACGAATATATATACATAAAATTATAAATATTAAATTAAATAAGATAATTTTAAGTTATTGTCTCTCTAATATTATTGTTTTAATAATAATAATAATAATAATAATTATTATTATTATAATAATAATAATAAGGGTTAAGTACTTTTTTCGTCCTTAACGTCTTGGGTGAAAATCAAAATCATTTCTGACCTTTTTTTATTATTAAAATCATCCTCAACGTTACAAAACATTATAAAATTATCCTTTTGTCCATAATAATTTTTAAAATGATATAAAAATCCTTTCCCCCACAGTACCCCATCCATTACCTCCACCCCCATTATCCCCACCCCTTTCCACCTACAACAGAAAAACCAAAATGAAACCAAAATGAAGAAAAGGAACAAAAGAGGGAGAAGAAAGAAAAGGAAGGGAAGAAGAGGGAGGTAACGGCAAGGAAGAGGGTGGCGCCGCCGTCGCATTGTGGCTGTAGGACTTGTCGCGATGGATTTATCATTCTTCATCTCTCTTTCTGCTGGGGCTTGTCGCGCCACCGTCGCTGGTGTTTTCCACCACCGCCGTCACCGGGGTTCAGCCGCTCCGTCGCTGCTAGGCCAATCCTTTGCTGCTCCCCTCATCTTCTCAATGTATCCGCGGGCTTTCTTTTCGTCGTCGTGAGGTTTGAGCTCTGGTTCCTCTCCCGTCACGCTATGTTCTGCTGGGCCGCTATCGTTAGAGTTTCAACCACTCCATCGTCGCTGGGCAAGGGTTTTGTTACTCCCTCATCATTGCTGTACACCTGCTCTGTCTCTACTGTCGCTAGCAAGAGTTTCGTTCTTCCTTTTCTAATGTTTTTTTTTTTTAATTTTTGAAGAACATAAACATCGTTTCTTTCTTTCTAATTTTTTTAATTTCCGTTGTTGCTGATTTTTTTATTTGAAATTACAGTTGATGATTGTTGAATTATTTTTTAATTTGAAATTTTTGATAAACTTGTTTTGTTGATGATTGCGGTTGATATTTTTGTTAAATTGTTGAATTGTTGCACAAAAAAAGGGTTTAGGTGGAAAGAAAAGAGTTGGGGGTAGTGAGTGGATGGTAGTGATTTAGGATGATGAATTGGTAATAGAGAGAAAGGTGTGATAGTTATGATGCTAATGGTGATGGTTATGGTGGCAGTGGTGGTGGCCGTAAGAAAAGAGAGAAAGAGATGCATAGCATTGGTGATGATGATGCAA
This sequence comes from Arachis hypogaea, assembly GCF_003086295.3. Lineage (NCBI taxonomy): Eukaryota > Viridiplantae > Streptophyta > Magnoliopsida > Fabales > Fabaceae > Arachis > Arachis hypogaea. The sequence goes on from NC_092048.1 coordinate 134,344,717, forward strand.
AGGTTAGTGGTGAGGGTAGAGATGGTTTTTCAATTTTTGTTTAAGGGTAAAATTGTCTAAAAAATATTGTTTATGAACAAAAGGATGATTTTATAATGTTTTATAACGTTGAGAATGATTTTAATAACAAAAAAAGTCAAAGACAATTTTAATTTTTACCCAAAACATTAAGAGCGAAAAAAGTACTTAATCCTAATAATAATACCAAAAACTTGGATCCAGTATAATTTCTTTTGCTATACTTTCTCTTTCTTTTGTTGATAATGTAAGAAGTTATTAACACTATCTCTTTGCTTGAACAACACAATGCACATAAAATATAAAAGAAAAAAACACGATGAACCAACTTTTAGTTGTTTAGGTTTAAAATTTATAATTTTAATTTTGAATTAAAAATTTATGATTTATGACATAAAATTTTAAATAAATAAAATAAATTAAAAATAATTGACTAGTATTATTGATTAAAAAATTCGCTCTCTACTGTCTCTAGCATTACTCATAAAAGAAATAGAGATATTTATTCTCTGTTTTTTTTTTTTGGACGTGGCCTTGGACCAGCCAAACAACCCGGCCCAAGGCACCTGAAGCTAAGAGACCCGTAACCCACCCAAACTCGTGCCCGACCCGGATACAATCTGACCCTCAACGCCTCAGCCTGGTCTTCTCCCTCCTTCACTACGAGCTATCCAGCGTTGTGTTCTCCTCCTCCAGCGATTGTGCATGTTCATGATTCCGGGCTCTTCCTCTCCCATTGCCTCTATCGTCTCTAATCTTGAAGGTTTCGTGCTGAAGTAGGCCGTTGCTGCGCCTCACGACGGGTTTTTCCTCCTGATCTGCGTCCCTTTGCCTCCTTCCAAACCCCATTTCACGCGCTGCTCCTCTATCCTTAGCCTTCAATCGGATCTGCCTTGCAACATCCGTCGGATCCTTGGGTTGAAGATTGCTACCCACTCTCCGGCATACCTCCTTCTGAATCTCTGCCCGATCGACTGCGCCTCCTCCTCTGTCCTTATCTGCTCTATCAGAGACTATCTTGTGGCTGTCATTGGTGGATAGGTGCATTGCTTTGAGGCGATGGTGCTCCTTGATTATCGCTGATGGCTTGTCTCGGGTTTCCGTTTTCACCCCTCCAGGTAACGTCTCTTCAATTTGCAATTCTTGATGCAATTCTTGATGGGTGATTGAATCGGAATTGTTGTTGGCTGGATTCTGTATATCTTGAATATGCTGAATTGTTGCGAGACTTGCTTCTGATCTGATTGTATTCCTTAATTGAGTAGGTGGGTTCATTGTCCATTGTCTCCCAAGATTATTCCCCGCTGCCATCGCTGCCAGTTGGTGAGCTGATTTGTTGCCACCCCTTGGAGTCCAGGTAACTCCCACATCTGGAGCCTCTTCCAGCAGTTGGAGAATATCTCGAATGATAGCATCTGCTTTCGCTATAAGCGTTCTAGCCTTGATTGCCTGAACCAGAGGTAAGCTGTCAGTTTCAATTATGCAATTGGGTATCTGAAGATTCTTAATAAGTACGAGTGCTTCTCTGTATGCTTGAGCTTCCGCAATTAATGGTGATATTGTCTTGAATGTTGCTGTTGTCCCAGTTATGACTTTTCCTTGCCAGTCCCTTACTTTTGCTGCTAGAGCTGCTGTACCGGTATCCTGGTAGAAAGCTGCGTCTGTGTTCACTTTCAACCTATTCTTTGGCGGCGGTCTCCAGGTAATTCTTTTTCTCACACCGCCCCTGCCTGTATCTGGAATGTTTGCTTTACTGGATTCCTGTGTTGCCTTATGAAATTCTGCTGTTAGATATTCTGATTGAGTTATTACCTTTTGTGGGATGATTTCTGTTTGCTGGAATATATGATGGTTCCTTGCTTTCCATATGCACCAACAAACACATCCTAGCTTGCATAAAGTTTTCTCTTGTTCACTCCCTGATTCAGTCTTTATTCTTTTGATTTTATCCATTATCCATTCTCTAAAAGATCTTACATTATAGGCCGTAGGAACAATTTGAATACTGGATTCGAACCACACTGCTCTAGTCCACGGACACAATAATAGCGCATGTTCAATTGTTTCATTCTCTTTCTGGCATATGCTGCATGTGGGCGTCATTGTAATTCTCCGCTGGTGCAGATTCGTGTTTACTGGCAAAATTCTATGCACTGTTTTCCATAGAAACATTCTAACTTTTTGAGGCACCGGTAATCTCCAAATAGCTTCCCAGATCTCCCTCCAATCCTGACTAGTCGAAGCCTTGCAGATTCTTCCCTCTTCCTTCGAATCCTTCTCCTCCTTAGCGACATGATAACCGGTTCTCACAGTGTACTGTCCATCCTTTCTGTGCTGCCAAACAAAGTGATCCTTCTTGTTGATCAGGCTAATAGGAGTCTTAGTTATTAGTTCAGCTACACTTCCATGAAATATTTCTTTAATCTTGTTCCTATCCCAACCCTCCCCTTCTCTAATCAGCTCACTCACTTTTCTAATACCTATTGCTCCGCCTCTTCCCAATTTTCCTATCCCTAGCGCCCAATTGTCTTCCCAAATATCTACCTCCGCTCCATTCCCTATACTCCAACTTCCTTTCCTTCTAAGGAAATCCCTTCCCTCTAGCAAGCTCTCCCATATCCATGAAGCGTTCCTACCTACTCCCACCTCCCATAGGCTGCAATTCGGGTAATAAATGGCCTTTAGAGTCTGAACCCATATAGCATCCTCCTCTTTTAACAACCTCCAAGCTTGTTTAGCTAGGTGTGCTATGTTCTGGCATTCTAAATCCTTGAATCCCAAACCTCCATTTATTTTGCTCCTTGTCATTTTTACCCAACTCTTCCAGTGAATGCTTCTTTCCTTACCATTGCTTCTCCACCAGAATCTGGCTATTGCTGCTTCAATTCTCTTACAAAAGGATTTGGGAAATTTAATGATATTCATAGCATAGACAGGAATCGCCTGTATTACTGCTTTTATCAAAACCTCATTTCCGGCTTGATTTAATAGCTTCTCTTTCCATCCTTGCACTTGTCCAGCATCTTCTCCTGTATCCACTCCAATGCCTTATTCTTGGATCTTCCCTATCTTGCTGGTAGCCCTAGATATCTTCTCAGATCATCCCATGATGCCATTCCAGTGATCTCCTCAATGTTCACCCTCCTTTGTATTGATACCTGCCTTCCAAATATCAGCCCGGACTTGTCAGTGTTAATTCTCTGTCCTAATGCCTCTGTATATTTATTTATAATTTGGATAAGTTGATAAATCTCATCTTCTTGTGCCCCTTCAAAAATAATACAATCATCAGCAAAAAGTAGATGAGTAATGACCGGTGCTGTTGGAGCAAGCCTAATTCCAGATATAAGATTTTCCTTCCTCGCCTTATCCATGAGAATAGTAAAACTCTCAGCAGCCAAAATAAATAAATAGGGCGATAGGGGATCTCCCTGTCTGAGACCTCTCTGTGGAATGATCTTGGTTGATAGCTTGCCATTTATTTTGAATCTATAACTCGCACTCTTCACACAACTCATCATCAATTTGACCCAATCTTTGCTAAAACCAAACTCTTCCATTACCCTTTGTAGAAAATTCCATTCCAGCCTGTCATATGCCTTGTTCATATCCAATTTGATGGCTATGTCATTGCTTTCATGATTTCCTTTTTGGTTTAACTTATGAAAAGCTTCCTGCACAATTACTATATTGTCCTGTATAAGTCTTCTTTTTAGAAAGGCACTTTGGACTGGAGATATAATAGCATCTAAAACTCTCCTTAACCTCCCCACCAAGACCCTCGTCACTATCTTGTACACGAAGTTGCAACAGCTTATGGGTCTAAGTTGATTCAGGCTTTCTAGTTGACTCGTTTTAGGAATCAACACAACAGTTGTTTCTCCCAAGTCCTCCGGTACGCTGCCTTCCCTAAAAATCTGTTTGACTACTCCACACACTGCTTTATCAAAATATCCCAGTGTTGTTGAAAAATAATTCATTTAGTCCATCTGGGCCTGGAGCTTTTAAGCATCCCATGATAAACACCGCTTCCTTTATTTCCTCATCAGTGATGTTCGCCATTAACTCCTCATTCATCTCTCTTGTGACTCTCTTAGGAATTTCTGTTACACACTCCTCCAGGTTCCTATTTCCTTCCGACGTAAACAGCTTAGTGAAATGTCTTTCTACCAATCTCATGATATTTGCTTCCCCTATAATCCACTGTCCTGTCTCATCTCTCAATTTGTCAATTCTATTCCTAATTCTTCTCTGAATAGTTGTCGCATGAAAGAAGGCTGTATTTTTATCGCCCCACTTTAACTATTTTAGCCTTGATCTTTGCCCCCAATATTTCTCTTCTTGTTTTCATAGCTCTGATATTTGCTTCTTTAATTCTCTCTCCCTTCTTTGCTCCTCTTCTGTCATACCTGCCTCTTGAATTTGATGTAGTTCTATTTTCTTCCTTTCTATCTTTTTATCTGCTCTTTTGAACTTCCTACTGCTCCATTCCATTAACTCCCTAATGCATCTGTTCCTCTTTTTTGTGAATTGATTCCAACAGTTTCTACTACCATCTTCCCATTTCCAGCTCCTTTGGATGACCTCTTTACACTCCTCATGTTCTACCCAATAGGCCTCGAACTTGAAATCCTTTTTTATCCGAACTCGCTGCTGTGTATCCAGAATTAAAGCACAATGATCCGAAGTAACGGCTGGAGAGGCTCTTAAATTGACATTCTGATATATTTGCAACCACTTCCAATTCACTAACACTCTATCTAGTCTTTTCCTAGTGATAACATTATTTCTTGGATTACTAAACCATGTGTACTTATTGCCTTTAAGATCAATATCTATTAAATCATTATCATCTACAAACCTTCTAAACGTTTCTAAATAAATTCTAGGTTGTGGATGAATGCCTACCTTCTCATATTGATTTAAAATATCATTGAAATCCCCCAAATAAGCTTGAGGTACTTCCTTACTCATGTTGCTTACCGTAAGCTCATGCCATAGTCTCCTTCGCTTTTGAAAAACTGGATTCCCATACACGAAAATACCCTGCCAATTCAAATCATTGTTAATGTTAATATTTGCTTTAATGTAATTATCACACAACTCATAAACATTAATATTAGTATTAGATTTCCATAACAAACTTAGACCGCCGGACAAGCCCCGGGGTTCCACGCAAAACATATAGTCAAACTTAAGCTTTCTTCTAACCCTATCCATTTTTTCCTTTCTAGCCCTAGTTTCCATTAAAAACACTATTAGCGGCCTTACTTTTTTACATATCTCATATAACTCAGAAATTGTCGGGGCAGCCGCTATTCCCCGACAATTCTAACTTATAATACTCATGGCTGAGGTTGGGGCATGTTAAGGCCCGCCTCCTCAGCCATATGTGTTCCCCTACTCTGCCTAGACACATGCATAGCTAACTCAAACTCCCCTGTATCCACAGCTGTATTGCCATTCTTCATTTCCTTGAGCTCCTTGTCCTCTTGTTCCTCCTTCCTGTCCTTGTATGTGAGCATTGGCACCTACCAGTTCTCTCTTTTCCTTTTCAGACTCAACTTCAATTCCAATTTCTTGGCTAACTGTGCTTTCCACTCAGCTTGTTCTTCAACTGCTTTGTCTTCATCTTCATCACTTGCTAATTCCACAAAGTAGACATTTTCACCCTGATTAACATGTTGACTAACCAAATCCAGCTCTCTGTTCTTTGCCTCCTTAGATGGCTTGCTCAGTTCATCATTTTGCATTCCTCTTCTCCTCACTTCCTGGTGATTCATACTCTCCATTCTACCTTTACTAACCTGCTCATCCTTCTTCCTTCCTAACATGAGTCTTTTTAATTCCTGACCTATGATTTTTTTTCTCTTTTATTCTCCTGGCCCAACTTCCAGTTTTCAATTTTGTAGCTGTTCACCTCCATTTCTTCTCTTGGGTTTTTATTCAGCCCACTCCCTTCAATATTCTCTGCTTTCAAAGGATTTAAGTCTAGGATGGACCCAAAATCCTTCCTTAGTCCATTTCCACTTGACTTCTGGGCCTCTTTCCCCTTATGTCCCTTCTGGGCCTTTGTGTTGCTGGCTCATTCATTCTTTCTTTCTCTTATATCCATAATAAGATTTTTAAATTTAAACGCTGCTCCTAGGTCAAACAGCATATCCCTATCATCCTGAAATTCGGGGATTTTCGATACTCCCTCTACCTGCTCTCCTGCTTCTGCCATTTCTTCCTCTCTCCTTGTTTGGTTTTCCTATACGCTTTCTTCCCTGATTTTCTGCTGCGGTGCCTGCTTAGCCCTTATCCTACTCTCCTCAGAGCTTTGTTCATCACCACTCTCCCGTCTAGGGCCCATTTGCTCACACGCCTGTTCCTCCTCTGCCTCCTTCCCTCCCTATTGTTTTGAAGTTCCTCCTCTCATGGTTGGACTTGGTCTAAATTGGGTTACTCCCAATCCTGGTGAGTACTTCTTCTTGGATGGGTCCCAGCAAGCCATTGCTGTTGGGTTTTTGCACGATTTCTTCTCGTGTCCTAATATACCACAATTGAAACAGTAGCTATCTGGTAGCCTTTCATACTTGAAGAAGACCCACAGTGGTGGCATTTTCTCTCTGTCGAGCTAGAATCCTGTTGGCAGAGCCTTGGTTATGTTGATGCTAACCCTTATCCTCAGATATGATCTCCTAAGAACGCCATCGACTTTTGGATCTTCTGCCTCAGCCAAAACCCCCAGCATCTCTCCGATAACAATGTCTGTCTCCTTTTCCATGAGGTCATGTGGGATACCATGCACTTGGATCCAAAATTCCATGAAGTCATGATCCACTTCAAACACCGATTCCCCCTCCCTCCATAATCTGAGGTTGACCATGTTTCCTTTGACATTCCAAGGGCCATTCTGCATAATCTGCAGTCCTCTCTTCCTGTCCTTGAAACTGAATAACAACTTTTTTGATCCAATATCAATAACTGCCACTTCTTGTGGGTTTTCCTACATTTTCAGTAGCGCATTCTTGTATGTTTTGAAATTTATCTCTTTCTCACTTATTACCTTCCTTACTACATTTAAGCAATTTTTCTTGTACCCTAGCTCTCTAGGTTTGTTGAACTTGATGACTTTTCTTTCAATGCTGTTCATATTGTGATTTTCTGAGTAAAATGACTGTCTATTTCAGGTTTCTCAGCGTTGTAGAAGGTTCAGATTTAATGCTATATTTGTGAGGATATGACTGTGTGTATTGAGAGAAGAAAGACTCTCTATTAAAGAAGAACCTAAAAGTTTACAGAAAATTCTCCTAATGAGAGAAGAGAAGCTCTCCTATTGAGAGAATCCTTGAGTTGTCTATATTTATTCTCTGTTTAATAAATAATGAAGTGGTAGATTGACGTGAATAACTCATCATTATTGGCTGTACCATATTTTTTTTCTCGCGATCTTAGATGCCTTCACATATAAATTATCAATAATTGACTACTCAATCATAACGAAATATGCATAAGTACATAACACATGGGCAAGTGAGACTGGCAGGACCCTTGTCCCTCATTTATTTTAGTGTGGTCCATACATACATATAAGATGAATATGGTCCTAAATACTTGAGTTTGTTATTATTATAAGCTTAATTTTAACCACAAAAGTGTCAAGTGACAAACTATTGTTTTTAATTAACGAGACAAAATATCCGAATATGGCAAACAATTAATACATGTTCAATGTTCAGATTATGAAAAAGAAAAAAAGCTTCATAAAATAGTTATTTATTTCTAACTAATACATATGTATAGTACTAAGAATCTAAATATAAATGGTAATAAATTAATCCTCAGTCCAATTCAATAAGAAACTAAAAAAAAAAAAAAGAGAAGATGGAATAAAAAAAATCATACATATAAACCCACCTTAAAAACAAAGAGTGAATAATTTCGAACAAAAAACATAAGAGAAAGCTAAAATGGAAAAGGATGTCATAGCATCAAAGAGAGGTTCGTACTTAGGGTGCATGTTGTCACCGGCATGTTTTCCAGTGCACGATGAATTTCAGTACTCAAGAATCCACCATAAAAGCAACAAAACAACCAGCAACAAGATTAGAGGAAGAAGGTGGAGGAGAATCCTTAGGAGGTTCATGAAGGAGAGCAAGAAGACAAGCATGTGCATTAGTGGATGTGGATCCAATAATAATAATAATAACAATAAAGCTCTGTCGTTTCAGTATGATCCTATCAGCTACGCTCAGAATTTTGATGAGGAAGCTAGAAGGCTTTCCCATGTCTTCCAAGATTTTAGAGGTGGGATTATTAATTAATTAGTACTACTTATATATACATATTCCTTGTTAGCTTCAATTCCTTGTGATACTGTAATTAAACTTTTGTTTAATTAATTTTGACTATCTAAGAAGGACAACTTGTATTCCCTTTTCCTTCTTATCAAGTACCAAATTAAAGGATCTGAGGGTATATATGTACAAATCTATATATCTTAAAGGTTGTAAATTAAATTATATTTCTATAAATTAAGAATTTCAACGGTTTTATAAACTGGATCTACACCATTATTATCATGATCCAGATTTTTTTTTTCTTTTTTTTTGTTATTTATTTGAACTTGTAAATCGCTTCATTCAAACATATCATTTATGTTTTTATGTTATAATATGCTCCCTAGTGTTTGAGAGATTCAATTATTTGATAAATGATCTATAAATATATTTGTAATTGTTCATTAAGCAAGCTTGAGATACGTTATGAAGTGTATTTAATTTGTTCATTGAGCTTGAAAGTATCCTACGGTTATTTTGCTGCAATTAGCACTAATTGGAGCTTGAAGTTAACTGTGTTATTGGTGACTGGTGAGCTAATTGTTTACAAATCCAACCGAACATTTTTTTTTCCTTCTTCTTCTGTCTTTTTTTTTCTTTGAAAAAAGAAAATGAAAAATGAAATAATTTATCTACACATAGTACATGCTTTTTTTTTTTAAAATTAGATGAATTGGACAATCTTCAATCTTAAATATTACAACATCACAACATACTCACATTATACATTCATTCATATAACACTAAAGAATTGATATTCAATATTTGACGTATTCACCAAAGTTTAAATTCAAATATAACAGATTAAGGGGCATATAATTTATCTGTAGAGTTATGCCTCAACTGCATAGTACAGGTTTATACTGCTATTGTATTTAAGTGTTTTCAATATTGAAATAATCTTTAGCCCATTTTTATAGTATATAGCCCAAGTTACCAAATAGGAAACAAGATGGGTTAGAGGAAAAAAAATATACCTGCTCTCCCCAAAAATAAATTGGACAAATGCTAAGACAAAGTTAGACTCAAAGCCCAATGTCCAAATAAAAAAGCTAATCTAAAAACCTCAATCTTGTGGTCGAGGCCTTTTGTACAATGATAATTAATTTGTCCAGTGAATAACCAGATCATCCAAAATCAAAATCTAACTGAGATCGTACACCACAAAAAAAAAAAAAAAAAAATCCTAACTGAGAAATAGTAAATAGAAACTTTTAAAATATAATGCGTATGAGTGTATATAAGACTATAATGTGACTGAATTTGTGATATTATAGTGCCTAAAGTTAGAAGTTGTCAAACACATTTGAAAAAAAATAAATAAATTATTAATGTTTAAAAAAAAAAGTGTATTAGTGAATTATATGCTTTGAGTTTTTATTTTTATTTTATCTAAATACTAACAATAAATTATCTTTTCAGAATTCAAAATAATAAAGACACTTTTCAAGATTTTTAACGAGTGTGAATATTATATTTATATACTGTAAAAAAAATTATCTTTATATAAAATGCAGGCCGAGCAGCAAGTCGGCAACTCTACCTGATGGTGTTTATTGATATAAGTAATAATTTATAACCTTGATTAGAAAGTGACTTAAAATTTATAGCGATTATGTTACGTGTACATCAAAATCAGCTACTAGTATAAAATATATATTGAAATATAAATATACATTAAAAATAAATTAAACCACACATATATTTATACACAAATACGTTGATAGCTGATTTTAGTTGATCATTTTAGTGTATGAATAGTATTTTTGGATTTTTAAGTCAGATTATGACTTTTTCATGATGTTACTCTTAGCAGTCTGTTTCTCAACAATTTCCTTGCATCTTCAAATGTTAACTGTTGCAAACCAAGTATAATCTACCAGAAAATTAAACTACAACTTTGAGAAAACGCAGAATTGTTTCCTTGCTACTAATTAATATTTCATTAATGTTGACTGTATATAAAATATATAGTGCCAGCTAAAAAAATCATCTTCATATAATCTTTTTATATTATCAGGGTACCTGTGATAATGATCATATAAGTTGTCCTTGTGAAAAAATAATATTAATTCCCTTTCATTGCTCTCAATTAGTATTAGTATATAAATATGTTTTATAATTTGAATTTTTTCTGAACTATAGGGATTAACATTTTATTACTAGATGATTACAATTTTATCAAAAAGATAAATTATTCCAAATAAAATTTATTCCTTTATTTATTTATTTAATTTCGAGAATTTAATGCAGCTCATAGTCAACCTCTGCCGGATCTTCTTATTTTCTTCGAAGTTAGTTCCTTTATATATATTTCCAGGCACAAACGTTGACAAAACTATAATTGACTTATTCCATTAGTTGTTGTTTCTTTATGTTTTGTTGTGATTTTAGTTTTATCTCCAAGTTCTTTAAGACATCATTAAAAATATTATCTCATTGTGCAGTGCACGGTTCATGTTGTAACCCTTCACTTAAAGCTAAATTTTAAAGTGTGTCCAAAGAAAACTAATTTACTACATTAGTATAATGTAACCTCGTCAAATCTATCGCAAGTATCATCTATCATTCTATTGTCTTTTTTGTTTGTTATAAGATTGTTTAATTTATCTGTAAAGACTCAGCATTGTCTTGTTCGTATGTCCAAACTCAACCTTTCTGATCTCCTTGAAACTCAGGGAACTAATGCATGGCTTCCACTTTCCACCATCATCATCCACATACCCTTATTCCACTAATCATCTTATACTCCATTTTCTTCTCTTTTCATCCTGCTTACTCAATTCAATTCCAAATCCCTGTTTTCAATCCTGGTGATGCCAACATACTCTACCTAGGATCTGCAGCAACAAGGGATGGTTCTGCTGATTTCAATGTGAATGACTTATACACTTGCCAAGTTGGATGGACCATTTACTCCAAGAAGGTGTTACTGTGGGACTCAAGAACTGGTAAACTAACTGATTTCACAACTCACTATACATTCATCATTGACACAGGAAATAAAACCACCTATGGCCATGGTCTTGCATTCTTCCTTGCCCCTGTTGATTTTGAAATCCCACCCAATTCCTCTGGTGGATTTCTTGGATTATTCAACACCACAACAAAGGATTCAGCACAGAATCAAATTGTCCTGGTTGAGTTTGACTCTTACCCAAACTCTGAATGGGGTGAAACTGTGCAGCATGTTGGGATCAACAACAATTCAATTGTTTCAACAAAGTGGACCCCTTGGAATACTAGTTTACACAGTGGAGATACTGCTGATGTTTGGATTAGTTACAACTCCACAACTAAGAACTTGAGTGTATCTTGGAAGTACCAAAACTCATATGATCCTGAAGAACACACTAGTCTCTCTCTTGCAATTGATTTGACAAGGGTCGTACCTGAGTGGGTTACAATTGGATTTTCTGCTGCAACAGGTTACTTTGGAGAGACTCACACTCTTCTGTCATGGGAGTTCAACTCAACTTTGGACAGAGCTGAAGAAAACAATTCAAAGAAGACAAGGTTAGTAGTGATTCTAACTGTTTCTTGTAGTGCTCTAGCAGTGGGAGCAATTGCAGCATTTGGAGTACTTTGGAATAGGAGGAAGAAGAAAAGCAAGAAAGATCAATTAGAGGCTATGAATTTAACCTCAATGAATGATGACCTTGAAAGAGGAGCAGGACCAAGAAGGTTCTCGTACAAAGAACTTGCTTTGGTTACCAACAACTTCTCCAAAGACAGGTTGTTGGGTAAAGGAGGGTTTGGATCTGTCTACAGAGGTTACTTTGCAAATCAAGACTTATCAGTTGCTGTGAAGAAGATATCAAGGGGATCTAGACAAGGGAAGAAAGAGTATGTAACTGAGGTCAAAGTCATTAGCCAACTTAGACACAGGAACCTTGTGCAACTCTTGGGTTGGTGCCATGACAAAGGTGAGTTCTTGCATACAACTTGACTCTCAAAGAAAGAAAGTAGCAAATGTTAACATCAAGATTCAGAAACCCAATTTAAAAACTAAAACTCTAAACTTAAAACATCCTCTTAATTATGAGAATTGTTAAACTAGCTTCTAATAACTTCAGGGGAGTTCTTGCTTGTTTACGAGTTCATGCCGAATGGAAGTCTTGACTCTCACCTATTTGGTAGCAAAAAGTCACCAATCCCATGGAATGTGAGGCACAAGATAGGGCTTGGATTAGCATCTGCAGTGCTATATCTTCATGAAGAATGGGAGAGGTGTGTGGTGCATAGGGACATCAAATCAAGCAATGTCATGCTGGATTCCACCTTCAATGTGAAGCTAGGTGACTTTGGACTAGCCAAGCTCATGGACCATGAACTTGGTCCCCAAACAACAGGGATAGCTGGAACATTAGGGTACCTAGCACCAGAATATGTGAGCACAGGAAGGGCAAGTAAAGAATCTGATGTGTACAGCTTTGGTGTGGTGTCATTGGAGATAGCCACAGGGAAGAAAGCCCTTGATGTGATGGAAGATTGTGATGGTGAAAAGGGGTTGGTTGAGTGGGTTTGGGACCATTATGGAAGAGGAGAACTGGTTGTGGCAGTCGATGAGAGGTTGGGGAAAGATTTTGATGAAAGGGAAGCAGAGTGCTTGATGATTGTGGGGCTATGGTGTGCTCACCCTGATGCAACTATGAGACCGTCAATAAGACAAGCAGTTCATGTGCTTAATTTTGAAGCTGCCATGCCAATCAACCTTCCAACAAAGAGGCCTGTTGCAACATACCATGATCCTACTATTACACCAACACCAACACCAACACCATCAGTGCAAGATTCTATAACCACGAGCCTTCACACTGGCCGTTGATTTTGTCTACACTTGTTCATCATGTAACTAATGTCTTCACTTGTTAAACAATGAACAATAATATTTGCAATTTGCAAACATAAACTATAATTTTTATTTTTTATTTTCTATTTACAAAGAACACTACACATTGTTTAGTAAAAAGAATAAGCGTGTAAGTTGTAATATAATTGATGTCGATGTTCTAGTTGGCTTTATCTATCTAATATCTATCTCCGATTCATAGAAAATATCTACGTTTCTATTGTTCCATGCATATGAGACAAGCAAGCTAATACCTTGGTTAAATTGAATTCTGATCCAAAGAAGTAGCAGGACTAGAGTTTTGCTTACTCAATACGTGCTCTATAATTTTTCCGACATTGGGCTGTGTAAGTTGATGTCTGGTTTTGTTTAATTTGTTCTTACTTTTTTGTTCACAAGCTTTTAATTTTATCGTAGTAAATAACATTAACAATTCCGAAATTCCAAGTTTTAGCTGTAATTAACAAGGGCGCACCTCCCTAATTTTGGCGCAATTGGATGCATTTATAGATTTTGTCTTGCAATGTACAACAAAAAATGGAAGATGTTAGCCACGTCGCTCCGATCCACAAGATCACAATAATTCATTGTAGGATAAATTGTTGAAATTAACTAGGAGACCGGTGCAAATTAAAAATAGTCGAAAATTCTGTATCTTAAACCTTCAATCTAACGATTTAATTATCCTTTTTATCCACTAATCTAATATTTTGACCAAATTGATTATAATTTGGATTTTAATAACTATAATCCCAAACTACATTTAGAAACTGTCTTTAAAACAAAAATACAGAAACGAATGCATGTTCAATTCTCTCCTTAGCTGTGTCTCACATAATTTCAAAGGGTTATGGTACGTGTACATGTTAGAATATAAATACACATTGAAAATAAATTAAACTATAAATATATTTATACATAAATACATTAGTGATTGATTTTGGTGGCTAATTTTGGTGTTCAAATAGTATTTTTCTTTTTGAAAATTAATAAGTAAGCTAGTAACCCTATACAAAAATATTATTTATACATTAAAATTAGCCACTAATGTATTTGTATATAAATATATATGTGTTTTAGTTTATTTTCAATATATATTTATATTTTAGTATATATTATATACTGATAACTGATTTTGATGACTGATTTTGGCGTACATCATAACTCAACCTTATATTATACCTGCTCTCAACATGCACCATTATCATTGAACCAAAGAAACCACCATTTAAAAAAAAAGACATGGCTGTAAGTCCCATCTCGGCCGTTTCGTTCATCTTAATCCTCTCCTTTGTGATCAATGTGAAATCATCATCATCAGCATTTGACGTGTCTTTCAACTTCCCCCGTTTTACCCCAGATGATTTCATAGGTTTCGCCAACGATGGCACTATAAAACACGGTGTCATCAAACTCACAAAGAAGAACAAAACTGGATTCCCTCTCCAACACAGTGTTGGCCAAGCAGCATTCCTCCAACTTATCCGCATTTACGACAAACCCAACCGCAAAGTCGCAAACTTCACCACAGAGTTCACCTTTCTCGTCAACAGGAATAGCGCAACAAACTACGGCGATGGTCTCGCCTTCTTCCTCATGCCACCGGATTTCAAACTCCCAGATAGAAAAGATTCCAGTGGTGGATTCCTAGGAATCTTCACTCATCAAAACGCCCTAATAAATAATGACAATAATGGTCATAATAAGATCGTGCTTGTTGAGTTTGACAGCTTCAACAACGAGTGGGACCCGATTGAAGCGTACCAGATATCTCATATGGGAATCGATGTTGGGTCCATTAAGTCGGTGGCTACTGCGCCATGGTTAATTGAATTTGAGCCTGATGGAACCAAGGTGACTGCACGCATAAGCTATGATTCTAGGGCTAAGCGATTGAGCGTGAACGTGTTTTTTCATGATAAGGTAGCGGATTCGAGTTTGGTGCATGATATTGACTTGACTAAGGTTTTGCCAGAAGAAGTTTTTGTTGGATTCACTGCTGCCACTGGTGACTTGGTTGAGACACATGACATACTTTCTTGGTCCTTCCATTCTAAATTCTAGCTAGCTAGGGACATATATATGCATGCATGGAAATTGAAAGACACAACAATATATTGTTGATTGCATGCTTTAATTTGCTTTCTCTCATACACCATCATTCAATAGCTAAGGCCTTGATGGTTCTTATCTTATATCAGTGTCATGTATAACAAAATAATCATCATATCCTTTCTCAAGGATAAGAATAAAGTGAGTAGTGTGGTGCATATAAGCGACCTGCTGCACACATCTGTATGAACTGTAAGCTCTACTCATTAATAATGGAAAAATAACAATGCTTAAAAAAATGATATATATTAATATATCCATACTATTTTTTTATTAACTTTTTTAATATACAAAGACAAAAATTTTATCTACTTTCGCTCTGTATAAATTATTTTTAATACTATTTATATAACGTATTTTAATTTTCACTTGCTTTGATTAATAAAGTACTTACGCATATATGTATTTTTAAAAATGTTTAATAATTGATATTTAGGGTAAAGTACTAAATTAATTCTCTACGTTTTTGCGTAATCCTGTTTTGGTCATTAAGGTTTAAAGTATCCTATTTGAATCCAAAAAAGTTTTATTTAGTTTCAATTTAGTCCCACCGTGAGGTCAAAGATAAATAATTAACAAAATATCCTACATGACAGTAGTATAAGAACAAAATCGATAATTTGGAGAATAAGTACAAGTTCTAGAGGCACAAAATCAACCGTGGATGCATCAATACATGTATTTAACATTTTTTTTTAGTTTTATAGAAAATATTTCATTTTAATTATAAGAAAAATGGTAAATAAATGTATTGATGCATCACAGTTAATTTTATGCCTTTGGAGCTTGTATTTATTCTCTAAATTATCGACCTTGTTCTTATACTGTTGTCATGTAGGACATTTCGTTAATTATTTATCTTTGTCCTCCGATGAGACTAAATTGAAGCTAAATAAAATTTTTTTTGATTCAAATAGGACACTTTAAACCTTAAGAATTAAAACAGAATTACGTTACCAATTTAATACTTTACTCTTGATATTTAATATGCAAGTTTTATATAAAAGAAATTTAAAATATTTTTTTCAACTTATAATTATTTAGGTGCCTACAAACTAATGAAAAATTAGTTATTATATTTAATGATAAATACTTAATTGATAGATCAAACAAAATATAAAATCTGAAATATATACTTGCAAATAATTAATATAATGTATAATTAACAACTCTCTAATAAAAAGATAAGGGAGAATACTAATGTAATGATATTTTCACATAAAAATGACATGGTGAATTTTTAAATAATTTATTAAATATATTTAATTAAATATATAAAGCTATCTAACGATCGATAATGCTATATATCTTTATATGTAAAGATGTCAACCTTATGAGAGTATCTACCAGAGATAAAACCACCTAAACAAAAAAAAAAAATGTTATTAAAATCAAAAGTATTTAATTCGAGCCTTGGAAAAAGGAAATAGAAAAGCACATATTAATTCACCCCAAGTTTTAACTAGTCTCAATATACGGGATAACATTTTTTGCAACGAAAAAGTTGTTGCAATTTGCAAACAATAACTTTGCTTGCAATTGAATACTTTTGCAGCAAAAAATGTTGCTACACATACACGTTGCTGCATTGGCTAGAATTTGTTCCTAAAGATCATTTTAACCACATTTTGATTCGCTGCCAAAAGATATAAATTTTCAGCTTCATTTCTAATCTATACTCATTGCTACAATTTTTTTTTTTTTTGCTATAGTATAGTGAATTTTATTTAGCAGCCATGTTTTGTTGCTGAATAAAGTAGAATATAAAAAAACCCTACTTAACTACTATAACATCTTTAGCAGCCACAAAATGTCTCTACAAAATGTTATAGCCCACTACAAGAGTGTACCAATTTGACAGAGACTCTTCTATCTAGTATACATGATTCGATGAAAATTGTAATCTTTTGTCTTTGCATTGATAATATAGCCTTGTAATGGCAATGCGAATTTGGTTGTATCTATTCGACATTCCTCATCTTTCTGTTGTTAGTGTCCAAGGAGACATGTACTATAGGACAAGTGACACTCAAGATCCTTGCATTATTATTTTGTTAACAGTCGGTGTTTCCAATAATTTTCCATTCATTCAATTCAAAATCTTTCCTTGAATTTCCACCCAGGTTAAGTTGCTTCGTTGTGATAATGTTGAGTTAAAATTTACCAAAAATTAAAAGGGCCTATTATTTTTCAAAAAAGAAACTACATAATATACTCTTTACGACTATATTGTAAATAAAAATATTATGCGTGTAGTTTAACTTATTTTTAATGTGTATTTTATATTTTAATATATATTTTATATTAATAATTAATTTTAGCGTATGTTTAGCATACTTATTGTATATCAAAAATGTTATTTACATATTATTAAAATCAGCTATAAATTTTAACTACTATATATTTATATATAAATATATAAATAATTTAACTCATTTTAATGTATATTTTGTATTTTAATATATATTTTATATTAATTTTAATATGCACTTAACATTATTATATATATATATATATATATAGCATATTTTAATTAGATGTTTAGTTTTAGTTTGAGTTAATTTAATTCAATAAGAGTTAATATCTTAACTAAAGTAGAGTAACTTTGTAATTAAATATTTTTATAAGAGGGAAGAATATATAATTTCTATAAACATTAAAAAGTAAAGTTATATTTCTTATCATTGTTCAGAAGCTCAATGCCCCTTTGCCCCATTCCTCTCTGAAATTGAAAGAAAAAATAACTCAACCTGTACCCACCCGGCCCATTGACCCAGCCTCGCAGGCCCGCAGCCCGCAGCCACGCCAACCACTGCAGCCACCTCAACCCCGCAGCTCCGTCGCATGTACAGGCATCGTGTGTGGAAGGTCGGCGCCATCGCAGGAGCTTGAAGTCGTCTCCTCTGTTCGAGAGCGCTATCTCTGTGTTCACCGTGCCTCCGTCACCGTCATTGTAACCGTCACTGTCAAGAATTTCTTCGTGCTTCTCTCGCCGCCTGACATCTCTGTTCGTTCTGTCTTCATCCGTTAGCTGGAACCTTCCCTCGCCGTTGACATCTCTGTTCGCTCTGTTTGTGCTTCAGGTAGGTCTTCTCCTTTTCTCCATTTTGTAGTATTCATTTATTTGTGTATTTTAGCCTGAGTTTTGCGCTGTTCATTCTTGTGATTACTGATTCTGAAATTTCTAAGTTGTTCATGATTTTTAGTTTTGAATATCTTATCTTCTGTGACTAGGAAATAGGAGTCATTTATTTTGGTTAATTACTTAATTTTGTTCATGATTTTTGTTAGCTGGATTTTGAATTTTGTTTGCCGTGACTTGGAATCATTTTATAATATTTATTTGTGTATTCCAGCATGAGTTTTGTGCTGTTCATTCCTGTGATTACTGTTTCTGAAATTTCTGATTTGTTCATGATTTTTAGTTCTGAATATCTTATATTCTGTGACTAGGAATCATTTAATTTGGTTAATTACTTAATTTTATTCCTGATTTGTGTTAGCTGGATTTTAAATTTTGTTTACTGTAACTTAGAATTATTTTGTTTGAAATAAAAAACCCCAAGCCTTAGAGGGTAGAGAAAGAAGAAGAG
Organism: Arachis hypogaea; assembly: GCF_003086295.3. Taxonomy (NCBI): domain Eukaryota; kingdom Viridiplantae; phylum Streptophyta; class Magnoliopsida; order Fabales; family Fabaceae; genus Arachis; species Arachis hypogaea. The sequence goes on from NC_092048.1 coordinate 134,363,616, forward strand.
GAATTGAAGGAGAGATACGTTGAATCAATCAAAATGAGATGATGCTGTTATGACATGAGGTGAAAGCTAAGTGAATTACAATGAGAAAGGAAATTACTATTATAAACTAACTAACAAAAGTTGTTAGCATGTACTCCTTCTTACTAATCTCTAGCTTTAACTAAGCTAATTATAACTAATTTGTGCTGACTCATTACTAATTATAATTAAGTAAGTCCTTACTAATATATATACATACCATAACTCCTATCATTATCTCTAATTTTCTTAGTTTTTAAGCGGTTTCTTTTTTCTTTGATCTTCATCATCTCTAAATTATACTTTCTTGAAGACTGCTGTTGCTATGCTGATTTGACCTTGATCACTAATGCTAAGTTTGTCTCTGAAGTGTAGAAAGTTTTATGAGTGTATAACCTTTGTGAAAATATCAGCCACTTGCACAATTTTTGAAATGTGGTTTATTCCGATTTCTTTGTTGTTTACATGATTTCTAAAATAATACAAGTATATCTTAAAATATTTGGACTTAGAATGTAAAATAAGATTGACAGCTAATAATACTGTACTGAAGTTATCATAGTATATTATTAGAACTTCTATTAAAGAGAATTTTAACTCACTCATCATAGTTTTTAATCAGATCAATTATTCTACTATATCTACTATACTCCTATAGTATCCTTTTATACTTGACCTAGTCACAGTCGTTAATTTGTTGATGCCTAAGACACCAAATTCGAATCAAGAAATACACATTATTTACTAATAGACTTTTTATCATTAAAATCCTTAACCTAATTTGAATCACAATAAAAAATAACTGCTATAAAATTATTTCTTTTTAAATATAAATGATAGCTTATTGTACCATTTAAGTATTTCAATACCCGTTTCAACAATTTTTAATAAGAATCTAAATTAAAGGAAGTTGGATAAATTGAGAAAACTTGTACACACTATAAGAGATTTTAGGTTTGGTCACTATTAGATATTGTAAGTTGCCAATTACTTATCTAAATAGTTTTGGATCACCAAAGCTTGAACTTCCAAAAGTCGTGTTAACATTAGACCTCCATCAACATTAGTGTAAATCTCCCATATTCTTCATAGCAAACTTAGCCTTCAGTTTCTCTCTGACATCTCTGTTCGTTCTGTCTTCATCCGTTAGCTGAAACCTTCCCTCGCCGCTGACATCTCTGTTCGTTCTGTTCGTACTTCAAGTAGGTCTTCTCCTTTTCTCCATTTTATAGTATTTATTTATTTGTGTATTCTAGCTTGAGTTTTGCGCTGTTCATTCTTGTGATTACTGATTCTGAAATTTTTAAGTTCATGATTTTTAGTTCTGAATATCTTATCTTCTGTGACTGGGAAATAGGAATAATTTATTTTGGTTAATTACTTAATTTTGTTCATAATTTTTGTTAGCTGGAATTTGAATTTTGTTTGCTGTGACTTGGAATCATTTTGTAGTATTTATTTGTGTATTCTAGCCTGAGTTTTGTGCTGTTCATTGTTTGCTTGATGTCCCTTAATTTTGTTCTGAACTGAGTTAATTGGAATTGAAGTAGGTAATTGGAATAAGAGTAGATTTAATTTTGATCAGAAACACCTTGGATGTTGTTGTGTTATTTTTTCGAACCTTTCATCTTGTTATAGTTGCTGATGTTGTGTTGTTGTTGGTGTTTTGTTTTGTTTTTTTAATTTATCTTCTTGCAATTAATTAGTGATTAAAAGAGTAAGCGTGGTGTACCAAATATTTAAAGATGATTATATGGAATTATGGAGGGCATTTGTCAGGGAGTGGCTGAATAGAAAAAAGAAAAGTAGGTAAGCAATGGTTACTTTGTTGAATTGGGACCTTGCCCAAGTAGATAGAATTTGACTTCGAAACAGTGAAATTAATATAATCCACTTATAGTAATTATATCCCAAGGACTTGGGATGATCCCCTCTGTTTGCTTGTGTTCTTCTGTTACTTGAGGATATAGCCATTTTTTGCATTTGTTTTTAGTTAATTAATTCAAAATAGCCAACATAACCCTTCAGAGAAATTGTCACTGGAGTTAATGTTGCATTCGGTCCTGCTGCATTTTGGCCTTCTTGAAAGAGATAACCTTCATGTTTAATTTTCTGAACAATTATAGGCTTCTGTTTTTCCCTCAAGTGATTTTATCGAAGCAATGAATGATGTTGTCAACACAATTACAAAACTCCAAAAGCGAGGTGAAAATCCACGCAACGGTAATTTAGACGATGACTACTTTGTTGACCCATTGGTGGTGAAGAGTAAGGGAGCTCCCAAGAAAAACTCAAAATTTAAGCAACGTAGAAGGTGTTCAAACTGCGGTGTGACAGGGCACTACAACAAAAATTGTCCTAATGTTCCTGGTAGAATCCCAAAGGAGCCGGTAGACGATGATACAAAAAAGAATATCAGCAGCCATCTTGACATCCTCACTAAGATATCTCATACTATAACTATGTTTAGAATTTCGTTGTATGGTGATTCGGCATATTGTGTTTTGGATTTATAAACTATGTTATTTTTATGCTTTTGTAACGGAAGATGACGTTTGGTTTGTGATCAACACAAAAGACATGACAGTATGAAAAATCTGCAGAAGATGGAAAAAGATAGGAACATTGGTGGTGGAACAACACCAACCTCAGCAGCTAAATCGGCTTTTACTGATCAAGTGAAAACATCAAGTCCTGGTCCCGATATCCTGGTTTGTGCATCTACAAGTAACGAAGAGTCCGGGATGAATTCCAGAACAACTGAGTCTCCTGTTGTGGCCCCTGAAACTGGAATGGCAGATTGAAGATGATTCAAATTTTAGGATGATTGGTAATTTTGTACCATTTACTAATTACCTTTGTTTTGTATAGTTTGCATTCATTAATTGATTTGACATTTATTGAACTAAGAAGATTATGTCATTTTACTCATTTACTATTAAATTTTTTAAATTTCTTTTCTTTTATGTTATCACCTTTTTCGTTTACTAAAATAGGACAACATAAGACATAGAATAAAAATACGATGTTTAAAATGTAACTGAAAAACTTGTCACGTACACTACCAAAAAATAGAGTTTAGCCACCAAATTTTAACTACGAACGCTAAATCGTGTATTCTATTTATCACCAAATTGGCTCACATTGACGTGCCATAACCGACCTGTCTTTAATAGATTTATTAAGCTATAATATTATTTCTTAAAAATATTCTAACATTAACATAAATTTTTAAAATTAAATCTAAAAATATAAAAAATTAAATTTAGATAAAATTAAAAATTATAAAGATAATTTAAATATTCTAATACTTGAGCTACTTAAAAAGATAAAATTTATTTAGCTAAAATAATATAATTTGAATAAATAATAAAAAGTTTAGTAATTTTTAAGTAAAAAAATTTTTAATAAATCTTTTAATAAAAATAAATTGGTTTATTATTTGTTAGATTTTAAAAATGACAATAAGTTAAAAAAATAATCTTTATTTATATGATTTAGTACTCACTACGCATCTTTGTGAGTACTGTACTCTTAATATATACATAATTATCTTTTTTAAAAATTATTTTGCGAAATTATAAATTAAATTTTTATTTATACAATTATTCAATTGGTATATATTATTAATTAATTATCTATTAACTATTTTAAGTCATAAGAAAATTAATACTAATTAATTTATGAGTAATTACTCAACTTTTACTTCTTATATTCAACATATAATCAGCGACCCAATATTAAAAAAAAAGTCATAACAAATTCAGACATACATTATATCCAACAAACTAGCCAAATACATCTGTTTTAAAACAATATGCTTTCATTCTCACAATTAGTCATGAAAATTACATTGATCAAAAGATTGATGAAAAAATAAAACCAATTTAATAAAGAACAAGAACAAAACAGATAATAGAACATGAGAGAAGCAAGCCCTCCTAACATTTTAATTTGTACTTTGGATATCCATCCCATGAACCAGCTAACACGTTTTGAGATTATCTCACCCTACAACCATTGAAATAAAGTACTAAACACTGTTTCAAGTTTTAACTCCTTGAAGCTAAACAAAGATACTGCATATCATCGCAGAGACAAATTCAATGGATGCCTCTCATAGCTTCTGATTCTATGGCCCCAAGTACCAAACATCACAGCTCAAGATATCAATAATTACAGCTTACTGAATGATTACCTGACAATGCATGAAAACTAGAAATTCTAAAATAAAAATACAAAAAAATTGAAAGATTTGTTACTTGTGACTATTTCAAAATGCATCTATAAAATTTTATTGTACTTGATGGCTATTGAGAAAAATGTGCATCCAAGTTTGAATGCACCCTAGGAATTATTAAAATTAATAATCTTCCATTAAAGCTTTTGGCATACAGGAATTAGAATGCAAGTCAATGGAATTAGAATATAAGGGTTTGTACTAGTATTATGACTATTATGTATGTTTTGATGCACAATTTTATAGCTTTGTAAAAGAGGAACATTATCAATAGCTTGTAAAAGCTAATTGATATTATTACAGATCCAATTATACTGCAAAATACAAACAAGAAAAAATTTAAAGCAAATAAATAATTAAGCAAACTAACGTAATCAACTATGAGTTTGATGAATAAAATAATGATAAAATATAAGAACTCATTGTATAACGTCGTGGAGGGTACAAATTGATCCACTTATGTCTATTATAACAAGTATGAGTACGTTAGAGAGCAAATTATTGATTTATTATTGATTTTTTTTTAGTTTGGTATAAGAGTCTACTCGATTTCAACTATTTTGATTTGAGGTACAATTCATTTTGAGATAAATCTATTTGAAATATGTTTTTCTTCATTATATTTTTCCATCACTAAGACTCAAGAATGATTTAAACTAACAAAACAAATGACACAAAGCAATTTCCTTACTCATATGCATTAGTATATTTGTTATTCCATGTCAAAATTGAACAAATGGTACCTTCTAATGTGCAGAGTATCACCAAAGAACACAACTTTTGTAGCAGTCACAATAACAATTGAGAGTGGCTAGAATGTTAGCTACATACACAAAGTGCAATTCCCAGCATTGCTCATGAGCTTTCCGAATATTTCCTAATATAATTTTATCATTCCACCAATAGATTAAATCCAGGCATAGTTAAGTTAGAGTAAAATACCTATTTGATGCTTAATTAAAACCTTCATAATTTAGCTCCAAAAGACATTATATTTTCATATGCTATCTGAATAAGAATTTAATAAGCACCGAAAGAACTCTAGAAGAAACAATGCAAGATGGATTCCTGTTATTGGCTCAAAATTCTAAACCACTAATACTAGCTTCTTTATTTAGATTATATCTCAAAATTCAAAACTACTAATACGGTCAAAGAAACTCATTAAGTCCTTAACTTATACACTATTAAAGGCATTAAAATTAAAAATAAAAAATAAGGCCAAAAGCTAATAAGAAAAATTAAGGCATGTAAAGCACGTTCCATAAAAAAACTATATACTAGTATTACTCTTTGAGACTGATCATATGCCAACTGCAATAAAAAATATATAAAATTAGGTGCACAATATGTTCTTTTATTGTAGATTATCATAGAAATTCAATATTAGACACTTAAGGTCATTCTTCACAATTACCTTGCTTGAAAGATATCGGATTTAGAATCATAGGTAAACAAGACATATAAATTGTGGAGCCCTGCAAGAGAATAATGCATAACAATGTGTTCCTTATTTGTTTTTGGTTAACTTGTTTGTTTGTTGTATTAATATAATGTACTCGATACATAATTCAGCCGAATTTAAGAGTCTAATAAATTCTTATAGGATAAAAAAAAGTTCTCCACATATTATTAATAAAAAATCAATTAAATTGTGACTCATGTTTTTAATAATTTATGACATAAATTTTCCTATTTTATTTTTTCAATTCAATTAAATGCCAAACCAATTGCCATCGTAAGGATTCAGGAGCATTAGTTTCATACTTTCATTTCATGTGTCCAGCCGTCCAGTTGTTCTTTTGATAATTTTTTTTCTTTTAATAAAAAATACTTTTATATAATTAATTAATTATAGAAGTATTTGAATATAATTTGTAAAACAAGTATTTATTAAAAAGTAATTATTCATATCAACATAATTAATGTGATACTGAGAAAATCTTCTTTTTAAACAAATTATCATTTTTTAATTGAGTGATCTTTTCTATTTATATAATAAAATAGAACAAATTAATGGCATCTTAAAATTAATTAAAGATAGCCTTTTAATTCATTTACATCCCAACAACCATGATCGATAATTCGATATAGCTAAAACAATAAAAAAGCTAAGGTAGAAACACAACTCAAAAACTGACTAATTGAATAGAGTTCATTATTAAAATCATAGAAAATCACAGAAAATCAAAAACATAAAAGAAATCATCATCCAAAAAGTAGTGCTCTTCCCATTGGATTGGAACAAGAAGGCATGCAGAAGTTTACTATGTTGACATCATAATCTATACATAAGATAGATTAGAGATTTTAAGAAAACTGGCTAGCATAGTTGTCCTTGACATGAATCTATACAATATTCCAAACTAACAATCAAATCACCAGGAAGAACCTTCCTCTATTCATGAATTGAAACAAGAATGACATGCATTGACAAACTTACTCACATCAACATGAGACAACAACAAATAACAAAGCTACTTTACTTTAAGGTACATAAGACAATGATGACAAAAAACAGAGAGACAAACATTACCTTTGAAGCAAGCAAGCATGTTTGGAACTCAAATTTGGTTGCATTTTCTTTTTCCTTCCCTTGGGACCTTGTATGCAATGGCTTTGTTGCAGGGGATGCCAGGAAAAAGAGAGACCCTAAACCAATCATCGAAGCCACGATTTATGCTGTACATGTTCATGCTAAGGACCTTCCAATCTAAGAAATCACACTCCATTGGGGACCTCACAGATCTATGCGGGATCCGGGAGGGATGGGATACAACCTTCTTCACAATGACTTGAAGAACCAACACGCACAGGACTGGGTCCTGTCTTCGTTCCTTTGCAAAGCCAGGTAACATAACGAGAAATGTGCCTTTGCCATCAAGATCAACAAGCACAGACCTTTCCTCATGATTGAAGGATGGCATTCTATCTAAGCAGCCTTAAAGTCTTTGGAAGATAACAGACACCCAATTCATCCACCTGGAAAGCACACATCAAGTATTTTTCTCCAATGTATTTGCATGAAAGTGCCAGGTATTTTCCAGGATAAAACAAGTCTGTAACAATAGCAATACCAATACGAATAATAATACTCAGGAGTAAACAACATGAAGATGCAGGAAATTACCTGATACCTGGAGTACACATACTTGGAAGAAAGGACCGACGCTGGCCACCCACTTGGACACAAAAAAGAACGCGTAAAATTATTGCCACCCTCACTGGTCCAATGTGAGTTATAGGTGTCATAAGAGTAGATGAAAACTCTTCCATCTTCAAAACAGATTTGGAGGTATAGCTTACCATAGAAATACATGTGATCAAGTAAGGAATGTGAGTGTTGGTCAGGATGATCAGGGGCCCAAACCTTGGTCGCAGCGCATAAAACCCAAAAATTCGGAGGACTAGCCTTATGTACGAGATGATCGAGACCACACATCCTTATAAAATAACAAACACTTCAGATTTTGTGAAGAGCATAGAACCCGGTATCAATAACTTTGAAAAATCATCTATTGGATTCGACTCCTCCACCTCCTTGTCAAGGTCTAGTTCGTAGACTTTTTTGGAAGGATAGCAAGGATCATCACAATAATAATCAAGTACGGACAAATATTTGAAACTTCCAACGAGATGAATCTTGGAATCCAACTCCAAAGCGTGCATGCGACCCAGTGGAAGATCCACGCTGAAATTAAAGGAAACAGAGACAGATTTTCCCAAACCACAGCCTCCTCCTCCACCTTCTTGGGTTGATGCTGCAGATCTTTGTATGCATTAGTACCATAAGGCATCGTTGATTCTTTCCCGCCGCTATACCTTCCTTCTCAATCAACGCAATTAACTGCCTCAAAAAAGGAGACAAACGAACAAAACTTAGTTGACACTCAATTAACAAGGCACTACAATGAAAATTAAAATTGAGAATTCATAAGAATGTGCAAAGGTAACGTCGTTTTGTAGGACGGAGACGGCACGACAGACGGAGAGAATGGGGCACCCAATGAGGCGGTTATACTCGGGTGGTGACGACGGCGACGGAACGGGTGAGGAGATGCAGAAAATTATGGTTCATTTTCTGGGAGCATGATTTGGGGAAGAAACAAAAATTGGGTTTTTAATAGTTTAGTAAATTATATAATTACTCACTTTGGGTTATAATTTAATTACCAATAATTTAACTATAGTTAACATAACTACTAATTAAAGAGTAACACGTCATAGAAGGTAATGTACATGTTATTATAGGAAGGAGAGTAGAATTTACGATATATATAATCAACTGCTAAATAACTCCCAATCGAATTAACACACTAATATTTCTAATTCATTTTCCTATTTAGTTTCCACACAACCAGCGTGGAGTGTAATGAATTGTTAATTTCTTTCCGCGCTCATAGAAAATGTAAATGCTTTTTCTCCTATGAGAAACAAGACAATGGAAGCTTTATGCAAAAGTCAAAATGACATTGTTGAAGTCACCATTATTTATCCAACGTTATTATTACTAGGTCAAGTGGTCAACTACTAAGCGTTCATTTGGCTTCGTCTAGTCTATTGAATTAGAAACAAAAACTCTATAAATATATATAGTGGGTATAACACTTTGACATTATCCAAATATCGATTATCTTAATTAGCATGTTTATTGAAGCCATGTCCTTATACAAATCAAAGCCCGTTTTCTTGATCCTCATTCCTCTTCTCATGCTGCACCGCAATTTAAGGACTAGTTTCGAATTCTCAGACTTTTCTAGTCCATACAGAAACGAACTCTTCATCTTCCAAGGTGATGCCTCTGCATCATCCAACGGTTCCATTCAACTCACGAAGATCGAAAACGGTAAACCAATCCCTAACAGTGTTGGTAGAGTCTCTTATGGCCTACCAGTGCGCCTCTGGGACTTGAAAACCCAGAAGCTAGCAAGCTTCACCACTAGCTTCTCTTTTCTTGTGTCACCAAATGGCGGAGACGGAATCTCATTCTTCATGGCACCTTTTCATTCTCCAATCCCCAAAGATTCACAAGGTGGATACCTTGGTCTCTTCAATCCCGACGCTTCACTAGCTCCCTTCTTCAGAGATCCTACGGTTGCTGTAGAATTCGACACGTTTTCCAATCCATGGGATCCTGCGTTTGCGCACATCGGCATTGATGTGAACTCCATTGTTTCCGTAACTAGTGTGCCATGGCTGAATGGGGTTGAGGGTTTGAACACTACAGTATTTGCCACTGTAAGCTATGAGGCAGTAACACAAAATTTAAGCGTGGTGGTGAGTTACTACAGTGGAAGCGTTCTTGGTGGGACTACGGTGAACGCCTCACTGTCGCATGTGATTGATTTGAGGAACGTTCTGCCGGAAAGGGTAAGCGTTGGATTCTCCGGTGCCACGGGACAGTTTGTTGAAGTAAACAATATTCTTTCTTGGAGTTTCAGTTCTGCCTTCTATTAGGCAATAATAATAAAACAAATAAGTTAATCAAATTGTGTTAAGGAATTAGTTAATAAACAAATAATGTAAAAATGTTGTCATTATATATTTGTATATATATAACTCATTTTTAATATATATTTTATATTTTTATACTAGTAACTAATTTTAATATAAGTCTAACATAATTGTAAATAAAAGGTTAATTGAATGTGAGGTAGTGACTACACAGCACGCAACGACAAACTTGAGTGCAAAACAGCTAATGAGCGAGCGAGATTAGAGATACGAGTGAGTGCAACAACAACACCAGTCATGAAAGAGGTGAGAGAGCTTGAGTTTGAGAGAGAGAGAGTAAAAAAAAAGACAATGACAATGAAAGGGGAGAACTAAGCCAGCAAGGAAAAGCAAAAGAAGTCCACTGCAAAAACAAAAAAAAACGGGGAAGAAATAGAGGAAGGGGAGCAAGAAGGCAACGAAAACAGTATCCTCTACGAGATCACGAACACAGAAAAGGAAGACAAAGCAAGCTTGGGAAGGAAATGGAAAAAACAGGCCAGAACCGGGACGGGTAAAATAGAGCCAAAGAAAGAAATAGAGAATAGAGCCCAGAAAAGAAAGATAAGCATGATGGAGGACATGGAGATAGAAGACGAAGCATCACTGCAAAAGAAGAAAACAACAACAAGCAACCAGGGAACGGCAGAGGCTGCTGAGCAGCCCTGCCGAGATCCATGAGGATGTTAAGTTGGAATTGCCGTGGGCTTGGGAACCCATGGGCAATGAGAGCTCTTACCAAGCTCATCCAACAAAAAGCTCCCAACCTTGTTTTTCTGATGGAAACAAGGAAGAAGGCAGATGAGATTATGAGACTGAGACACAAAGGAGGTCTACAAAATGTGATTGGAGTTGATTGTAGCGGTGAAGGAAGACAAAGAGGGGGTGGGCTTGCTGTTTTGTGGGAAAGCTCAATTGAGGTAAAGCTTCTATCAATGTCAACAAACCATATAGATATGGAAGTGAAGAGGGAAGGGGAGACAAACTGCTGGAGGGCAACTGGCTTCTATGGTTGGCCGGAGATCCAAAATAAAAAATTAAGTTGGGACCTCCTTAATGATCTGGGACAAAATTCAAACACTCCATGGGTAGTGTTTGGTGACTTTAACCAGGTGTTATGCCAAAAAGAAAAGCAAGGTGGAAATCCAATTACTCTGTCTCAGATCAAAGACTTTCAAGAGGCTGTCCAATCTAGTGAACTCCTGGACCTGGGCTACATGGGACACCCCTTTACCTGGTCAAATGGACAAGCAGGGCAGAGAAACATTCAAGAACGTTTAGACAGAGCAATGGCAAATCTGGATTGGAAAGAGAAGTTTCCAAAAACAACAGTCCAACACCTTCCAAGATACAAATCCGATCATAGCCCCATTCTCATAGACCTAAATGGGGAGGTGGGGAAAAGGCGAAAACAACACCGTAAATTCAAATTTGAAGAATTATGGTTAACAAATGAAGATTGCGGGAACATCATAGAAGAAGCCTGGAAAAATAGCAATGGGGGGATTCAAGGAAAACTAAAGGTTTGCGCTGAAAAGCTGGAAATCTGGGGGAGAGAAACTTTTGGAGATATCCCAAAACGGATACGAAAAGCACAAGAAGAAATAAACAGCATCAATGAATCACCACAAACTGATGAAGTAGTAAAGAGAGGCAGGGAATTGGAATCAGAATTAGATGAGCTTCTGAGGATAGACGAGATCCGATGGTGCCAAAGGTCCCGGGTGAGCTGGCTAAAATATGGAGACAAGAATACTAGTTTCTTCCACCAAAAAGTCACCCAACGGAAGAAGAGGAACCGGATTGACTCAATTGTAGATGATCGAGGAGTTAAACATGAAGATGAGGAGCAGATTGAGGAGATCATGAGAGGTTTTTTCGAGACCCTTTTCACCTCGGAAGAAACTAGAGATATCAAAGAAACGGTAGAAGTGGTCAAAGGGAGGATTAAGGAAGACATGTTCGAATTTCTCAATGCTGATTTTTCTAGAGAAGAAGTCTATCAAGCTCTCCAACAAATGCACCCTACAAAAGCTCCTGGCCCAGACGGAATGCTCGCAATCTTTTACCAAAAGATGTGGAAGAAGGTGGGGGAGGAAGTAACCGATGCTGTCCTAAAAATTCTGAATGAAGAAGGAGACCCAACACCGATAAACCAAACCTACATTTGCATGATTCCAAAAGTAGCGAAGCCCAGGCACACAAGAGATTTCCGGCCTATATCCCTATGCAATGTCATCCTCAAGCTTGTGACCAAGACGATGGCTAATAGATTAAAAGCAATCCTCCCCCAAATTGTCGGGGAAAACCAAAGTGCTTTCGTCCCCGGGAGACTCATAACTGACAATGGCTTGATTGCCTTTGAAATTTTTCATTACATGAAAAAGAAAACAGTGGGAAAGAGAGGTTATGTGGGGTTAAAGCTCGACATGGAGAAAGCATATGACCGGGTGGAGTGGAATTTCCTTAGAGAAGTCCTCATTTCTATGGGATTCCCAAGTAGATGGACGAATACGATTTGGAATTGCATCAGTTCAACATCCTTCTCCATCCTCCTCAACGGTATTCCCACTAAATCTTTCACTCCGACTAGAGGCTTGAGGCAAGGGGATCCACTATCCCCGTACCTTTTCATTCTTTGCGCTGAAGTACTTTCCGGATTACTTAGTACAGCTCAGAACAGAAGTTTGATACATGGGATCAGAATTTCGAGGAATGGGCTAGAGATTAATCACTTATTCTTCGCGGATGACAGCATACTATTTACTAGAGCCTCGGACCAGGACATCCAGGAAACAAAAGATGCTTTGACTACATACCAACAAGCTTCAGGGCAACGCATAAACTTGGCAAAATCCGAGTTTTCTTTTAGCCAAAACGTACCAACAACCAGACAAAGGCTTATCCAAGAACGGATGGGAATAAAGGCTGTGGAAAGACACTCGAAGTACTTGGGGCTTCCAACATTTGTGGGGAGATCCAAAAAACAAGTGTTTGAGTTTGTCCAAGAAAGGGTGTGGAAAAAGCTAAAAGGGTGGAAGGAGAGATTCTTGTCCAAGGCAGGAAAGGAGGTGCTAATAAAAGCTGTAGTCCAATCTATTCCTACCTACATCATGGGGTGCTTTAGGCTACCAAATAGCCTATGCCATCATATAGAGTCAATGATAAACAGATTTTATTGGGGTGCTAAAAATGGAGAGAGAAAAATTCATTGGGTGAAATGGGACAAACTCTGTCAACCAAAACAGAATGGGGGACTGGGTTTCAGGGACATAGAAGCATTTAACTCAGCCCTCCTGGCAAAGCAAGGTTGGAGACTTATGAAGAGCCCAGAATCACTAGCAGCCAGGACAATCGGCAGCAGGTACTTCAATAGGAGGAATTTTCTGAATGCAGGAGTTGGGTTCTCCCCCAGTTTTACATGGCGAAGCATCTGGCAAGCAAAGGGTGTTGTGGAGATAGGAGGCTGTTGGAGAACTGGAGACGGAAAAATGATCAAGATTTGGAAGGATCCCTGGCTCCCCAAACAGAACGGTTCCAGAATATGGTCTCCCCCAAAAATTTTAGACCCTAACGCTACTGTAGAGACACTGATAAGGGAAGAAGAAAAGGCCTGGAATACAGATCTTATTAACCAGATCTTTGCCCCATTTGAAGCCAGACAAATTCAAGAAATTCCAATCCCAAGATCAAAGCAGACAGATACTTTTATATGGAAAAAGTCAAGAGACGGAATGTTCAGAGTCAAATTAGCCTACCACCAAATTAAAGCTCAAAACAGACACCAATCTAGCAACAACTATGAAGAACAGAGAGAGGACAATACCTGGAAGGAGTTATGGAAGACCAAGGCACATCCAAGGACACTCAACTTTATCTGGAGGCTGCTACATAAGTCCCTGCCAACTAAGAAGAATCTGAGCAGAAAGGGGGCTAGGTGCATACCCACTTGCATGCGCTGTTGGGAAAGTGAGGAAACCGAAGAGCATCTGATCAGGCAATGCGACTTTGCGAGAAGATTCTGGTTTGCCTCACCCCTAAATCTGAGAACTGAGCAAGAAGAGGGTTTAACACTAAGAAAATGGTTTCTTGATATTCTAGGAAAACTCCAACTGAAAGAGAAGGGATTTTTCTGTACCTTAATTCACCAATTATGGAAAGCCAGGAACCAACTCGTGTTTGAAAACAAAGAGCGGCCAATTATAGAGGAAATTGAAACTGCAACCAGAGTGTTCAAAGAGCACTGGAAGGCACAGAAGAAAGAAGAAGAATTCCGCACTGCTCAGGTAGATAATCGACCTCATCAACAAATTTGGGAAGCACCTCCTAATTCGATGGTGAAGATTAATGTGGATGCTGCAAAAGACAGGGACAATAAAGGAGGGGTAGGTGTGGTTGCTAGAAATTGTTGGGGCCAAATAATGGCAGCGGCAACCTGGTCTTTACCTTTTCCTTTGGAAGCCCACGAAGCAGAGGCATATGCAGTTCAATGGGGGATAAATTTTGCTTCAGAGTGTTGTTTCACGGAGATTATTGTTGAAAGTGACAATTTAGAGGTTGTGAAAGCGTTAAAACATGGAAGAATCTCAGACTCTTATTTTGGATCATTCATTGCTGATGCCTTGGATTTATGCAAGAAATTTAGATTAGTTTCCTTTAGTCATGTGAAAAGAAATGGAAATAAAGTAGCCCATGAGTTAGCCCAATTGGCAATTACCACTCCAAATTATGTATGGATGGAGGAGGCCCCAGGTCATGTAACAAATTTGGCCATGTGCGACATACTGGCTCCAATTGAATGAACATTTCCATTTCCAGTAAAAAAAAAACTAATTTTAATATAAGTCTAACATAATTGTAAATAAAAGGTTAATTGAATGTGAGGTAGTGACTACACAGCACGCAACGACAAACTTGAGTGCAAAACAGCTAATGAGCGAGCGAGATTAGAGATACGAGTGAGTGCAACAACAACACCAGTCATGAAAGAGGTGAGAGAGCTTGAGTTTGAGAGAGAGAGTAAAAAAAAAGAGACTCAAGAGAAGAGGGACATCGAGAGTAAATTAGAGCATTAGAGGAAAGTTGTGACATGCGGTTTTTGAATTTTTTTTATATTTTGTTTAAATTTGAACAATGACTAAGAGAAGGGGGTTAAATCTAAACTACTTTTTTTGCAGAGATATTTTTATTTTTGTCTCATAACAAGTTAAGATATATTTTTTATTTTGTTTCCTGAGAACTAGAATCAGAAAAGAAGCAGAGAAGAAGAATTGATACCAGATATATTCTGGTTCAACTACTAGGCGCAATGTAGCTTACATTCAGTCTCCATCATAACAGTGATAGAATTTCACTATCTTTTTCAAGATTACAAACACCAATGCTTTCCTAGGATCTACCCAATCTTATTTGGGACAAATTTATATTCTAACCTCAATATGAATTTGACTTGGACTCAAACTAAGCTTTCAACAACAAAATGCTAACCCAACTTGTAAGGGAATCTCCACAGATCATGACACACAACAGAAAGATGTACAAAGAAACTTTGAGACATCTATGGCTTTTTCTCTAATATTGCTTACTGTCTTTTACCTCTCACTGGCTTTTTCTTACAAATCTCACCATGTTTGTCTTTTACCATGAGACTCATACAACAATACTAAGAAAAAGAAACTAAATGAACTTCATTGAAGGAGAAGAACTCAGGAAGCTTTAGGGTAGCTATGAGAACTCTGTGCTTTTTCACTTTTTCTCCTTAATCTCAACCTTTGGTCGTTCACCCTTAATATATAAGGGGAAGCTTCCAAGGTTGAAACCGGTTCAACCAACCCAACAACTTATTCTCCAACCTTAGAGTAGCAGCGATTCGAATAGAGAGGAGAGAGAGGGAAACCAAACCTGCTTGCATGTACCTCTCTCATCCTTTTTCATGCATCTTCTTCAATCTTGGTCATTGATCTTGACTTTGGCCCCAAAAATTAATTCTCAGCGTTGATGAACATCTGACCCAGGACAACTTCATGATTTTCATTTTTGCTTCTTCCTTCTTGATACTCAGAGGCTATCTTCTTCTTTGTGGCACTAAAACGGAAATAAGCTTTTTACAAAGATAGATTTGCTTCCTGACCGAGGCCGATCTTTTTCTTTTTTGGAAACAAATCTTTAAACTTTTTTTCAAATCTTTCCTTCTGTGATAAAGATCTTTCTTAACCTTTTTTCATAGACTTTTCTTCTGAGACTTCATTTTTCTTCTATCTTCTTCTTGAGTGATAGATGTGACCGAAAGCAAGAGAGAAGAGAAAGAAGAAAGAGAAAAGAAAAGCTCTCGGTGAAAGCTTTCAATACAAATTAAATTGAATTGAATTGGGAGTTTCTGTTACCAAGGAGTGTAGTGACGTGTGAAGTTTTTAATGTAATTAAATCAAATTGAATTTTATCTTTCAGTTATCAAGACATGCAGTCACTTCTTAGACTTTTGGTTACTTGAGAAAGTTTCTTGTGATCACCGAATGGTTTATGAACGTTTTGGGCCACTTTGAGTTTCTTTGCCTTTTAATTGTTTAGCCACTTGAAGTGAATAATTATTATTGGGCTAAACTTGTTTAGTAATCAAACTGAACTTTCATCACTTGGGTCAAGAAACAATTTTATTTTTCTTCCTGCACACTAATGAAAATATCAAACAAACTATTGGAAGCATTTTGAACATTTAATAATATTTTAATAATTTCTTAATTTATATTTTAATAATATTTTATCATCATTTCAGTTTTTCAAACTCAACAATCTCTCTCTTGATGGCAAACATTATTAAACTGAGCTGAAAGAGTTAGGGTAAAAAAATTTCCTTTGAAGATGTGCCGAAATCTCCCATTTTTTTGTTCAATGTGCTCCCTTTTAATGTGTGCCTAATTTACAAAAATATTCACAGAAACGACACCCTGTATGCAAGCTCTAAAGAATTTCTAATATAAAGATTTTAAAAAAAATAGAACCTTTAGGATAGTGCCAGATTTTCATCAAGAAAAATTTAGCAAACACCTTAATAAAATTCTACAATCCAGACAGTACATATACACTTAAGTAAATAAGTTTATCAATAAAAATCAAGGTTCAAGTTGAAATTAATCCTCTAACATAAAAATGTTCAAAATAGTGAGCCAAATTAGAGTACAAAATAGAACACAAATATGAATCAGAGTGCTCAAAGTATATCAAAACAAGGCAGTTAAATTGCTGAAACAAAACAGTTTTAATTTAGTCCTTTTTTTTCTCTTTTTTTTTTTTATTTTTCTCCTCTTTTTGTCATCAAGAAGGAATCTACAAGCACAAAAGATTAAATAATACAATCCATAATGATTCATGCATAAAACAGACAGTATCAAATTTAAGTTTAGTATAGTCATCCAAGTCAAATGAAAAATAGTTTAGTTAAGTCAAAAAGAGCAAACTAAAGAAGTATTCAGCAGCGCAACAAGAAACAAACTTAGGCATAAAAAGATTCAGTATCAGATTCTATAATATCTTTTTTCTTTCTCGAAATGAGCTATGTCCTCATCAAAAGAGTCCAAATACTTAAGAAGCAAATTTACCTTTTCATAAAATTTTACCAAAGTCTTTTCATTTTTCAATGTACCTTCCTAACGTCTTTGTAGGATTTCACCACCAGTTTGGATATGGTTGAAAACTCTAAAAAAATATTTTTGGTAAATAGTTGAGAGAGGATAATAAAAGTTATTTTTTGTTATAGAAGTGAAAGGTTTTAGTATATACATGTGTGTGCGCGCATGTGAATCTGTGTATTAGTGATTTGTATAGACTATAGAGTGAAAAATGTATATAATAGTAAATTATTCATCTTTAGTGTATTTTGTAATGTTTATTGTCAAAAATATAACTTGAGTAGACTTTTTAGTAGCTAAATTTATTGCATATTTATAAATAGAAATTAGGAATCCTACCTGACATAGTTAGTTAGAGAGTATGATTAGGTGAATAAGTTAGTGACTCTGAATTATTACATATAGCTTCTATATAAACATCTTGTAAAACTAATGCACTCACTAGTTGAGTATTTTTCAATTTTCGTATACTCCTATTTCTCTCATTCTCTCTCAACACATTCTCTCTCATCTTGTTTCATCATAGATGAAGCTTGATGCTTTCTCTCTAATTTTTACACCCTTTATTTTTGGATTTGTAATAGAACTTGATGAGAGAATGATCTTCTCTCTAGTGTGTTTTTATAATTATCAAAATTCAAGAGATCTAATTAAAAAAATAAAAATTAGTGCAAAGATTTAATTAAAAAATATAAAAATTTAATTAAAAATTTAATAAAATTATAGGATCGAATTAGTAGAATAATTAAACTTTTTAAATTTATTTATTATAAAATGTAATTTGACAAAAATTACTCATTTTAAAATCTAAAAACTACACATCCAACTAACCATTAAATGATGTGATTGTTATAACTTATAAGACATCTTATTACTTACTGTGTTAATCATATGTTCTAAAATAAACTTTGGTCAAACAAAAATTATCTTTAATTCATGACGTCATATGTCTATATATTCAATCAATTTTAACTTTTATATTGCCAAGCTTGATTGTAGGCAATAAGAATATGATGCTAATTAATATTGCCAAAATCTCATTGTTTTGATCACCCTTTACATTTTTGTCTAAGCGCTAACTACCGCCTCATGTGCTCTATGCAAGTCATTTGGCTTCTTCATATAACATTTGATTTTTCTTTATTTATTTATTTTTGGCAGGCTTTGAGAGTTGAGAGCTCCTTATATATACCTTAGTAATACATTGCTATTATCACAAATCCACAACAATAACAAACTCAATTAGAATAATTAATCATATATAACCATGGCCATTATTACCCACATTAATTCATGGATTCAAATAATGACCATTGCATTCCTTATGCTAATCCACAATGTGAATTCAGCATCATTCACATTCCCAAACTTTTGGTCACCCACAAAGGACATTGTCTTCGAGGGTGATGCCGATTACTCAAACGGCGGTTTAACTCTCACAAAGATTGTAAACAGTGCTCCCATTGGCAACAGTGCCGGCCGAGCCTCCTATTCTTCCCCCGTGCGCCTCTGGGACGCCAACACCGGCAACCTCGCCGCTTTCACCACCACCTTCTCCTTCACCGTGGAACCATTCCTCTATAAACCCTTCGGTGATGGCATCGCCTTCTTCATTGCGCCCTTCGTATCAGAGCTGCCCAAAAATTCAAGTGGCGGATACCTAGGGCTCTTTAACGCCGACACTGCTTTGAATTCCTACAAAAATCAAATAGTTGGTGTTGAGTTTGATTCGTTTAGCAATGCATGGGACCCTAACACTGCTCATATTGGGATTGATGTGAATTCCATTGCTTCAGTAACAACAACGCCATGGCAACCGGGGAATGTTGCATCTGCCACAATTGATTATGAGCCTGTAAGCACAAACTTAAGCGTTTCTGTGAGATATTTGAATGGGAGTTCGAGTAGTATTTCGTTTGTGATTGATTTGAGGACTGTGCTGCCTGAATGGGTTAAGGTTGGATTCTCTGGTTCAACTGGACAAGTTGTTGAAGTACACAGGATTCTTTCCTGGTCTTTCAATTCAACTTTCTACTAGCTGCCTTTGAAGCATCATCTTTTCTATCTTTTGTTATTATTGTTTGTGGTCTTTATTTATGTCTTCACTATCATTCAATGTTGAAAGTAAGTCTATTAAACTTGGCATTTCTACTTCTATCAAATTGAATGACATTGCTGTAATGCCCTGAAAAGTAGGACTGTGAATCGTTATAATTGCACGTCGCGTGCTTATATTAGCTTCTTCTTCATCATTTATAATTCTTCACATTTAACCAGTTCTGCAATAAAAAAGAAATAAAAGAGTTGGGTACGTGAAGAATTGAAGATAGTTAAGCTATTGAAACACTTCATGATATATAGTGAGGTGATGATCAACATTTACTATTATATTTGTCTTATACCTAAATTTAATATAATTCATTTTCTATTTTTTTTTAAACTGAAAATGTTGGCTTCTTTTATTCCTATTATTCTCTTACGATTTCAACTTGTTAAAAAGTTTCAACGTAACTAGGTTATGTGTTAATTGGTTCGCATATCCGCCTAATAAGCTTTCGTTTTTTAGGGGGGAAAAAAAACTTATAGTTTGGTAATATTAGTGGTGTCAAAAATCTCCCGTAAGCGGGGATTTTCGCGGAGACCGTCTCGAATGGGGTTCCAATGGTGGAAAAAATTTTTTCACAGGAATAGAGATGAGGAGCAAAATTTCTCCAAGACAGGTGTAAAGACCTGAGTGGGGATTTCTGCCCATCCCCGATAATTTTTCAAATGTTTGAAATTTCTTAAATAACATTACTTTATTTTTAATATAGAAAATCTTTTTAGTAATTTCACCAATTAAAAAATCCTAACCCTATTATTCAGTCTTCCCTATTTACTGTGTTGTTTGCTGCGCCATCTACTTTCTATTCCCAGTCCCAACTCTCTTCCATCTCCACTTTATTCAAACTGCAAAGTTCCCACAGCACCATACGCCGTTCTCTCCCACAGTCCCAACTCTCTTCAGTCTCCACTTGGTCTCACAGCATCAAATTTTTACTTAATGTGTAAAATTCTTATTTATGATGTATGTTAACATATTTATATTTGTGTTATTTTAACAGAGAACATGGAGATATTTGTTGGAAGCTATATAGAGTATGCTGGCCATCAAAGAATACTTGATGTTAAAGACTATATCTTTTTGTTTTTTTAGAATGAAAGTTATATTTTAAAATTTTATTTTATGGACTATAATTTGCTATGTTGTATTTCTGGACTTATAATCTTGGATAAGATATGTTTGTGTGTTTGTAATAGTATTTTGTAGTTTATTTTTTATTTTTTTGATATTTTTTACTATAATTTTCATATGAATAATAAATATAAGGGGATGGAAAATGGGGACCCGCGAGAAACACGGCGAACACAGAGAATTGGAATGGGGACAATTATCCCCCTATGACGGGAATTGGGGATTAATTTTGGGGGCGGGAACGGGACGGGGAGGCATCCCCGCCCCGCCTCCCGCCCCCGCCCCGCCCCGCCTCATTGACATCTCTAGGTAATATATAACAGAATTCACTATTCGAAAAATTCCGGGGTTGACAAAAAATTTTTTTTAAATATTATTAATAAAATAATTTTTAAATAATTTAAAAATATGATAAAAAAATTAATAAATATTATATTTCTTATAAATGACAAAAATTTTTATATTTAACAAATAACTTATCCATTCGATCTAAATTGTTGTGACAATATTTAAATAAATATTAATTAATTTTTATTTTATAGTAATTTAGAATTTAACATTAAGCGTTTATGATTTAAAAATCTAAAATTTAAGATAAATAAAATAATTTTATAAGATTCGCTGAACAAAGCTCCTTAACAATTAACATTACCTTTTTTATATGAACTTACCTTTTTAAATTTTTAATCCAATTAAATTATTTAATTTTTTCTTGAAGCTAAGTAATAATTAATATTTATAATATCTCACATGGTCTAAAATAAAAATTTGATCATTTTCATCTCTTAAATTAGTTTTAAAATTGAATTAAATCCACTTAATTTCTTATATATGAATATCTTGTTTAGTTTACGAGTATGTTACAAGGTTCCGTTAGAGACGCCTGCTTTTCTTTTAGGTCTAAAAGATTAGACTTAAAAGGTTGCATAAAAACCTGCAACTTAAAAAAACCATTTTAGGTTTTTTTTTTTTTTTGGGTCAACTCATCAGGCAAACCATTTAAATCTCGGAGGATGTTAACGATTTAAGAGATGTGAAAGGTAATTATTGGCATAATGAAGAGTTCAACACAGACACTACAAATATCATTCTCTAATGCAAACTCCAAACGATTCCAAGTTAATTAAATACTAAAGTTGTCAAGGTAAAGCTAAGTAATATATTCACAAGAACTGCATGCTAGTACTCTGAATAGCATTAGTTATCACAATTAAGACTGCTTTTTTTTTTTTCAATATGATTAAATAAAATGGTTGAGAAGTCATTTAGAAAAAAAAGAGATTATTAAGAAGGGGATAGAAATTGCCGGCATATCCTCCAAGAGAAATATATATTAAAAAAAAAAAAAAGACGCCGGCATCGGCATATAGTTGTTTCTTTTGTAACCACGTACCATACATGATGACTTGGTGAGCTCATCACTTGTATCTTCCCGTTGCCTGAGTTACTTAGTTTCTTAATTTCATGACTATACGTTTGGCCAACATATGCTTGTCCTATTCAATATTCTCATCCTCATGTCTTCACAAACAAAGTGCAGGCCGTAAAGTTTGTTGATCAGGTCAAGCTATGTTTAAAATTAATCGAGAGAGAGTATCTCTTCCAATAAACAAACAAAACTAAAGAAAAGAACCCTCAAGATTCGAAATATTGTTATAATTATTAGTTGGCTAAATAACCAACTTTGCTTCTGTCACTCTCCGTGTTTATAAACACTACCTGGGGTTTGGGGTTGGGTTGTCGCTAGTGATCAAGTACTAGGGACATTTCAACATATGACAATCATAATTTAATACTACTAATTGAAGCAATTTAATTATTCATCTTTGAATTCCATGTTGCATATAGTTGAGGCAACTACTGTCTTGGGAAACTTCACCACCATTATTATTCTCTGCTTCTCGCCTTACAAAACGTAACATATGCCTTTCTTCTTGTGTCCTTCATAACTCAAATGGCCTTGTTTTCTATGTTTATGATCTTCACTTGGTTGATTTTTCTCTATAACACCAAAACTGTAGAGTCTGTTTCATTCAACTTGGATAATTTCATGCCAAATCTATACCTAATTAAATTCGAGGGCGATGCATTTGTGTCGGAAAAAGTTTTACAGCTGACAAAGAACAGAATCGACGGCCCTATTACAAAAAGCGTGGGCCGCGCCTCGTTTGATCAACCGGTGAAGCTTTGGGATAAAGGAACAAGACAGCTCACTGATTTCACCACACATTTCTCTTTTATTATGAAAGCTATCAATCCCAACATGTTCGGTGATGGATTATCATTCTACATTGCACCTTTTGAATCAACCATCCCAAACAATTCAGTTGGAGGGTTCCTTGGGCTCTTCAGCGGGGAATCTGCATTCAACACCACTGCCAATCAAATAGTCGCTGTCGAGTTTGACAGCTTTGAGAATCCATGGGATCCAAACCCTAATCATGTTGGGATCAATGTTAATTCTATAATATCTGTTGCAAACGTGAGTTGGAATAGGAACATGAAGAATGGATCCGTTGCTAATGCTTGGGTTTCATACAACTCCACCACCAAGAATCTCTCCGTGTTCCTTACTTATGCAGATAATCCAACATTCAACGGCAGTTTTAGTCTCTCACATGTCATTGATCTCAGGGAATTCTTGCCGGAATTTGTTAGGATTGGATTCTCCGCCGCCACCGGTGATTGGATCGAAATACACAACGTTCTGTCTTGGTCATTCAATTCAACCTTGGACTCGAGCACGGGGAAAAGCAAGGTTGGTTTGGCCAGTGGTTTGAGTGTTGGATTCGGTACTCTAGCATGTTTAATAGGTGTTATTTGTTTTGTATTTTGGAGGAAGAAAAGAAACCGAGCCAAGAAAGACGACGACGATACGGGGTTCGATGCTTCTATAGAAGATGAATTCGAAAGAGGAACGGGTCCGAAGCGGTTCACTCAGAAGGAGCTAAGCCAAGCGACGAACGGGTTCGCGGAAGAAGGAAAGCTGGGAGAAGGAGGATTTGGAGGTGTGTACAAAGGAGCAGTAGGGAATCCAAGAATGGAAGTTGCGGTGAAGAGAGTATCGAAAGGATCAAAACAGGGGAAAAAGGAGTACATATCAGAAGTAAGAGTAATAAGCAGGCTGAGGCACAGGAATTTGGTTCAACTCATAGGCTGGTGCCATGAGAAAGGTGAGTTTCTTCTTGTTTATGAGTACATGCCTAATGGTAGCCTTGACTCTCATTTGTTTGGAAAAGGAGTCATGCTTTCTTGGGCTGTAAGGTACAAGATTGCATTGGGTTTGGCATCTGCACTTGTTTATCTTCATGAAGAATGGGAACAATGTGTGGTGCATAGGGATATTAAGTCAAGTAATGTCATGTTAGATGCCAATTTCAATGCCAAACTCGGCGATTTCGGTCTAGCAAGGTTGGTGGACCATGAACTGGGGACTCAAACCACGGTTTTGGCCGGCACCATGGGATACCTAGCCCCGGAGTGTGTCACCACTGGGAAATCAAGTAAGGAATCTGATGTGTATAGCTTTGGCGCCGTGGCGCTCGAGATAGCGTGCGGGCGAAGGCCGGTTCAAGTTAAAGAAGAGCCCGGCAAAGTGAGGCTGATAGAATGGGTGTGGAACTTGTATGGACAGGGGAAGCTTCTAGAAGCCGCTGATTGGAGGTTAGATTTGGAATTTGATGTGAAGCAAATGGAGTGCTTGATGACCGTTGGATTGTGGTGTTGTCACCCTGATTATACTATGAGGCCTTCTATAAAGCAAGTCATAAATGTGCTTAATTTTGAAGCTCCTTTGCCAACACTTCCATCACAGTTACCTGTGCCTATGTACTTCGCACCTCCCATGGACATGTGCAAATTCACCTACACTTCTTCTGGAACCACAGCCACATCTAAAGACTCCTCAAACTACTCATCCATGTCAGCAGGGTCCAGAAAATCTCTATTATAGCTTGCAAATATGTATCGTGTATTTTTGTATCATGGCGAACGAAACAAGTTCGTTGTTTTTGTGTAAGTGATGATTGTCAACACTCAGCAGATGTAGTTCTTCATATTTTGTATATGGTTTTTTGTTTTGCTTTGGGGTTCTGAATTTGGCCTGATTGCCTCAATAATTAAGATATCCATACCACTTGTGCTAATTAAACGCAATCTTATATATTATTAATACGCTTTCTGCTATGATTACCACATTGCAATGGACAAAAAGTTGAGTGTGGTGAAACTCGACTAAATTAAGTTTTTATATTATGTTTAGTATAAAAAATATAAAATTAAATTATGTCTTAATATTTTATTTGATTCATAATAAATATAAAAATAAAATAAAAATATTTATTAAAATATTTTTATTATTAAAAAATGTCAGTCTTTTGTATTTTGAAAATTATTTTTGGTCAAGAAGATTATTTTTTATTTTTATTATATTTTTCTTTCTTCTTGGGTCCTATTGGATCTTACTGACGAATTGTACATAGTTTAAGTATTCTGAACCAGAAAATTGCTGAATTGTTTTGCAGAGCCCAATCTAAAGGAGTATTCTACCAGTACCAACCTTGACTGCTAAAAAAATAGTAAAATACCATGAGATCAAATTTTTAAATTGACACATTCTTAGACCAAAGAGAAAAAAAAAACAATAACCAAAATAAACAAATAAAATAATGTAACAAGACTAATTAATTTAGATTGATCAACTAATTAGTTTACTCATTTGTTTAAATAAGTGTTAGAATTTAAATTTCACATTATGCATCTAACAACCTAAAAAGATGGATATTCTCGTAAATATATTTTCACATAAAGATGATAGAGAAAAGCTCCGCATACAAGTCATTAGGACTTGTATGCTTTACAAGTTAATTAACGAATAAACCCCCCAAAACGCAATGCAAGGTACGTTCTTCTTCTTCTTCTTCTTCTTCTTTTTCTTCTTCTTCTTCTTCTTCTTCTTCTTCTTCTTCTTCTTCTTCTCTTTCGTTTCTTGCTTTCTCTTTCTCGTTCTTCTTCTTCTTGCATGTTCTTCTTCCTCTTCCTCTTCTTCTTCTTTTCTTTCGTTTCTTTCCTTCTGTTTCTCCTTCTTCTTCTTCTTGCTGCACGTTCGTCTTTCTCTTTCTGTTCTTCTTCTTCATTTACGTGCTTTTCTCTCTGTTTTCTTTCTTCGTTATTCTCGATTTCCATTGTTTTTTTACATCAAGCTCTGAAATCGTTTTTGAAGAAGAAGAAGCAGCAGAAGATGAGGAGGAGAAAGAGAAAAAGTTCTGAAATATGCATGAGGTGTACTTCAACGAATTTTGGGTGTATTTCTGTAATCGTTTGGGTGAATTCATGTAACCATTTGGGTGTATTTCTGTAATCGTTTGGGTGTATTACAGAAAGGATTACAGAAATACACCCAAACGGTTACAGAAATACACCCAAAGGATTACAGAAATACACCCAAAGGATTTAAGAAATACACCCAAAATAGGGGGAGACAGTATATTTCTTCTTGAAATCTTTTAATGTTTTGCTGGTTAAGGATGAGGCATATGACAGAGACAATCTAGAAGAAAAACCTAGAAGAACAGTAAAACAGTACCTTGAATAATGTTTCTTCCTTTTTTCTGGTAATTTTTTATGGAGATTTGTATCTTTTCTTCTTGATTTCTTCTACTCTTCGCGAAGAGTTGGAACGTTTCTGCATAATCGTAGTAGTTTGTTTTGAATCTTGATGGTTTGCGTTTTGATTGAGGAAGAAGAGGAAGAGTGAACGTGGGTGGAAAGAGAGCGTGTTTTTTTCTTGATGGTTTGCGTTTTGATTGAGGAAGAAGACGAAGAGTAAATGTGTTGTTGAAGGAGCGCGTGTTTTTTTCTTAGACTTGGAGCAACTTATATAACTTGTAAGCCAAAAAGGCTTGTATGTGTAGCAGGCCTCAAGATGATATTACAAACTATTAGATCGTTTGACATGTGAATAGATATTTATGGAAGCATTTACCATCAAAAGAATATGCTAAAATATAAAATGAGTCAGCAAAATATTTTTAAAGGAAAAAAACCATTAATAATATTTTTATACCAATAGCTAGATAATTCAATTAGATTTTTTTTTTCCAGATTGGTTGTTAGTTGTTACACACTCGATCTAAGCGGAGAGAGTTAAACAAGACATCATACAAAAATTAGTTACTCCCCTTTAGCATTGCCATTAGAGAGAACGTTCCCGATGAATTTTAAAATAATCTACCTGCAGTAGTATATGTATACATTCTCCTATTGCAATTTATCTCAATGCTATTATGTAATAAATCACTATTCTACTACTAAAACACCTACTCCATGATAACCATCTAATGTACATACATAACCCGACCACCAGGACGCATCACTTTAATAATGAAGTAAGCAATACATTATATTATATTCTTAAAGCTCATTCTTGACACCAATATGTCCACTAAGTGTTGTTGTTCACGGTCATTTGATTCATGCTTGTCTTATTTAGGTCCAGTTTGGATAAACAGTTTAATTAAATCTTTTTTGAAAAAATAATTTAAACAATAAATAGCTAGATTAAAAGTAGCTTATAAATAAGTTATTTTGTGTTTGGATTTTTAACTTTAAAAGTGCTTATTTCATAGAAATGTGATAAAAAATAGTTATATTATGAGAGAAGTCATTTTTTTAACGTCTCTATAGGCTTCTAAATAGTTTCTTAGAAAGCCGCGATTCAATTTTAAAAATTGCACCAGACATTAATACTACTACTTTTCATAAGTCAAAAGCTCAAAAAAAAATTACTTTTAAAGCTTCCAAAACGAACCTTTAGTATTTGCTCTCATCCTTATGTATCAGATCACCTCCGTATTTTGAAACAAGTGGTTCAAATTTTTGTGTTTTATTCCTTAAGAATCTTGATTTTCAATTTATTTCCTCCTCCCCTTCAATCCAATCGACAATATCTTTTTGGCTTACCACCATTGTAATATCTTCCTCAACAACACTAATTTCTTTCGGTAAAAATTGAATTACCACTTGTAACTTTTTAAGTAATGCCTCTCCCGCAGTATCTTCCTTCATTATGTTACCCATAAACCACCTCATTTCACTATCATTAGTTGTCAAGTACCTACCTACCACAAAGCTATTTATTTTCGATAAAAATATACACATTGCCACCAAACTTAACATGTTCTTTTTTTATCTTGTCTTCTATTTTTTTGGTATTGTCATTGCCTTTTATTTTGTAACACACCATTGATCAACACAATTTTTTATTTGCTCTCACCCACTATTTCATGTTGTCATTTTATTTTCAAATACTTTTACATTACGACTCTTCCACACTATCCATATAACTGCAAAGAAATGAATACTTCATCTCCTTTTTTTGAGTTTGTGAGTCTCTTGATTCATCCAACTCTCAAACCATAACCTCATATTATTATATCCTACTTACCATACATTTTTCCAACATAAAGACAGCCACAACAATTTACTCACAAAACGACGATGTATACAAAAATGATTTACCGTCTCATCTTTGGTATCACACGTGACACATTTTTCTTCTTCCGATTGTATAATATTTTTCTCAACAAGGTATCTTTTGTATTAGTCTCCCTGTTAAGGCGAACCATGCAAGCATTTTCACTCTTGACGGCACTAATCCACACCAAATATCATCAAAATATGCTTCATTGTAGATATCTCAAACTCTTTTTCTGTTGCCATAGTATTAAAGGATTCTCTTGACTACTTTCCATCTGCATTGAACGTCCATACCAAACTATCCTGCACACAAAAAAAATAGAATCCAACATTTTTTGTAACTCACTAGCAAGTGTTTTTTCTCTCTTAAAGAACTCTCTCCACCGTTGAAGGTTCTAGGCCCAACTAGTACCAATCCACACACCACACTCGCTGATGTAGCTATCTTTTAGATTTGAGATGTTAAAGAGTTTAGGAAACTTTTCTTCCAACGTTTTGTCCCCCATCCATACATCTTTTCAAAATCTCACTTTTTTACCATCACCAACACATTTTCTCCTATGATATTATTTTTGGTTATCATTCCCGCAATTTCCTTCCAAAGTCCATTAGATCCACGGAAGTTCTGATCCCCCACAAACGTATTTGTATCAATATTATAGCATGAGCTTACTACTTTCTTTCATAATGGCTCATATTCATCGGAGAATCTCCACTACCACTTAAACAACGCTGCATTTTTCATCTCCAAACTGTCCACCCCTAATCCCCCCGTGTTCCTTAGGCTTATGGATGGTGCTCTACTTAATGGTCGGCATAACTCTCTTTTCTCTATTACTCCCCAAAAGAACTTAGTTTGCAGAGAGATCATATTCTTTTTTACTTGAACCGACATTTTAAACAATCCCAAATAGTACATCGAAAGACTGCTTAATCGACTTAATAATTACCACCCTCCCTGCTTTTGTCAGTAGGCTAGCCTTCTACGCTCCCAATCTCTTCTCAATATTATCAAGTAATGGTTTCCACGTGCTCACCTTCTTTGGATTTGCTCCTTGGGCGATACCAAAGTAAGTTATTGGTAATGAACCCACACTACATCGCATTGCGCTACTCAACCTGATTACCAGCTAAGGTTCACAGTTCACCGGATGACAATTGATTTCTCAAAATTAATTTCTAACCCCGACATCATGCCAAAACACTGTAGAATGCGCTTATAGCATATCAAAACCGCTGGATCAGCTGGGCAAAATAGAACTGTGTCATTCGCAAATTGGAGATGCGTTAATGACACTTTTTTCTTACCCACTTCTAGTCCTTGAACCAACTGTTTCCCACTACTCGCTGAATCATCTTATTTAAGGCTTTTGCTACTAACACAAATAGGAAAGGTGATATTATTGGATCACCTTGCCTAAGTCCTCTCTCCATTGCAAATGACTTTGTTGGAGAGCCATTTATTAAGACCGACATCATTACTGTTTCTAACATTCCATGTGTCCACCATTTTCATCTAGGACATGATCAATGAAGCACCACTTTATCGAGTCAAAGGCCTTTCTAAAATCTAGTTTTACAAGCACCCTTTCCTTTCTTGTCTTTTTAAGCCACGCTAATGTCTCACATGCGATTAGGGCTCCATCCAAAATTTGTCGACTCTGCACAAACGTTATTTGGGTATCTCCAACTAATCCACTTATTAGAGGTCTCAGCCTTGCAACCAGAACTTTAGATACCACTTTATAAATACTTCCCACTATACTGATGGGCCTTAAATCCTTGATTTCTCTACCCTCACCCGATTTCGTCGCCAACGCAACCCATGTCATGTTAGACTAATCAGCAATGCTACCAAAGACACATGTTTTTCTTAATTTAAATGATCTCTTACGCCTTATTGTAGAACAGGGTTAAGTACGATTTTGGTCCTTAAGGTATAGGTCGAAAGTTTTTTTCGTCTTCAACTTTTTTTTTGCATACAAAATCATCCATAAAGTTTAAAATCAAGTTTTAAAAATTCGTCATTTTTACTTAAATATTAAAATTTTGGACTAAATTATCCATAATAAAAAAATTTATAAAATAAAAAAATAAGAAAAAGAGAGTATTTTTGCTCCTGCGAACGGAGAAGGAAAGAAAAAGAAGGAAAAAAGAAAGAAAAAGTTGTCTATGATCTACCTCCACCTCTGCTTCTGCTGCCACTTCTATACGATTTTGGTCCTTAAGGTAAGAACGATTTTAAAATCAAATTAAATGTTAGGACGATTTTATATGTAAAAAAAAATTAAAAATAAAAAGAATTTCGACTTATACCAACCCTTATTGAACATTATCAGTTTGCTTGAATTTGAAATCTTAGTTAAGGGGAATAAAGCAATTTACGAATTCAACAATTTATTGTTGGTTGCATGACTTCATCTTTCACAGGCCACAAGTGACCAATGCAAAGGGATTATTTTTTGGAAAAGTATAAGTAATCAACAAAATTTTTGAACAATGTGTAAACAATGTGAATTAATAGGATTAAAAGAGTAAATTTAATTAATAACATTAAATTAGAATGTAATATATTTTCATTTGATTGGTAATTATTTATGTTGTTCAAAATTTTTATTGTTTTCCTAGCACTTCCCTTATTTTTTACCTTATTTTCTTGTGTTTGGCCTTTCGGTTGAGCAGACAATAATTGTTGTCAAAGTTTAATGGTAGAATATTCTCATTCACGGAACATTACAGATTCAACTAATTGAATAAATTAACGACCAACTTTGTTAAATGCAGAGACCTGGTGAGTCATCCTTGCTATAGGGTCCGTGGATAATCCTCTAATAAGTGCACCTGGCTTAAGTCCATTGAGCCATTGTCTTTAGAGAAGATAAATAATTATCGTCGCTAAACTTTCTAGAATCTAGACCGCACCAAATGTCCTTGCCAGGTGCAATCTATCTATTATAATAATATTTCTCACGTTTTATTTAATCTCTTTGGTTTTTGGTTCTAGTTAACAGGTTGTGTCACTTATATATATATATATATATATATATATATATACACAAGCCTAGCTTGTGCTGTGATTAAGTGGTCGACTAATTATTTCTTATGTTTATCTTTTAATAATCGATAACAAAGAGTATCATTTATTTATACAAAGCTTTTATGATGTATAGTTAGCTAGTCATGATTTGTGAATAATAAAATTATAATTTGATAGATATAAAAGTTGAGATACTTACTACAACACAAATCATACTTAATTTTAATAGCACAAATTAGTTGAAAACTGGTTATATACAATTTTTTTGCTAGGCCAACCCCACTTTTAATTTTATTTTTTAAATAAAAATGGAAAATAAAGTTTAAAAAATTCAAATTAGTGTTACATAGTATCCAATATTTTTATTAAAACGTATTAATTATATAATCCATCCAATGGTGACCAAAGCTTCCACAATTGGGCCGAAAAAAGTATTAATTAGCATAATTAAATGTTGTTGTCCCCCTTACCAAAAAATAAAAAAAAATAAATGTTGTTGTCCCACTTTTCTAATCTGCGGTCCTGTTCTCTAGATATTGTACTTTACCATGAAACATCCCAGGCTAAAACAGAAGTGCCCCACATAAACAAAAAAGTAGTGGTTCAGACTTCAGAGGCTTTTTCCGCCCTCTCTCCATCTCAAAGGTCTCGGATTCGAGTCCTACCAGTTGCAACCGAGAAGAATGAAAATTATTTAATTTATTGGGGTACTTAGAATTGGGAGTTGTCTAATCTACCCATAAAAAAAAAATTTCAGAAGCTTTTAGAGTTTATAAAGTGAAAAGAAATCTTCTAAAATAAAAATAGTAATAAAATATTATTATTACATTTATAATTTTTATAATTTTTATTATTTTAATTCTATAGTAAGTACCTATTATTTTTTATTTCATCAATTTTTTTTACTTTCAAAACAAATTAAAGAATAATTAAAAATTTTAATTTATTTTTTAATTTTTTTAAAATTTTTAAATAAATAAAATTTTAAAGCTTTATCCTTTTTATATTAAGAAATATTAAAAGATCAATCATTTTTATCAATATTATCCAACACTTTCCTAATATTTTATTTTTATATTATTAAAATCTAAAATTTAAAATTTTAGTACATAATATCATTCTTTTATATTTTTAAGAAATAATATATATTTAAATTTTATTTTTTTATATATTAAAAGGATCATTAATATGATGAGTTAGAAACTCGGAATTATTTTCAATCATTATTCTTACAATCGTACAAATGATCTAAGCAAAGGTCTCACGGGAGTTACTTTTGCCCTTAAACCACGTCCAACAAGGAATAGTGGGTGCCATATTCACACATACACAGAAATATGCCTTTTTTTTAGTTGCTTACATTATCTCCTTGTCCAAATAACAAGGACTAACCAGTTGGATTGTGTTTGTTTTTAAGAATAGGATAGGATAAGATACTGAGAACAGGATAGTATAGGGCAAAACATTGATAAAGAGAGACACAAAATATTTTGTGTTCTTATATTTTGTTTGGTGATAAACTAAAACAAATTATGAAAATTCAATTTATTCTCATTTTTTCATTCAAAAAATTTTGAGATGAAAAATATAACAATAAAAAATATAATTATGAAAAATTAACAAGAATAATGAAAGAAAAAATAAAAAATAAGTTGTGTTCTTTGTTAGTGTCTCCGTGTCCTTCCTATTAGGATGGACACAAAATACACTAATTTAATGTCTCTGGACACATTGTCTCTGTCCATGTCTCTTCTGCCAAACACGATTTTGTGTCTCAGTGTCCCTATCTCAATGTCTCTCTGTAAACAAACAAACACATCTTTACTGATATGAATTTTATTTAAACGATTGTTATTAGTCAATAAATTATTATATGTACAAGACAAAATTCAAATCCAACATTTATTTAAACAAATGAATAAACTAATTACTGGATCAACTTAAGTTAGTTTATAACCTTATGCTTATGGAGCGTCAACTCACACCAATGTTGGATTTATTTGGTTGTCAATAACTTTGTCAATTGTTATAGGTGGCGGTTCCAATAACGATATTAATTTTTCTCCATTTTGGGGTGGTGTTGACGAAATAATATTGAATTCGAGGCTATTCTTTTCTTACCTATTCTCTTTATGGTTCGGGCCTAGATAATAGATATGATATTAAAAAAAATGTATTAAGTAAAACAGAACTATAATATACTTTGTATGCATGTTAGGCAATTTTTTATCAAATGATCATAACTAAATGTCATGGTTTTCTAACAAGAAGGATTAGGTATATACCAACGCCTCCATTATTTTACCAAGTACCATTTATAATTAGAAGACTAGACTAGAAGTTATTCGGGGCAAGTATTATATCAATTTTACCACCAGTCACGTCTCTTATTTCGTCAACCTTTTGGTATAACGCCACAAAACAACTTCATTAACATAAGCTTATATATTTTTTTTTATTAAAAGAAAAAACTATTGGTCAACAATTTGCTTTATTCAGAATTAATTATTGTTGATTTTCTCAGTAAACACAGAGAAATTAATCATTATTACTACATTTTCTTTTGAGATTCTTACCTTATTCTACGTCTCCACCTAACCACACCATATATGAGGGGCTGCAAATGATTTTCTGAAACTCGAAGAGTATTTGTAAAAGACCGATATGACCCTGAAGAGTGGACAATGTCCTACGCTGAAGGGAAGACTTCCTTAATGTGAAATCATAGAAAAAATAGAGGTAGCTGTATGTGGCTTCCCAACCCATTTAGGCAAAGTAAAAAAGATAAATTAAATAATAGAATATATAGCCGAAAAAATATAATGTAGTAGCATGAAAGAAAAGGCAGAGTTGTTTACTTGTTTTGGTGATTGAGTTTCCAGTTATATATATATATACAGGCCAATCACTTGCCATTATGTTAATGTCAGCACGTTTTTTTAAGCTGCGAATTATTAAGGTTCCAAAGAGAACTTAAAGTAACGAAGAGAGTTATAGAAAGAGAGAGAGAGAGAGAACACAAAACAATTGTTATATTTCCCATACCCTGTTTCTGTTGTTGCTCATTCACCTTCATCTTCTTCAACTGAAAAACAAACACTTTTTCCTAAAGGTTCGTCCATGTCTTTTACAAAACTCTCTGTTTATTCTTAAATTCCATTTAATTTAATTAATTATCAACATATGCTAAGGTAGTTTCACAGTGCTCTTTACTTTTCCAACCATTCAAACAGCATTTTCTTGGTTCATTATGCCATTTTGTAATCTCTGTATCTCTCGAATGAAGCTTGTTAATATTAATATTATTGTTTTTTCTTTTTAATTAATTAATATGTATGGTTTTTTAAAGGGTAATAACATTGAGGAAACAAGGTTTCTTGTTGTGGTGGTTTGGAATGACTATGCAACTCTGCTTCTTCTTCTTCTTCTTGTTGTTGCTTGGTGCCTCCTCTTCTGATAAGACAACATTAAGGTAATTGTATCATCAATTCATCTCTCAACTTTTGGCTTATATAGCATTTTTTGCATTTTAATTTGGTGCTTAATAATCTTTACGTGTGTCAGAGAGAACATAAAAAGGAAAAAGAAAATAAAACAAGGTGGAGAGGAGTATGTATGAATGTTTTTTAAAATGAAGACATTCTATGTTGATGATGTTGTTTTTATTCTTTCCATGACAACTATAGGTTATAAGCAAACAATAAAAAAAACTTATAAGCAAAATAAAAAAGGTCACGGTTTCTTTGTCTTTTTTGTAACCATTTCTTTTCTTCTCACATGACAACTTTTTAGGACTTCCATCTCCTGAATTCTTTTTTGTTTTTCCCTCTTTAAAAAAGTTATTTATATTTATTGTTTTAATCACGAATATAATAGTACATAAAATATATGTAATAAAATATAAAACAAATAAGTTAACAAGTACTATATTAGGAATGATTTTTCAATATTTTTACGAGAAAATAGTCAAATTCGTCTTTATCTTCAAATAATTTTTTAATTATATTCGTTTAAATTAGTCACATCAATTTTTTTTTTTAACAATTTTGTTGACACTACAACTGACACTTTTCATGAGTCATTAACATAATAAGTTTATAAATTTAGATAAAATTAACGATAATACTAGAGATACAAAAAATAGTCTAAATTTATCCTATTTAATATTCATTAATTGTTGCAACAATTAATGAATCTTAAATAAGATAAGTTATAACTATTTTTGGCTAATTTTTTTTATTACTAAATATGTCTATAAAATTAATACTAAAATGAGAGACTTTAATATTTATAATCTCTCATCATTTAATCTAATTTCATAAATTTATTATATTAGTAATCAATTAAAATAATAAGGTGTATATTGTAATAAATATGATATTACTTAAAATGTTATATCATTAAATTAAATTTTGACACGTAAGCAATGAAAGTCAAATAATATTTAATTGAAGGGCATTGAAGGATATATGGAAATGAACATCTTCAAATAATCTACGCATTGATAACTTACCAATCATATTTTTTTCTCTAAAAAACTTTTAATTACTAATCAACAAAATACTTAATTCGTTCATGCATTATAACTTTTAGTAAGTCTGTTACATTTATTTAATCAAAAAATTTTTGTTACATGTAGGTCCAGTTTAAGAAAATGGTATAATTAATTAAAAAAAATAACTTAAATAACAAATATTTATATAAAAGTAGTTTATAAATAAGATATTTTGTATTTAATTTTTTAATTCTAAAAATATTTATTTTAAAAGAAATGTGATAATAAATTTTTTATTACGAAAGAAGTCATATTTTTTAATTTTTGCATAAGTATTTAAATAGTTTCTTACAAAACTACAATTTAATTTTAAAAATTACATCAAAAATTAATATTATAATTTTTCATAAATTAAAAATAAAAAAAGTTATTTATGACCCATCCAAACATATCCTTAAATTATGTTATTAATCTCTTGAAGGAATGTTACATATGAATATAGCATGAGAACATATATTTGACCAATATACATGCCAATTCTCTAAAACTGATTTTTATTTTTATGTTTATAGAGATGTTCTACTATCATTTAATCCAAATTCAATAACTATTCTTCGAACAAAAAAAATCCAATAATTATTCATGACTGATAGTATCTTAAAAAATATTCATATGATGACATTTTTATACAAATATAATATTATAAATTAATAAATAATTTAAATTAATAAATTTAATTAAATATATTAAATCATCTAATAATTTACCATATTATTTTTATACGATGACGTCACCACAACAATATCTATCTAATTCCTTTTCTGAAATAGAAATTTTGTTTGTGGTGTCTTCATTACTTTTACCGTAATCACAATTGAAAAGCTACTTTGCAAGTTAGTGATTCTCTTGGGGCCATGAAAAGAAAGGAACCTATATATTATATTACACATCTTCCCCTGCACTTTCTGACACTTCTGCTGTCACGTGCTGCACATATAATTTCTATCTAGAAAATGCAATTAACTAACTATTACGTTCCTGAATTAAAATAAAATTCAGTATACTGCATTCTCAATTCTCATCGATGGCAATTGTTCTAAGGAGCTATATATCTACGAAAAAATCTAGGAGACTAACAGATTTTGTAATTTTTAGTCATCAATTAATTATTAATGATGTTTTTAATAGTGTGAAATTGTATCTAATGATATAAAATCATTCAATTTCTTTTTAATAGTTAAATATTAACCAGAATTTAACAAAAGTACTAACCCCTAACACTCCTCATCTATCAATTTTAGAAGGAATCTTATAGTTTCTTCTATTATCTATCAATTCTACATTACGAATCTTATCATTAAAATAAGACTTTTATGATTTGTAAATACCTTCTTACTAAGCTTTTGAAACTGCAATAAAATTAAGAGGTACAACTTTTGTTTTAAACATGAATTGATTTCAAGTAAAAGGTTACCTAATTTTATGAAGATTATCAACCAATAATTTATAGAAAAGAATATACTTTCAAAATTAAAAAAGAAAAATAGAGGTTTAAAATTTATGTTGTGTGTTTGTTATTATTTCTTTAGATTTATGGTATATCTAAACTTATTCTATGTAATGTGGGATATTGCAATATAAAAAGTTAGCAACATAGCATAACATAATCATTTCTCATAATTCAACTGTGAAAGTGAAATTACACTAGCCAATTCCCATATTGGTTAGGATATATAGTATCTACTATCTAGGAATAGGAATAGAAATTAGCAGCTAGCTACGTGCATTCAATAACAGAGACTACATTTTCTCCCATTAACTAACTATAGTAGCAACAATAATACAAGTTACAAGAAGCAATCTTTTGAAAAAAGAAAATGATGGGCACTTTGACCATAACTGGAATATGTATTGCTATTCAATTGGCCGTCATCAAATTCTTTAATTTCTCTTATTTTCTTTTGCCCTGTTGAAAACGCAAGCCAATGCTATATAATGTTATTGCTTTCACTTTTATTATTATTATTGTTATAACATTTTTTTTTCTAATGTCCTGTACTTATTTCATTTTAGAAAAGGTTTAAGGGGGAGAAACAGCATGCAGACACCATCATCTTCCGATTTTGCAGTCAAGCTTAATGAAAAAAGCCATCAGCAGGTGAATTAATAATAAACTAAATTAATTAATTAGTTAAGTTTTATTTTTATAAAAAAAAGCTAAAAAATACTTAATTAATTGATGTGTTGACTTTAACATAACTGAATTTGAATTTTACTTATTTTCAGTTGGTGGTTGATAATGGCATTGTTTCGGTAACTTTGTCAATACCGGAAGGCTATATCATTGGTATATCTTATAACGGAATTGAGAATGTACTTGAACCTCAAAATGAAGACCAAGATAGAGGGTATCTAATCAAATCTAAGCAAGCTATTTACTTCAAATCAAATAAACAAATATAATGTCTTTATATTTTCAGGTACTTCGATGTTGTTTGGAATGAACCAGGAAAACCCAGTACCTTTCAAAGGTAAAAATATGTTCATATTAATTTATTTTTGTGCACATTATTTATTTATTTTTTTAGTATGAACACAAAGTCATCTTTAAATAATTATTTTTAATTGATTATATTATATAAAAATATAGTATTTTTTATAAAATAAAATAACGTATGAGAAGAGAGTAGTATTTGGTCACTGTCTATACCTACAAATCTATGTTTATGACTCAAATTTAAAAAGATATACTACATACAAAATACATATATTTAGTATTGTACTGAAAAATTAGAACTCACATATTAGACATGAAACAAAAAAAAAAAATTCAAAATCTATGTCTTTGTATTTATGTTTTCATTATTCTGAAACAATAAACAAACACATCATAATTAAAATTGAGTAAAACATGTTGATGCATGCATAGTGCAGAATCCACGGAACAAATTTTTCGGTTATAGCTTCTGACGAGAATACGGTGGAGCTTTCATTTTTAAGGACATGGACAACTTCGATGGAGGGCTCAAATGTCCCCATTAATATAGACATAAGGTATCTATACTGTGAGTTAATAATGTTGTGAATGAATGAATGAAGTAGTAGTAGTAATATTTACATATACAGGTACATTTTGCGAAGAGGTGATTCAGGATTTTATTCATATGCAATATTTGATCGGCCTGATGAAGGATTTCCAGGTGTTGAGGTTGATCAAATTAGATTTGTTTATAAGCTCCTGAAAGATAGGTTCAGCTATATGGCTCTATCTAGTACAAGACAAAGAACCATGCCAACAATGAGAGACAGAGAAATGGGACAAACTCTGGCTTACCCTGAAGCTGTTCTCTTAACGAAACCAAGCAACCCTCAATTTAGAGGAGAGGTACTTAAAAAGGACCCGTGAATGTGTAAATGATTTGATTTGTTTTGTTGTGTAATTATTTGTGTTGGTTTCAGGTGGATGACAAATACCAATACTCATGTGAGAACAGTGAAAACAACGTTCATGGATGGATTAGCCTTCAACCTGATGAATCCGTGGGTTTCTGGATGATTACTCCTTCCAATGAGTTCCGCAAT
Organism: Arachis hypogaea; assembly: GCF_003086295.3. Classification (NCBI taxonomy): domain Eukaryota; kingdom Viridiplantae; phylum Streptophyta; class Magnoliopsida; order Fabales; family Fabaceae; genus Arachis; species Arachis hypogaea. Next base: position 134,402,817 of record NC_092048.1, read on the forward strand.
GGTGGCCCCATCAAACAAGACCTCACTTCTCACGTTGGCCCCTTCACTCTTTCCATGTTTGTCAGCACTCACTATGCCGGCAAAGAAGTAACCATGTCTTTCCAACAAGGCGACACTTATAAAAAGGTTTTTGGACCTGTTTTTCTCTATCTTAACTCTGCTTCAATCTCCGATGATCCCTTGTCTCTCTGGTCAGATGCTATTAACCAGGTTTCTCTCTTAAGTCTTACCTATTAATTATTATTTGAGGGTGAAAATAATTTCAATAATTAATAATTTGTCTTTTTATTATTAGCTCTCCAAAGAAGTCAAAGCCTGGCCTTACGATTTTCCACTATCACCAGATTACTTTCCACCCGATCAACGAGGAACAGTGTTAGGAAGATTGTTAGTCCAAGATTGGTACAACAATTTGATACAATGTTTTTCATATGTTTATTTTCCTATTTAATTTCACACCATAACTTATATAAAATGTAGCAGGTGTGTTAAGGGTGGGAGATTGCAGTATGCTAACAATGCTTATGTTGGCCTAGCATTACCTGGAGATGCAGGATCATGGCAGAAAGAGAGCAAGGTACATTTCCATTATTCGAATTTTATTTCTTGAATGAATAAATATGTCATTCAATTATCACATGCAGGGTTACCAATTTTGGACTCAAGCTGACTCCAAAGGATACTTTGCAATTAAAAATGTTGTACCTGGGGATTATAACTTGTATGCTTGGGTACCTGGCTTTCTTGGTGATTACAAATATAATTCTACAATCATAATAACACCAGGTACAATTAAATTATCTTATTACATTATCATCATGTATATTATGATGATTACCTCAACTAGAAATTAGAATTGATCTTTTGAACATTTAGGAGGAGTCATCAAATTGGATCAACTTGTATATAGTCCTCCTAGAAATGGACCAACCATATGGGAAATTGGTATCCCAGATAGAACAGCCGTAGAGTTCTACGTACCAGATCCTTACCCTACTCTCATGAACAAATTATACACTGAACAACGCAAAGACAAGTTAGTTCATAACATGCTCAAAATATATATATTCTGGACATTCTTTTTTCTCTCCATTTAAGTGTCTGTTTTTTTGGCAGGTTTAGGCAATATGGGTTGTGGGAACGTTATTCTGACATGTATCCAAATGAAGATCTTGTTTTCACTGTTGGTGTCAACAAGTACAATAGAGATTGGTTTTATGCCCATGTTACAAGGTAATAATTAATTAAGTTCTGTCCATAACTATATAGATTATAGCGAATAATACTGATGTGACGATGAATGCAGGAATATGGGGAATAAGACATACGAACCAACAACGTGGCAAATTATATTTGAACATCGCAATGACATAATAGAAGGGAACTACACACTACAATTAGCCCTAGCATCTGCTGCTGATGCTGAACTTCAGGTACATGGTTTTCTGTGACCAAATTATGGCTCTGTTTTATGCTATGCACACTATTAGTAATGTGTTTTTTTATGTTTGATGATCAGGTTCGGTTCAATGATCCAAGTGTTTATCCTGCCCACTTTGGAACAGGGCCAATAGGAGGAGACAATGCCATAGCAAGACATGGAATCCATGGATTGCATAGGCTGTATAGTATTGATGTGCCTAGTCATCATTTTGTGAAAGGAAAGAATATCATTTATCTAAGACAATCTAGAGCTATAAACCAATTTCAAGGAGTTATGTATGATTATATCCGTTTAGAAAGACCACCAAATCCAACCAATTGATTTATTGTGTCTCCACCTTTTTGTGGACACAGTAAATGGAGCTTTGTAATTAATTAGACTTTAGCATTGCAATTAATTTGTACAATAGAATAATAAAAATGTCGATTTTTAATTTTCAACTTAGTTTTAACTGTCAATACAGAATTGTTATCTTGTGATAATTATAACTTACTTGATACAACACGAAGAATTTCAGGAACCATAATAATATAGGCTTCCAATACTATTTCTTTTTAAATATATTTATCAAACTTAATAAAAAAAATAGTTGAAACTCAATATAAGGTCTCAAATTTGGGCGTAATTTTCTTATCAATTCATACTTTTATATTATTCCGAAGTTGATTATTCCTTCTCCATGTTCCATTGCTTTTCCAAAATTTCACTCTATTAAAGCCAATGGAGAAGGAACAATCAACTTTGCAATAATATAAAAGTACGAATTGGAGCATAAAAAAGTGGTCTGCTCCCCACCACGATAACACGATTCTTCTGGCTTATGAGGTGTTCTACACTTGTACTGGTGAATGCTAGCCTACACCTGTCCAATTGAGGTGGTTGGCACGCCTGCCACCGGCTGGCACATGCTTGTGACTTTTATGTTGCTTTTTGATTTAACCCCTATACGTTTCTTTTATTTTATTATGACCAGCATAGTTAGTATTAGTAACACTACAAAAACTCCCCAAATAAAATGAGATTTTCTGTTTTGATCATTTGGTCCTGTTTGCTTTGAAGCTTTGATACACATGAAATTACTTTTTTTTTGTCTGGACAATGTCCAGGCTGGGCAGCCCAACCTTCCGCAATCTTCATCTTCTTTGTCGTAGTTCCAACTTCTTATCCCCTTTTAACGCCTAATAATTCACGGCTAATTGACACGGTACTTATCACTTTATTGTATGAATAGATTGAGTCCCAAAAGAGTGGGTGCTCTGTCAAAATACTTCAAAGATCTTCTCATCCGGGATCTGGCCTGGACGCAGCGCCATGATTTCAAAATTTAATTCAAATGTTGCAATAGCGTTTCTTCAAACTATTTTCCACAATACACAACCCAACATATTGGCCCATTAACAATCCCAGCCGAGTGGCCCAGTATTAATAAAAAATATATGTTCTCATTTATTTCCACTTTTGCCATAGTGCCATACATAACAAGGTGGAAACTCAAGTGCAGTCAACTTCACGTAAATTGATAGCTGAGGACCGTTAGATGAAAATTTAGTCAAATCAATCAAATCATCTAACGGCTCTCAACTATCCACCTCATGTGAAGTCGACTGCACCTGAGTTTTCATCACATAACAATTCCCCCACAAGGAATGCATAAAATGATAATATGTGCTGGGGGCGAAACAGCAAAAAGTGGCAGGCGTACCATCCACCTCAATTGGACAGGTGTAGGCTAGCATTCACCATGTTGTGTAGAAACTAGAAAGAGCTAATAAATTTGTGTTGCTCTTTCGCTTTCGCATCAAAGTGAATCCTCGAGAACCAACATACATATTAAACAAGCAAGGTGTTTCTGGTTCAGACAGAAATGGAGCATCCAAGAAAGGCTTTTGGTTGGGCAGCTAGGGACGCATCTGGCATTCTCTCCCCCTTCAACTTCTCAAGAAGGTACTATTCTGTGGCTTTTATGTTCATTTCACGGTAACATGCCTGCTAACACACTCTACTCTCTGCAGGGAAACTGGAGACAAAGATGTTACTTTCAAAGTGCTCTACTGTGGGATATGCCACTCAGATCTCCACATGCTCAAGAACGAATGGGGCAACTCAACTTACCCCTTAGTACCTGGGTATCTATCTACGAATAAATAAAACAAATAATATTGGATTATTGTAATTCTAATTTGAGTATCAAATTATATATAGGCATGAGATTGTGGGGATAGTAACAGAGGTGGGAAGTAAGGTAGAAAAGTTAAGGTTGGAGACAAGGTGGGAGTTGGGTGCATGGTCCAATCTTGCCGCAACTGCCAAAACTGCGCACACGATCTTGAAAACTACTGTCCACAAATGGTCCTCACGTACGGCGCCAAGAACGTTGATGACACCATCACCTATGGAGGTTACTCAGATTTCATGGTTGCCGACGAACACTTTGTGATCCGAATTCCGGATGCCATGCCTCTTGATGGCGCCGCTCCTCTCCTCTGTGCCGGCATCACTGTGTACAGCCCCATGATATATTTTGGGCTCAACAAGCCCGGTTTGCATTTGGGCGTGGTTGGGCTGGGCGGGTTAGGCCATATGGCCGTGAAGTTCGCTAAAGCCTTTGGGATGGAGGTGAGTGTGATTAGCACTTCTCCCGGTAAGAAAAATGAAGCCGTTGAACATCTTGGAGCCGATTCGTTTCTGCTTAGCACTGACCAACATTAGATGAAGGTAAATAACTAACTAACTAACTAAACTCTTTGAAACGTGATTTATTGTGAATAAGTAATAGATGGAACTTTTGTTCTGTGTATCCACCAGGCTGCAATGGGCACCTTGGATGGTATTATTGATACAGTTTCTGTGATTCACCCTTTGGTTCCTTTGATTGGTCTGTTGAATTCTCATGGGAAGATTATCATGGTTGGTGCACTAGAGAAGCCTCTAGAGCTACCCGTCTTTCCTTTAATTATGGGTAAGTCTATCATAGTACAATCATAATCATGCCTACTATCTCTAATATTCAAAGCCGGTAAAATTAAAACTTCAAAAATTTATAATTTTGACTGAGGTTAATCAAAATATGAAAATATATAATAAAAATTAAATAATGAATTAGTTAACATGTATTTTTAAGATCACTGCTTAAAATTATTAATTGAAATTTTTTTATAAAAAATATATAAAATTTAATTTTTAAATATATTTATTATGTATTTTTTTATATAAAAAAACTATATTAACATTAATTATATATATTTCTGAGACACATATTAGTTAAATTTTAAAATAATATATTTATATAAAATATATAAATTTTTAAAGATTTTTTTGTTTTATAAAATTTTTTAAATTAGTCAACTATATAAAGGGTTCAAATAAGAGTATATGGTCAAATTAGTCTCTGAAAGATTATTCATTCTTCAAATTGGTCTCCGAAAGATTTTTTTAATCAAATTCGTCCTTTAAAGATTTTAAATTAGTCATATTAATTCTTCCGTCACTTTGTTTATCGATGGAGTCAAAATTTGCTAATGTGACACATTAAATGATATTCCAACACACACCTAGAAATCTTACTTGACTATTAACATATTCACTTTATGAAATTAGATCAAATCAAAACCTAATTATAGAGAGAACTTGAAGGATTGGAATCCCTCAATTTGGAGTTGATTTTATCTAATTTTATAAACTAATCATGTTAATAGTCAATTAAGATTTCTAGGTGTGTATTAAAGTGTTACTTAACGTGCCACATTAATTAGTAAATTTTAACACCATCAACAAACAAAGTAACGAAATGACTAACATGACTAATTTAAAATCTTTAAAAGATGAATTTGATTAAAAAAATCTTTTAGAGACTATTTGGAGAACAAGTGATTTTTCAGGGACTAATTTGCTCATTTACTCGTTCAAATAATTTACAGATCATGTCATATTTTTAATTCTTGACTAATTTTTTACTTTTTTAGCAATTGAATTTTAACCAACTTCTACACAAATAAATGACAAAATTTCAATCACGTCAGTTTTGTTAGCCTATCCATCCAGTTCTCAGAACATTGGATTTCATGATTATTAAAATGACGATGTATGTTAATTACAAATGTTATATGTGTTTTTGTAGGGAGAAAGTTAGTAGCTGGGAGTTGCATTGGAGGGATTAAAGAGACACAAGAGATGATTGATTTTGCTGCCAAATATGGTGTTAAACCTCACATTGAGGTTATCCCTGTCGATTATGTGAACGCAGCAATGGAGCGTCTCCTCCAAGCGGATGTGAAGTATAGATTTGTCATTGACATTTGTTGAGTCTGTAGCGAAATTTTGACTTCTAATAGCTACAAAAGTAATATGAAATTGAACACTACTCACAATAATGTACTCGCTATATAATTACTAAAGAGAAAAGGAAATAAAATAAAATAATAATAATAATATGAAAAGAAGATGTGAATGTAGTTGTTATTGTTGATGATTATTGAATTGAAATTCTACAAACGTTTATATAGTGGTTATATACTATAATTTCAACGGATAGAAATAAAATTTTCCTATAATAACTCTTAGCCTTCCTTTTCTTAGCCTTCCTTTTCTTTCTCTCTCCCTCACAATTCTCCACCTCGTTCACAATTTGAAATCTACGCAAATTTTGGACGATCAAAGAATGGTATTCGTATTCGGTTGCATCATTTGACAATGACTGCCTAACATGGAACAATATTGAGCAATTTCAAACAGTGTTGGAACTTGCTTCCTGACACCACTTTAGTCAACATGTCAGCGGAATTTTCATCTGTGTGTACTTTTACAAGAGAAATGTCACATTTCTCCATAACATCACACACGAAGTGATATCTAACATCAATATGCTTGGTACGAGCATGATGAACCTGATTTTTAGCCAAATGAATTGCACTTTGACTATCACAATTCAGATCCACGCAATCTTGCTTCAGCCCTAAATCATCTAGAAGACCCCTTAGCCACAGTGCTTCTTTCACCTCTTCTGCTACTGCCATGTACTCAGCCTCTGTAGTAGATAGTGCTACTGTAGCTTGTAACATCGATCGCCAACTAACCGGAGCACCATGTATTTTATATACATAACCAGTCGTAGAACGTCTTCTATCTAGATCACCAGCATAATCAGAATCAACAAAGCCGCTGATTTGACATGATTTTCCACTAAAGCATAAACATGTGTCAATGGTGCCCTTCAAGTATCTTAATATCCACTTGACTGCTTCCCAGTGTGCCTTACCCGGGTTTGCCATGAACCTGCTAACAACACTTACTGCATGTGAAATATCTGGGCGTGTACATACCATAGCATACATTAGGCTACCGACTGCACTAGCATAAGGTACATTTTCCATGTAAGCCTTATCCTCTGCTGTTGTGGGAGATTGTTTACCAGAGAGCCTAAAATGTGGAGCCAACGGCGTTACCACCGATTTAGCATTTTTCATTTCAAACATTTCAATGACATGCTCAATGTATCCTCTTTGGCTCAAGAACAATTTTTGGCTTGATCTCTCTCTTTTAATTTCCGTGCCTAATATTTTTCGTGCAGCACCCAAGTCTTTTGTTTCAAATTCTTTACCAAGTTGAACCTTTAACATATCTATCTCTACCTTGCTCTTAGAGGCAATAAGCATGTCATCCACATACAATAGAAGATAGATATAATCACCTCCAGGAAGCTTACGAATGTATACACAACAATCATAATTACTTCTGAAAAAACCTTGTTTTAACATAAAGGAGTCAAATCGCTTATACCATTGTCGAGGAGATTGTTTTAATCCATATAGCGATTTCCTCAAGCGACATACCTGACTTTCTTTACCCTCAACCTTGAAACCCTTAGGTTGATACATGTAGATTTCTTTCTCTAAGTCACCGTGCAAGAATGCAGTCTTCACGTCTAGTTGTTCCAACTCAAAATTACCATGAGCGACAAGACTTAAAAGCACCCGTATGGAAGTGTGTTTCACCACAGGAGAAAATATCTCATTGTAATCAACACCTTCTTTCTGTGCAAATCCCTTTGCTACTAACCTAGCTTTGAATCTTGTACCATCTGACTTAGTAGGATCTTCTTTTCTTTTATACACCCACTTACAACCAATTGCAGTCTTTCCCACGGGCAATGGGACCACATCCCATGTCTTGTTCTTATGAAGAGATTGCATCTCTTCCTCCATAGCGACAAAATAACTCTCTATCTTTGTCTTTGATAGCATGTTTGAAGGTGACCGGCTCATCATCCTCCACTGAGAGTGCATAATCTACCAAGTTTACCTGCCCATAATGTCTCAAAGGCTTGTCTGACCCGAACTTTTGAATAAATTTATAATTCCTCTTTGGCCTAGTAGATGCCAAAGAATCCTGCTGCTGCTGTTGTAATGCATGTGCATTTTCTCGCTGAATTTTCTCATGATCAAGTTCATCCTCTGCGTCATCTCGAGTAGCATTAGGATGCTCCACCTGAACATTACTAGAGTCTATTTGTTGGTATTTAGACTCTATCTCCACCACTTGAGTATTTGAAGTTTTTCCAACATCACCATCATCTGGCACCATATCTTTAGACAAAGTTATCATAGATCGTTCATCAAAGGTAACATCCCTGCTAATTACAAACTTAGAATCATTTACACTCCAAAGGCGATAGCCTTGAACCCCTCTTGGATACCCCAAAAAGATTGCCTTCTTAGCTCTATCATCAAGCTTATTATCTTTGACATGATAATAGGCTGTGCATCTAAAGACTCTGAGTTTCTCGTAATCTGCATGTTCCCCTGACCACACCTTATAAGGTGTGTTTCCATCTAGAGAAGAATGTGGGGATCGATTTACTATGTAGCAAGCTGTAGCAACCGATTCTGCCCACCATTCTCTGCCTAACCCGGAATTAGAGCGCATACACCTTGCCTTCTCAAGTAGCGTACGATTCAGTCGTTCGGCGACTCCATTCTGTTGTGGTGTTTCTCTAACTGTCCAGTGTCTTGTAATGCCTTCTCGGTCACAGAACTCCTTGAAAGCTCCATCCGTGTACTCTGTGCCATTATCAGATCGTAGAGTTTTCAGCTTCCTACCTGTTCGGTTTTCAACCATTGCTCTCCACTGCTTAAAAGTATCGAATACCTCATTCTTATGTTTGAGGAAGTAAATCCAAACATACCTGGAATAATCATCAACAAAAGTAACAAAATACCTGGAACCACCCTTGGAAGTAACTTTAGCCGGGCCCTAAACATCAGTATGCATGTAGTCTAACAACCTCTGCTTTTATGCTTGCTTGTAGAAAACTTCACCCTATGTGCCTTTCCATACACACAATGCTCACAAAATTCCATTTGTAGTTTCTTCATATTTTTCAGCAAACCTTGTCCACAAAGTAATGATAGACCTTTCTCTGACATATGTCCAAGCCGCATGTGCCATATTTTTGTGCAATTTGTTTGATCTCTATTTCCACCGATTCCAACTGCTAATTCACCTGTGACTGTTGTCCCCAAAAGAGAATAAAGATTACCGTGATGAACTTCCTTCATCACTACCAAAGAACCACGAACAACTTTTAGTACCCCATTTTTCGCAACTATTTTGCAGCCATTTTTCTCCAACAAACCTATGAAGATACGATTTTTACGCAAGTCTGGAATATGCTTCACATCCTTTAAGGTTCTTACTCCTCCATCATGCATCTTGATTTTTATAGTACCCAACCCTACAATTTTACAAGCATGATCATTGCCCATTAAAACTGTGCCACCATTTATGCTTTCATAGGTAGTAAACCACTTCCTATTTGGACACATATGGTGAGAGGCTCCTGAATCAAGAATCCACTTATCGGAGATTTCATAAGATTGTTCTGTTACAGAGTAACAATCCTCCTCATCATTTGAGACGTAGCTTGCTTCTTGCTTTTCTTTTGGGTTGTCGTTGTTCTGTTTCTTGAAAGTTATCTTCTTATTTGGACAATTTGCTTTGAAATGTCAAGCCTCACCACATTTAAAGCATGTTCTCTCCGTGTGAGGTCTAGATTTTGGCCTAGACTTTCCACGCTTATTACCTTTTCCTCTTTCATTAGTCCTTCCTCTAGCCGTGAACAATCCTTGTGCTTGATCATTATACTCTCTTCCATTTGAAGATGACATTACACTTGTAGCAACCTTACGTAGATCATCTGCTAAAAGTGATGCCCTCGTCTCATCCATGGTCAAAGTGTCACCCACCAGCATCAATGTCTGCACCAGATTTTTATAGGACTTCGGTAATGAAAGTAACAATATGAGTGCATGGTCTTCATCATCAACCTTCACATCTATATCCTTTAATTTTGATATGATCCTTTCAAACTTATTGATATATTCTCGGATTGAGGTGCCTTCTTCCATCTTGCATGTATACAATTTGGATTTTAAGTAGATCCTGTTAGTTAGAGTCTTTGTCATGAAGTTACTTTCTAACTTTAACCAGACGCCTGCTGCAGTTGCTTCTTCGTTCACCAGGAAAGCAACATCCCTCTCAAGGCATAAGATTATTGCAGCCCGTGCCTCAAGATCTAATTCTTCCCAATCCTCATCTTCCATTCCTTCCGGCTTTTTCTCTTTTCCCGCTAGTGCCTTGTGTAACTTTTGTGATATAAGCAGATTTTTCATCTGCATCCTCCAATAGGAAAAATCATTTTTTTCATTGAACTTCTCGATTTCATATTTGCCTACTTTGACATTACTACTAGTAGAAGCCATTATATTCAAAATTGAATTTTACCACTCAAATAATGAATAATATAACGTTAGCTCTTGATACCAATTGTTGAGTCTGCAGCGGAATTTTGACTTCTAATAGCTACAAAGTAATATGAAATTGAACACTACTCACAATAATGCACTCGCTATATAATTACTAAAGAGAAAAGAAAATAAAATATAATAATAATAATAATATGAAAAGAAGATGTGAATGTAGTTGTTATTGTTGATGATTATTGAATTGAAATTCTACAAACGTTTATATAGTGGTTATATGCTATAATTTCAACGGATAAAAATAAAACTTTCCTATAATAACTCTTAGCCTTCCTTTTCTTAGCCTTCTTTTTCTTTCTCTCTCCCTCACAACATTGGAAACACATTGAAGCCAAGTTCTTAATAAATTTACGTGATTCATGTATCAAAGAGTGAACTTAGGAGAATTATTTTCTTAATTATGCATCATAAAGTATTAAAATAAATAAAACCAGTGGTCCATGAGTTTTAAAATGAAGAAATTTATTTTTGCATTAATAAAAATGTTTGTTATATTACTAAGTTATCTTTTTCTTTATTATTCATTTTCTTTTTCATCCACCTTTAATTCTTTATAAACATATAATTTTAAGTTACCTTTATTATTTATTACTGATACAAAATTTATATTATAAAAATATGTAATACTATCATAATTGAATAAACATGACAAATCTTGCCTATCATATATGAAGAATTAATTTGAGTTAAGAATTTCAAAAATTACAACACAAATTATACTATCATTGGAAATTAAAGACTCACCAAATAGCCAATATTTACTAAAAAACTGAAAGATTAAGATTTGATTCGATATCTGTATTTAAAAAATATAAAAAGATAACAAAATAAATTTTATAACTAAATAAATAAACAATACATCTATACTCCACAAAGTTGTATATTAAAATTTAATAACTAGTTCAGTATACAAAGAGTTCTTAGATTCGAATTTAATTTAATATTATATATTGGACGGCTTCATCTTTATTATTGGTAGTCCTTTTTTTAGTGTGATATAGTAGATTAACAGCGTGTAACCTATACATTTGGCTAGTATCATCTCTAACTGAAATAACCACACACATCTACCGCTAACGTCACTGTAATTAGCTATGATTTTTTAATTAGAATCTCTCAAACCATTCAAAACATAGGTATTATTCAAGGGTGATTTTCTGGTGGCCAAGTAAATGTGGCTAAGACGGCTAAATTTCAAAAACGAATCAAATTTAGACACGTGACCATATGTGGAGTTACAAAAATCATACTTAACAAGAGTAGTCAACAATTTATTTGAACCCATTGACAAATCATCAGAGACACATTTGTAAATTTTTAACATCCAAACTGAGAAAGATTGGACATCATCGATACAGCAATAAATCGAAAAAATGAAAAATTTTCGAATTCAACACTAAAATTTGCAACGGCTTAAAACCGTTCTCTTAGATAATTTTAGACAACGATTTTTTATAATGTTACTGTTGAAATTTAATTTTTTATTATTTTATAGCAACAAAATAAAATCGTTCTCTTTGACTATTTTAAAGAACAGTTTTATAATTGTTACAAGGATTTGTTTTAAGCAACGGTTTGTAAATGTTATTTAAATAATTGTACAAATGACACGCTTAAAAACCGTTGCCTAAATTGCTACACTTTAAAATCGTTCTATTAGATAGTCTTAGACAACAGTTTTTATAGTGTTGCAGTTGAAGTTCAATTTTTCATTACGTTATAACAACAAAATAAAACCGTTCTCTTAGACTATTTTAAAAAACGATTTTATAAACATTACAATAATTTTTTTATCAAATAACAATTTTAATATTTAAATAATTATATAAATTAAAAAATACATATAAAAATGGTTTATTGTACTTATTCAAAATTGTATTTTCAAAATTTTTTATATTAATTAAATATTTTTTATTTATAAAAATTTTACTAATTGAAAAATAATAAAAATTTTATATACTTTAATTTAAATAATTAAATTTTAAATTGTATTTATAATTTAAAAAAATTAATCTAATTATCTCTAATTATTAAATTAGTGTATTTAATTAAAAATAATTTATAAATTAACAATTAAATAATATTTTTATAAATATTATTGTTAAATAAAAAATTAATTTTTAATTTCTAAATTATTCCTATTTTTATTAAAAATACCTACTAATTCTAACACTTTTCTCCCAAAACAAAACCCTAATTGACACTAACTCTAACTCACACTCACCCTCCCTCCCTCCTCACATTGCTGCCACACTCCTCACACACACAACACAACACACATGGCAACACACCCACGAAAGAAAGAAAAGAAAGAGAGAAGGGAGAAGAGGGGAGGGAGCCGTGCCGCCACCGCACCCCGTCGCGCCCAGCTCGCCGCTGCGTCCTGCTGCAGCCGTCACCCGTGTCATCGTTGAGGAGAGAAATGTGTCGCGCGAGGAAGACGGAGTTGCTGCTGCGTGTTGTCGCCGTCGTCGTTATTGCCCTGGCCGTCGATGCTTTTCGCCGTCGTTTGTGGGTTGTCACCTCTTCTGCTTCTGCTTTGCTGCTTTTGCAGTCACGCCGTCGTCTGCTGTCCTACATTTTCGAAGACCCGTTTCTTTCATGCAGAGTGAGTTTCTTTTTCTTCTAATTCTTCTCTCTGTTGCTTAGTACAGTTATTCATGTGTCCATTTTTTACTTTGTAACCGTATTTTCTGCAAGTCCCTTTCTTACTCATGCTACACTAGCTGCTTTTTTTTCAATTCAAAAAGGAAAATTGATTAGGTGTTGTGACATTGGATCGAATATTGTTCAAATTATTGTCTAAACATAAACGGTAGTCTATGATTTTTGTTAGGATTAGTTGGATTATTTGATAGAATGTAATCCCCTAACAAGGTACTAGAAAAAAACATCATTGTATCCAGAATATGGTTCATTGAAGTTAGTTGTAGTTGTCTGCAGTTTAGTTCAGGGGTATGTTGTGCAATTGTGCTGTTCCTACTTTTTTTACTCAAGGGATGCTATTTTACTACAGAACCATCACTTGTTTGAATTGCTAGAATTTGATTGGGCGTGCGGTTAGGTATACAATATGTTCATTTAATTGAATGAATTGAGAAATAACAGCACCATTAAAGTGAAACAACCATTTCCCGGTATTTCTAGCTTCTCCCCACGTATTGATGAAAGTAGCAACTTTAGTGGATAGAAGTTATGTGTAGTTTATGTGGATATTTCAATAGTTATGTTCATTGTATTGTGGCTTTTAATCTGTATTATATTTTTTTGGTTGTGTTTCATGCTTGATTTGGCTTCAAGTATTTCTCTTTGGGGGCATTACAATCTGCATGTCGCTGCTTCTGAATCGTGCCGTGTCACTGGTTCTCTGCCTCCTCATTGTGGCTCAACCTCTGTTTAGGTAACATAAGTGTCTCTTGTTCTATTATTTTAATTGATTTAGTTTCTGTTTTTATTTGAATATTGATTTGGTATAATACTGCATGTTTTGGTCACTGGTTCTCTGGCTAGAAGTGCATTTTCTGTTTTGGTCACTGATTCTCTGGCTGGAATGCATTTTCTATTTTGGTCACTGCTCTGTTTTGGTCATTGATTCAAAATAGGAAAAATATTAATTCTGTTTTGGCTGGAACTGTTCAATGCAAATAAAATTGATTGTGGGTCGCCTGCCTGCATCAATAAGCATCAGGTATAGCTTTTTTTAGTTATTCAGCTATTGAGTTATAATTTGATTAAGTGAGTAATTGGTTAATGATACTGCTAGGAATGGTGAATTGAGGTGAGAAATATGGTGAGTTTTATTCATTGTTCCTTATTTTTTTTCCTGTTTTCTCTGCATAGTTATATCTTTTTTTCTTGATCCTTGTAAATTAATCATTATATGTTTTAGGGTGCTACTACTCTAAATTATTGGAAGCTGGTCATCACTGTTTGAAAAAAACAATGCATCACAATTGCCCTGTTTGTTTTGAGGTATAAACTATAAAGACTATTCTTCTATTATGGTAAAATCTTTTGGGAAGAACCCCATGATTTCATTTTGTTTGGTTTATGAATTGGTTTCGCTTATTATGAATTTTGTTGGTTGTTGCTATGATGATGTTGGTTTATTCTGCCATTAGTTACTTTGTTGATTGAATTTTTTTTCTTTAATGAGATTTTGTTCTGAGCAATGTTAGGAGAAAATAGTTCTGCGTCGTCATCGGTTCCTACTTTGTCATCCACTGCTATTCCGTGCTCTCCTCTCTGCTTGCGTCCACTGCACTGTCCCCCACTTGGTCCGCTGAGGTTTGGTGTGTTTGGATTAAGCTTATTTTCTATTATAAATCAAAGAGTCATTTAGCTGAATATGTTCTCTCTATGTAAAAAGTTAAGCATAGAAGTTTTGTTTGAATTCAATTTAGTTTTGGATTAAGCTTATTTTCTATTATTAATGGTTGTTTTTTAATTGCTGGTTGGTTTATCTTGTTAGCATGTAAAGTGGCTGAGAATTTCGAGTTGATTCTCTCAATGGATGTCTTAGTGTTTCACAAATGAGTGTTTAAATTATGGTAATATTCAGGGAATAAATTTGTTTGATGACTCAGCTGAGGACATTCTCGGTGGCAGCAGACTTGGAAACAAATTTCGCGGCTTGTCTAAGATCCAAATCCTTAGGAGTTCCTCATCAGATAAAGAGAGAGCAAACAATGTTGCTAAGATCAAAGTTGTGATATGCTTTGTGTTGCATGTTTCTCTTCTATGCTTCTTGTAGTTTGCATTATGTTTGATGCTAATCAATGTTCTTTTAGTTACTTTAGCAGTTACATGTTGATTGAGAATGCTACTTGCTACATCAAGTTCTTAATCGGTAATGGCTTGGCTAGTGTCAACATGTATAGATTATAAACTTTGAAGTTTTTTGAGTGTGCAATCAATGAATTAATTGATTCTAATTTGGATTTGAATTTTGTTTGGTGTATTTTAAGTTGTAAAATGATGCAAAGCAATGAGTACTACTTTTCTTTATTATGTATTTTTTTCTTTAGTGATTTGATTTAAATAGTTAAGCTTATTTATTGACACTAAATTAAAAAAATAGTTGGAACTAATTTCAATGCAACATGAGAAAACTATTGTAAATAAAGAATTATATCATTACAAAAATCCGTTGTCAAAAGTCACAAAAAAAAAAACGGTGTTAAAACTGTTGTCTTAAGACGACTATAAAATGACAATGGTATTAAAACCGTACCGTTGCCAAAAAACGACATCAATGATAACGTTTTAAAACCGTTGCCAAAAAATGACACCAATGATAACGCTTTAAAACCGTTGGCTTTGTGAATAATAAAATTACAACAGTTTAAAACCGTTGTCTATCCAGTTATAGTTTTAAACTGTTGGATCATGAAAGAGAACGGTTTAAAACCGTTGCTTATCGAGTAACAGTTCAAAACCGTTGTTTAAAATGTTTAAAATTTTCTTTCAAAACCGTTGTCTATTCCAGTAATTATGGCAACGGTTTTTCGGTTGTCATTGCCTATGAGCATTGGCAACGGCC